>NC_133658.1:30971837-31326837 GCF_037893015.1 Macrotis lagotis
TGTCCCATCTAATTGCCTTCAAAGTATATTTTATAAACCCACACCCATACACATACACACACACACACACACACACACACACACACACACACACAAAGATTTAGTTAGATATAGAAATAGGTATTGATACATATATAGATATAGATATCTATGTATAGATATAATTCAGCAAAATTTTAGAAAGAAAATATTTGCCCAATAACTGTATAAATAATCATATGCAAATAAAATGGGATAAAACTACATTTTAATAATGGCAATTATGAAAATCTAGGGAAATGAGAAATCTCTGAATTCTGTGAATGCAAAAGCATTCCAAAGAACCACCTATATAATGGACACTATTTTCTAAATAAAGGCAATACTAAAAGGAAATAAAATTTACACTAAACAAAATGGGCAACATTGTTCCATACTATTACATTTAAATTGACCCTTAATAAAAAGTGAGGCCATTCCTGGTTTAAAAGATCCTGTATTCTACTTTGGGAAAATAATACCGTCAGCTTCCTTAATGTAAATGAATAGTTAAATAATATACTAGAAAGTGAAAGACAGGTTATTAGATGATTTTACTGAATGATGTTGGAGTATTCCACTTTC
The DNA here is from genome assembly GCF_037893015.1 of Macrotis lagotis. Classification (NCBI taxonomy): domain Eukaryota; kingdom Metazoa; phylum Chordata; class Mammalia; order Peramelemorphia; family Peramelidae; genus Macrotis; species Macrotis lagotis. Next base: position 30,972,441 of record NC_133658.1, read on the forward strand.
TACATCATAAAGGCCTCACTTGAATCTTTGGGAAAGGTCTATTGCACAGTCATAGAATTTTATCAATAACTAAAATAACCTCCATTTGAAGAAAAGCTTTATCTGACTTGGCGGGAGACAGGCTGCTCAAATCCCTTAGCCTTTTCTAGTACTAGGCATAATAATGATCAAGGAAACCAATGGAAACTAAATACAGAAAAAAAAATCACTAGACATCTTTGGGAATGGACATGACAGCATACACTACAGATAAATAAATTTATAACCTCCTAGTTGGAGCAGAAAATGCCAGAGATATGAAACCTCCAAATCTCTCTCTACAGAGGCATCAATAATGCCCAGCTCCAAAACTAGAATTTTTGTTTACCCACAAAGAAATAGTGAATAGTATAGATGTGGCAGTGATCAAAGTTGCAGAACCCATATGTTTGGAGCAAGAAGTTCCAAGGTTTCTCTCCTGAGAATCTATGGAGTGCCTTGCAAAATTCAAAGCTCCTCATCCTCTTGAATTTAAAAATAAAAGCAAAGATAAGGGTGAGAAAACCAGAGGATAAAGGAAGAAAAAAAGAGTGATTAAAGAAAGGATCCAGAAGTATTACAAATTGCTAAAACTAGCTCTCATATAAAGTTATAGTTCAGCAACAAAAGATGGAGAGATAAGAAAATTAAAATAATATTAAAGTGAATATATATATATATACATATGTATGTCATTTGTTAACATATAAATTATGATGCAAATATTGTAATATATTCAAACTTGAGTAAACTACGAAAAGAATGACACTAAAATAACATCTCTGCTTAATGATTTTAAAGGGGTGAATAGATATTTTTCTGTAAGGCCTGCATGAATATCTAGAGAAAAATGAAACAAGATTATAAATGAAAACAAAAATAAATGAAAGAATTGAATAGAGAATAAATAAATAAAAAGGAAAATGAATGAATTTAGTTTAAGCAGATTGAATCTATAGGAATCAATGACACATCAAGAAATTAGAAAAAAATGAAAAGATTTTTTAAAAAATGCATTTAATATTGAAATTCAATTTGTTATAAAAGTAATTGATTTTGAAAAGATTTCAAAGAAAGTTGGTCTGAGAATTGTTTTACTCTTTGAAAAATCATGATATAAGAAAAAAGAAATCCTTAACATTATATTGTCAAAATTCATAAATGAATCTCTAGATTTTATAGAAGTAGAATATAAAGTGATTATAGAAATAATTCAGTCAAATACTGTAAAAAGAAACTCATGAAGAAAAGTCCCAGAAATGCTCTAGGTAAAATTCAGTGTTCATACAAAAATGAAAAAAATACTCCAAATATACAAGGCAAATCAGATAAAGTGTTCATGATCCAAATTTCAAAGTTTCTACCATAGAAGGAACATAGAGAAAAAATATTCCAAGAGGTGATATAGATACTATAAAAATGATTTGTCTTGTAAACCTGAACAAAATCAACCATTTAAGGTAATAGATCTTTCTTGGAAAAAATCAAATACTTGTGATGAAAATATTAGGTTCGACTAGGAACTATAAAATACCAATAGAAGAGCCCAGAAAAGCCTAGAGAGGCAAATTCATTTAAGCAATTAGAAGCAGCTGTGAGATAAGTGCTAATATTCTAATAGAAGGGGAAATGTTCCTTGAGAATCTCAGTATCTTTGAAAAATAATTAAAAATAAAATCTGGGATTGCATTTTGTGTTTTTTTGTTTTATTTTATAGAGAGAACTGAGGTGTTTACTGGATCTATTGTGGGGGGTGGTAGAAGAATGTATGCCAGTATAGAAATGAGAAAGAATTAGCATTTTCTATTTCTTTTTATTGTGATGGGTAAGAAGAATTTGTAAACATAAAAGAAAACGTGGTTATTAGATGAACCTTACTGTTAAATGAAGCAGAATAAAGACAGTTTAACACATACACAGATGTAGAAATACAGAAAATTCAAGAGGAACCATTTGGAATTTGATAAAAATGACAATTTGTGGGGAAAATTGTTGTAGCAACAAACTTCATGACTCTGATCAGACATTAGAGGGGAGAAAAGAGAGAAAAGAAAAAGGAAAGAAAGCGAAGGAAACACTTTGATCCTAAAGAGATATCTATTAAATATGAAATCTCTAAATAAATTATGGACAAAATTTCAATGTAGTACAAGAAATGAAAAGATTATAGAGCAAACTAAGTAGCAGAAAATCATCCAGACTGAAATGAGTAAATCAAGGAGAACAAATTATATTTTAAAATGATATTTTAGAAAACTGAAAGATTTAAGTTAACTGGTCAATAAATGATACTCTTTCCAAAGTAAAACATTGATCCCAAGATTGAGAAAGATACAACATAAATTTTAATACATGAATGTTAATGTTTCTATTAGTTTGCTTCATTGTTTGTCTAGGCTTATTGATTACATGAGAAGAAATCTTTTTTATTAGAGTAAAATTGGTAGAGAGGGAGCATTAGAAAACATTAGGGGCAGTTAGATTTTTTTAAGTGCATAGAAGAGAATAGAGGAAGCTCAGACAAAAAAAACAAACAGGATAGTTTCAGAAGTAATATACAGAATTTGTCATGTGTTTGGAACTGAACAAGTAGTGTTTAATGAGAAATCACAGTTTCATATGCCTTCTGAATTATGTGATGTGCTTTGTTAATGGATATGCTCTTTTTTGTCTTTAAACATAAAATCACAAATATATAAAAAAGAACCCTAAAAATTCAGTGAATGATTAGATCAGTCCTATTAAATCAAAACTATTCAGCTGTGCTGAATATTGTTCTATTAAAATCCTTGGCCTCATATTGAACATTTTCCACAAACTGCCTCCCATTTCCACTTCAGACATTGCCTATCTTTCTTTCTATCTTATTATTTTTGCAAGTGACCTTCCCACAGTCACACAGCTAGGTAATTATTAAGTGTCTGAGTCGTCATTTGAACTCAGGTGCTCCTGACTCCAGGGCCAATGGTCTATCCACTGAGCCACCTAGCTACCCCATTACCCATCTTTCTTTAAGGCTTACTTTGCCATCTTTATGTAAGCAATGATAAAGAGTTATACTTGAACTTGGCAAGATATAATCCATAGTTACTATATTTAGTAGATTTATTTTGAATTAATTTGCATACAATCTCACTCAATTTGGCTCTAGTGATTGTAATATTTGTGATATTCTATTGGTAAGATATAAGATTGTTAAAGACAAAGATTGTCAAAATTTTGACTTTCTATCCAGCACCTAGTCATATTAATAGTATATTATGAAGAGATAATAAATTTGGATTTGAAAGGGAAACTAAGGGTCATTGATTACAACTCTTCATTTTGAAGACAAGGAAACTAAGACTTTCAGAGATTCTGCGATTTGCACACAATCACACAGTGATAGACCAAGGTAAGATTTGAATCCATTTCTTTCTGATAGCAATACTCTATCCACTCAACTATGGTTTCTCTTCTTGTAGGTTGTTAATTAAGATTTGTTTTATTTATTTATCAATAAGTTTCAAATAGTTCATTCAAATAATTTAAATCATTAAAATCAAACACATTCTTACATCCCTTCCCTACTTTTCCCACAGTACTATGTATAGCAGCATTAAAAAGACTAGTATTAACGCAAATATTAAACTGACATTCTATTCAATGCTTCAATCCTCTAAAAACATATTTTGTAAACCATCGTATAATTAAAAACTGTAATTATTATAGGTAGCATAAAAATAACAAATAAAGGAGATACGCTTTCACCCCATTTCCTAATTTTTCTTCACAAAACTATGCACGCATTTTTGTCTGTCTCTCAGGTTTAATGTTGTTATGCTTCCTATTAAAGTCTGCTGCAACTGATGTTCATGGTATCCCCAGGGAATAAAAAAAAATTAAAATTATCTTATGTTCCTGTAAAGACTGCAAAGAAGCTGGGGGATTAGCATTCTTGACTAAGAGTTTTTAAGGATAAATCCATCAGTTAAGGCATAGGGAGTTTTACTTTGTTGAGGTTCTTTCCTTTGAATTGTAAATTCACTGTCTTTGCTCTATATTTAGTAACTATTTCCCTTTTTTAAGTATGGTTAGAATGTTAGCAAAGACTGATGAAATTGATTCATATATCTTATTTTGGGGCATTGAGTTCTGCTCCCCAATATTTGTTGTACTGACATGAATTCAGTTTACCTTTAATAAAGAAACAAGAAATTTTGTCAAAATGGAAAACAATGTATATATTAAATGCTGTTTTAATTTGATGTGCTAAGCTCTGATTATACTTATGCAAATGATTTGATAAAATACTGCAAACAGTCCGTGAAATAAATGGATTTCAAAGTGAATTGTTTGAATTACATGAACTGATTTCAAAGGGTTGACTTGTTCTAAAGAACTTATTATTATTATTATTACTCATTTGATATTTTTCTTCTTGTTTTTTCTAATGTGGGCTAGAGTTGTAATTGGTCATTCTATTTGTCGTTGTTGGATCAATATATGCAATTATAATTGATTTAAGTTTAATCTAAACCCTCATGCCTAACAATAAAATTATATTTCAGCAAAACTGGAAAAATTCATTGTCTTTCCTTTTTTCCCTTTTCAGTGTAAGTACCCAATATCCCTGTAGTATTATCTCTTTCATCACTATAACTCTCTCCCATATAGCACCCCAGAAGGGATGTGATAAAGGATTTTGGACTGGATTGTAAATGATTCATAAGTCATAATTTGTTACCTCTTTCAGGAATATTTTCATGATAAAGGAAGACAAAGCCTTAAGCTAGAGGAATGAATCACTGTGAAAGGAACATCATATTGAAATGTTATATTTATTCTTCCTATTCCAAATGTACTTTTAATATTTTAAATAGAATGAGGATCCCTTATGGGATTTGGGTAGAGGTAGGTAGATAGATAGATAGATAGATAGATAGATAGATAGATAGATAGATAGATAGACAAATAGATTATAGATAAATAGACAGAAAGGAAAATGATCAAATGTTTATATAAAGATCACATAAGTTGAGACTACCAAAATATTTTGTCTTTATTTTAGTTAATTGGACATTACTAATATATCTTATGATTATATGAGCTCCATTCTTCACTATATCCTGTTATCTTCCTCCAAAGAGTCATCACATAACCAAATAGAAAAAAAAATGTTCCCATGGCAAAATTAACATGTCAAAGATCTAACATACCATAATATCTCACTCTTATTGTCCCTTACCTCCACAAATCCAAGAAACAATGTCTTTTCATATTTCATTTTTGGTAGGAAATTCACTAATAAACATAGCCTATATTAAGTAGCTCAATTTTTCAGATTCTATTTTGCTTTGACTTGCTATTCTTCCCAATAAGGTTATAAGTCATTTCTTATATATTTTTTCTGAGGTCTACTTATTTCGTTTAAAAAAAATCCAAGTAATTCTTCTGATACTCCTATTTTGTCATGATTTCTTGGGTAAATGAGATATTCAGGCATGAGAGCTTGGCAATCTCTTTGTAGAGCTGTGCTTCCACATTTGATATTCTCCTGATTCACCTAATTCTCACCAGTGGCTCCAAGAAATGATCATATTCTCAGTGGTTATACTTGTAAACTCTCTCAACATATTGGCTAAAACAACTGACAGTAGCCAACATGCTGCAAGGCTAATGAATTAGGTTTACCTCAAGCAGGTGAAGACTTCCTCCAGTGGAATGAGTGGATGGGTACAATTTATTCCAATTGTCATTTAAGCAGCTGAATCAGGACCTTGGAGAGCTTGTGGTCAGACATTGAAGACAACAAGATAATCAATCCACTGCATTCCAGGCTTATTGATGGTTATTTTGACTTTTGTCCAGACACTGGACTTTGATGACTCAGGATGAGAATGTCTAAACTAATGACTCTGTGAAACTCTGGTTCATTTAACTCTAATTACACAAAGTCAAAACATCATCTATGAAGTCACTGGTCCTTTTTTGAAAATGGACAGGGAAGGCAGAAGCAAGATGGCAGTATGAGGGGAGGATTTCCCAGAAGTTCTCTTCCAAAATATTTCAAAAATCTTAAAATTATGACTCTGACTCTAAGTTTTCAGGAGGCAGAACCCACAGAAAAACACAGTGAAACAATTCTCCAGTCCAAGGTAACTTGGACGATCTTATGGGATGGATCTGTAATGCCAGGTTAGAAGGCAAGGCATTGCAACCAGAGTCATGCTACTCCAGAGCAAATGAGCTCCAACCTTCTAGGAATAGCTCACAGGGTGCCTGGGTCCCTGGGATCCTCAGGATCCCCAGGGATCACTAAACACAAATGGGAAGATCCGCAGGAAATCCTCTGCCAGAGTGAGCACAGAACCCAGGTCAGTGTGGCCCTCAGCGTGACCACCGGCCTCAGTGCAGCCCTGGTCCCCGGATAGGCAAGCAGAACAGTGGAGCTGCCTGGCAGTTGCTTCCTGAGTGCTCAGCTCTCAGGGGTAAGGGGATCTGGGGATACCATTGGGGTCTCTCCCCTACCCCTGGGGCAGGTCTCTGTGGCTTCATCCATATTCAGACCCCGGTCACAGTCTGGTTGCCATACTACTCACAGCTCAGGGCACAAGGGAGTGCTTGTGGTCATCCACAGACAAGAGCACAGATCAAGAGAGCCTCTCATAAGACACTGAAAAATCTGAGGTCCTTGAGGGGGTGCCCCAGTAACACTCAAAAGCTTGGGAAGCACCCCAAAACCAGCGCATAGGCTGGGGAAATGAGTAAACAGAAAAAAAAGAACCTGACCATAGATAATTACTTTGGTCCCATGGAAGATCAAAACATACACACAGAAGATGACAAAGATAAAACTTCTGTATTCAAAGCCTCCAAGAAAAATAGGACTCAGGCTATTTCAGAGCTCAAAAAAGATTTTGAAAACCAAGTAAGGGAGGTAGGGGAAAAATTTGGAAGGGAAATGAGAGCAATGTGGGATAAAACCAAGTCAGTAGCTTTGTCAAGGAAATATCAAAAGATGCCAAAGAAAACATCATGTTAAAAACTAGTTTAGGCTGAATGGGAAAAAAAAGACAGTACAAAAGATTTATGAGGAGAAGAATACCATAAAAAGCAGAATTACTCAGATGCAAAAGGAGATAAGAAATCTCTCTGAAGAAAACAACTTCTTCAAATGCTGAATGAGCCTAAAGGAAGCTGATGACTTTGAGAGGAATGAAGAAACTATAAAAAATATCAAAAGAATGAAAAAGCATAAGAAAAAAGTTAAATGTGTATTGGAAAAACAATTGAGCTGGAGAACAGATCCAGAAGAGACAATTTTTTTAAGGTTTGGGTGTTTTTGAAAGGCAAATTCGGTTAAGTGACTTGCCTAAGGCCACAAACTAGGTAATTGTTAATTGTCTGAGGCCAGATTTGAACTCAGATACTCCTGACTCCAGAGTTGGTGCCTTATTCACTGTGCCACCTAGCCTTCCCTAGGAGAGACAATTTAAATATTCTTTTTTTTTAATGACTTTTTAAATGACTTTCAGGTAGTCATGATCAGGAAAAGTCATAATCACAAAAAGAGCCTTGACTTCATTTTTAAAAAATTTCTATGGGAAAATGGTCCTGATATCCTAGAAGCAGAGTTAGATAGAAATTGAGAAACTGATCTCCTCCTGAAAGAGATCCCCCCCCCCAAAAAAAAATTACCCCCAGGAATATTATAGCCAAATTCCAGAACTTTCAAATTTCAAAGAGAAAATACTACAAGCAGCCAAAAAGGAACAATTTCAATATCATGTCTCCACAGTCAGTATCACACAGGATTTAGCAGTGTCTACATTAAAAGCTCATAGGGATTGGAATATATTCCAGAAAGCAAAAGATCTTAGATCATAACTACGCATCAACTACTTAGCAAAAGTAAACATCCTCTTCCAGGGGTAAAAAATGGACATTCAATGAAACAGGGGAATTTCAGTTAATAATTTTGCAGTTACTAATTATTTGCCATGTGTTATATTTTGTGCTAAATATTGGGATTAAAAATACAAGCACAAGGGGCAGCCACTGCTGTCAAGATGATTATATTCTAAGGAAGGACAATCATCTCAAAGGAAGTTGGAAAGAAAGCAGTAGGGTTGGTAGTGAAGAATGAAATAAGGATCTACTATGCAGACTGATGAAACATGAGAAGATCACTTTTGTAGGTATCCTCCTTGAAAAGAGATTGTGAGAGGAGCCATCCAATCACAGAAGAAAAAAAAAACCCTGCAGAACCTGAAGTGATTCTGGAACGAAAAGTTGTCTAAGTTGGGAGAGAGCAGTCCTGATTGCAGTCTTTTTGAAAACATTCTCTCAGCCTAAAAGGTAAAACTGTTGGGGTAAGCCTTTTGCTCTAGAATGCATATAATGATAATGGCCATAATTATTTCTCTTCTCTGTTACAATTCATTTCTACCACTTTTCTTTCATCTATTGCTGTTTTTCCCTGAGTTTTTACTTTCTTCCAGGTCAACTCTGGATTTTCCCGTTCTTTTCCCTCCATTTCCTGAATCTAAATATCTTTGATTCTCCCTATTGTCTGAGGTAAGATTTGAACTCAATTCTTCCTGACTCTTTCCAACATAGTTATAGCCATCAAGGGACCTCTATTTGATTTTCAAGGTCCTTCTTACTACAAAATGATCAATATATTTTATTTTATATGATATCTTTTTATCACTAATTTTCTTTCATCATATCTTCCTAACAGTGTAATTTCTATATCCAATTATATGAGCATTTAGCCATGTTTTTAACATATATGAAATCATGCAGATTGTGTATCTAGTAATCTTACCTTGCTATTTACTTTATTAAAATATTATCTCCCTGAAGGGAGTTCCAATTTAATTTTTTCCTTTTAGTCTACATATATACATATGTATGTATGTATTTATGTATTTGAAATATGTCTATATACACAATCACATAGTCATATCTATAGCTATCTACCTATCTGTCTGTCTATCTGACTGGCTGTCTCTTTTAACCTTCCTTGTCTCAGTTTGGATTTGTAAAATAATCTGGAGAAGGAGATTGCAAGCCATTCCAATATCTTTGCAAGAAATTCCAAATGGGACCATGAATAAAGTAACTGCAAAAATTGCAACAAAAATACCAGTGTGTCTTAACACACTTGTATCTGTGCTTAGACACATGCATATTTATATGCACATATATGTGTATACACAAATGATATATGTGTCTCTCTCCACACATGCATTTACTTACACAAACATGCATGCACGCAATAAATACAATCTTAGGTTTTGCTTAAATGACAGCTCCTATAATTAGAGAATTTGAAAATAGTAAGAATTCAGCTGCTGGACAAGCACCTCATCTCTATTGAGGTTAGAAGGAAAGGAGAGGAATAGGAGCAGAACCTAATCAACTAAAAAATGCCAATACAACCTTTGTTGCCCCTTTGTCTTGTATTTCTTTTTTCTATTACACTTTGAATTATATGTTTTTATTAATTTCACTTTTGTTCATTTCTCATTTTTATGAAGTACAAGTCCTATTTGACCACAACTTTCTACTCTGGTGGCATGTTTTCAGTCCTTGTCTTCACTGTTACTGCTATTTTATTGTTATCATTTGAAAATGATGAAATTTTTCCTTTTCATTTTGTGTAGAGATTTATATCATGTGAATGCATATCCATTCAACCAATGAATTAACAGGCATTTTATTAAGTGTTTACAGGTGTCAGGCACTCTACTGAGACATGAGGATGCAAAGAAAATTACAAATAGTCCCATCTCTCAAGGAGCTTATCTTTTAATGTCTTAGACAAAAATAAACATATCAGAATCTATCAGATAAATACAGAGAAGATGGAAGTAGTATGAGTATTGACACTAATTACTGGGGATAACCAGGACAATGCTCTTGAGGAGGTAATAATTCAGCATTTTCCTTAAGAAATCCAGAGATTTTTAGAAGTCTAAAATCTCCCCAGAATATGAGTCCCACTAAATGCAAACACTCTTTCTAGACTAAAGACATTGCTCCTAAATGAGAAAAGACAATTAGAACAAAACTAGATTGGAGTCAGACGACTTATGTTTGAATCCTGACTCCACCATGTTAAAATTTGGAAAAAAATTCAGTTGATCCCTTTAAACATCAGTTTCCCCATTCTTTAAATATGGAAGTTGGATTAGGTAACATCTGGGACCACTTTCAGTTCCAAACCTAACCACACTTACATAAAAGAGAAATTTTGACTTCTTCCTCAGAACCAGCCTTTGCTACTTAGAAAGACTTAGAGAATTGTCCAAGTGTCTTAAAAAAATAAAAATAAGATCATTTGCTGCAAAATGTAGTACCTTGGGGTGGCTAGGTGATGCAGTGAATAGAGCACTGACCTTGGAGTCAGGAGTACCTTGGTTCAAATCAGACCTCAGACACTTAATAATTACATAGCTGTGTGGCCTTGGGCAAGCCACTTAAACCCACTGCCTTGAAAAATCTAAAAAAAAAAAAAAAGTATTACCCTGAGGGGCTTCTTAGATCCCTTAGAGTGCTATTAGATTTGCAGCTATTTAAATGTTTTATCTATTTCCATTTCTTTGTAACTCCAACAATCAGCACAGTAGAAAAGGCATAACAAATTCTTGTTGATTGAGTGGACAACTTCCTATAAAGGTTTTAACAAAATTTTATACAATGTTATCTCCCCATTTCTTGATTTATAGAATGCGCACTTCTTAGAAATAGTTAATCTTTCCAATGGAACAAATCTGGTCCACCAGAATGTTTTCTTTTGTGTTTAGGCATTAGTAAAGGGGGGGGGGACTCAATAGTTTTTGGTAGTTCCCCCCCCCCGACTCCTTCCCACCACAGAATTATCAGAACCAAGTGTCCTTAAGCCCAAGCAAGAAAGAATAAGAAATGGGATAATAGATACCAAAAATACCTCTTTTTCAATCAATATTATATCCAAATCTGCCTCCTTTAAGTAGAATAAAAAGCTATGAGCAGCTCCCAGAGAGCAGGGTCTTAGATTTGGTAATTTGAACTTTCATTTTGGGGCTGGGGTCAGTGGCTGTCTCTGCTACCTCCTAATTTATAAAGAAAAAGAAATAACCGCCAGAAACATAGTCAATGGCAGTAAGTACCTTATGCTGGGAGAAGGGGAGGAGTAGTGTGGGAAAGGGAATGGTGTTTAAATTATGTCATCAAGGAAAGTAAAGGACCTACTAAGTGCCAGATACTTTGCTAAATACTCTAAAAAGAAACAAAAGTAAAAACCAACCCCTTTTCTCAAGGAACTTACCTTTCAATGGGAGAGCAACATGGGAACTGAATAAACAATATGTATATTTGAGATAATGGAAATAATTGAGGTATTTAAGACTAAGAGATTGGAAAAACAGTTTTTTCCCCTTTGAAATATTGGTTGAAACTACAAAGAATCCAAGGGAAATTGGAGGGAGAGTTGAGGAGAAATAGAAATGGGGAACAGTCCTTGTAAATGCCAGAAATAAGGAGATATAGTATCTTGTGTATAAAAATAAAGTAAGTCAATGTTACTGCATAGCAGAGTAAATGAAATTACTGTCTTTCCCTGATTCCAGGTAGAAAATTTTTTCTTAGATGAAAGCACACTGACCTGTTGGGAAGAAAACAATGAAGAGGACACAGGGTTAGCAAAACCTATGGTTAAATAGAATACTCATTTGAAGTCAGAACTAGACTTGCTTCCTACATTGGATATTATGACTTTTGGAAAGTAACAATTTTCCCAAGGCTCAGTCTGTTCATCAATGCGAATAATAAAATTTGTATTACCTGGTCAACTAAGTAGTAACGATTATCGAATGAGTTAAAGTAGGTAAAATATTGTGCGGCTTTCAAGAATCATATAAAAGTGGGCTATTTATTCATTATCAATGTCATTAATATTGTAATCATTAGGAGAAATGACTGGATCTTGAAGCAGTGATTACATCAATATAAGGAACTTTATCTACTAGTACAACCTATGTCCTTTACAGTTTTTGTTCTTGGAAAGAACAGTGAAAGTTATAGCATTTTGTTCGGTTACACAGCCGAGATGTTTTAGAAATATAACTTGAACTCATGTTTCTGCTTTGAAACTTTTTCATTGCCTCTCACTTGATACTATCTTTTCTGTCATTATCACCTGTAATTCCTTATCTTTAAAAACTAATTTTATTCCTGTTAGATGGTACAAAGGTTAAAGCACTAACCCTTGAAGTCAGAAGAACCGGAGTTTAAATCCAACTTCAGATACCTACTTAAAGTGCGATCTTGGTCAAGTCACTTAACCATGATTGCCTCATATCCAGGGTTTTTCTCCAGTCATCCTGATGCAAACATGGCCACTGGACCTACATTGCTCTGGAAGAGAGAGTGAGATTGGTGACTTAGCCCAGCATCTACCTCACTCAAATTCAATTCACATGCATGTCATGGTATCACCTCCATAAAGTCCTGGTCTTTTGCAGAAAAAAGGGTAAGCAACAACTTTATTATTGTTGGGCTGGTCTATTTTTCTATTGTCCATATGCAGTATTTCAAATCAAATGTCTTTGGTTTTGCAGAGGCTTCCTGTAAAGACTGGAATACTCTTATGAATTCTTATATACTTTTTGGAATCCTTAGCACCATTCAAGCTATAAATGTGATGGTCTCTTCTATCTGATTCTTTTCTTTTCTTTTCTTCCTTTTCTTTTCTTTTCTTTTCTTCTCTTTTCTTTTCTTCCTTTTCTTTTCTTTTCTTTTCTTTTCTTCCTTTTCTTTTCTTTTCTTTTCTTTTCTTTTCTTTTCTTTTCTTTTCTTTCCTTTTCTTTTCTTTTCTTTTCTTTCCTTTTCTTTTCTTTTCTTTTTTAAGGTTTTTGCAAGGCAAATGGGGTTAAGTGTCTTGCCCAAGGCCACACAGCTAGGTAACTATTAAGTGTCTGAGGGAGGATTTGAACTCAGGTACTCCTGACACCAGGGCTGGTGCTCTACCTACTGCACCACCTAGCCACCCCTTTCTTTTCCTTATACCTTCAGTAAATGTGTCCTCTAGCCTTTAAAATTTATTTGTATTTACCATTTTTACTTTGAATTTGTTTCTCTTACATTCTCCCCAGTTGAATGTAAGAATTTTAAGGACAAGGATTGTTTTTGTTTTTTGTGTTTTACCCAGAACGACTATAAACAGAAAACAATGATAATGATAATAATAATAGCAATAATCATTACGATATTTATTTATTATCAGTTTATTTTATATAATATTAATTGAGTGGAATTGATTTGTGATAATGCATTGGGTTGAACTGTGATAATTCTGTCAATCATCACATAAGGGAGCAAATTCCTATCACCTGGTAAAGTAATATAATCAAAGAATGTAGTAAAAAAAATAATGAGATTTTAATCACTCTTCAGGATCTGTTTATGAGATAGAATTATCTTTGGTTTGGTCAAAGAAGAAATGCCTGAACAACAAAAAAAAGAAGAAAAAAACCTTATCTAGGAGCCTTAAATATGCAGAGATAAATTTCAGTAGTTTAAAGTGGAAATTCCAGGGCTTCGAATTGGGGAAAGAAGACAATTCCTTTCCTCTTTATCAGAAGCCAGGAGAAAGGGTATGGAAAGGGCAAAAATCCTACCTAACCCAAACATCGTCAGCCATATCATTTGAGCAAATAGAGCAATAGGAGTTAGTGTATACTTAGGACCTTAGGTTAAATATCAATAAAGAAATCATCATCCAAGGAAGGAGGCAATTTTCATCAGAATGACTCCTCTTGGCAAAGATAGTCATTTAGCTAGTAAGTGTCAACGTCATGATTTCATACCTTTCCAACTTCATGTCTACAGCCTCCAAAGTAGTTTATAAAATGAGCTCCTTTACTATACTCTCAGAAACAGGTATCCCAACATTATGCAGCAGTACTCAAATATTTCTTCTATGTTCAAGTAAGGGTATATTCCCTGACACAGGAACAAGGTACTTTTTGAAATATTTGGCTCTTATGAATGAATGAATGGAAGAATGAAAAATTGAATAAATGAATGAATGAATGGATAGATGGATGGGTGAATAAATGAAAACTTGAAACATTTTGATCCTTAGTGATTCTGCTTCATCCAGAATCCTATCCTGTCTTTGTGAGGGGAAAAAAATTACTAAGGCAATAAGTGACTTCTATCCTGCCATGAAGGAATCTTTGGCTTTTACTGTCTGTACAAAATAGTAGAGATTTGGAAATACTGAAGGACCAAGCCACAGAAACAACCTTTAATTTCCCTCTCCTTTAAAATTATTCAAATAAGAAGCAAATAGTACACCAAATATATGGTACTATTAACCAAGCACACAGAATACAGACTGATATAAGTACTGGTAATAAATAACCTGTCATAGTTATCATTGATAGAATTTTTAATGAAGCTAGCAATTTTAGGAATGTTCTCTCTGACAAAGTTAATGTTCATTTTGCAATTTGATGGATACCCTGTAACTTTGATGGGAAATGGGGAGAAAAACAAACACTGAGAAAAAAATGTTTCAGTGGATCCTCATTTTTCTATGGATAAAATGTTGGTTCTTCTTAAAGCCTAGTATTTAAAGACCTCCACAGCATGGACTCCAGTTCCATTTCCTTCTAGTTTCATATGCCTGCCTTTCCCATTTTGATCAACTTGGTCTTCTAGATATTTGCTTCCTACATTATTCCACCTTCCATCACATTCATAAGAGATTCCAGAAGTGTGAATTATATTCCTTCCTTACTTCCTCATCAAGGAATTCTTAGCTTCTTTCAAAACACAGTTCAGGCACTGTCTCCTTCATTAGTGCTTCCCCCATTTCCCTAGTTGCTAGTATACTCTCGCTCTTTTTGTTGTTGCTCATCCTATATTGTTGGGAAGACTAATGACATCAGGCGGTGGATATTTTGCATTGCAAGTGAACTGGATTGGACAGAGACAAGAGTGTGCAAACTTCAGTCTCACTTTCTTTTCCAGAGTCATTTGGAATGGCAAGACATAGGTCAGGATGAATGGAGATGGTCCAAGATGCAGGGGAGAGTCTTTGGCCTATTTAATCTTAAAAATTTCCTTGGTTTTAGTTCTCTGAGGCAACACCCATTCAATGATTCAGTGATTTAAGGCCAGCTAAAAAATAAGGCTAAAGATGGCCTAGATCGACTATTCAAAAAATAAGCAAACAAATAAGTACCTAAAGCACTTTATTAATACATTTTAATAGTAATTGTGTTTTGTTCTTTTTTTACACTCTATTAATTTCTAAACACACCCTTTTCCTCCCTTCCCACAATGCAGTGAGCCAGAGAGGGAGAACTCATCAAAACTAATCAATACATTTGCTTTTCTGATAATATATAAAATTTTAAGCATCCATAGTCTTCCACCATTTTTAATGGAATGTGAAAGTGTGTGCATGTGTGTGTGTGTGTATGTGTGTGTGTGAAGGATTTTATCTTATGATTTCATTCAAGTTTGATCACTAATATTAAAAATATATCATTTTTCTTTGGATAAAACATGGAACATGGCATCGGGGAAGACTGAATGGATATTCTCCATTAGATAAGTAATTTGTCCAGGTTTATGGACTAACTTCTTAGCCATAGTTCCCTCTATGTTAGATGGGGATAATAACAACACCTTCCTCATAAGGTTATTGAGAGAATCGCATTGCATAACACGTGTAAGAACCTCATGAGTCTTCTAGCTTAATGTCAATGCTATCCATTATTATTTGTATCATTAATAACATTTCTATTCACCTTTAATGTAGTCTTATATAAAGTCTTCCTTGTGATACTTTTTTGGATCCATTTATACAATACATTTATGCATCTTGGAATTCTTCATGTTGATAATTTTTTATGGGATTAATAATGTTCTCAGAAAAATTCATGCAACATGATTTTTTAGGTATTCTCCAATCTTTGCCCATGACTTTTTTTTCCAATTATTTAATATGAAGTTCATTCCTGCTGTGCCTTTCTAATAAAATTCAAGGTGTCTGAGGGCAATGAATATTTTATTCTTTAATTCACATCATTTTCATGTCCAACTCAGCTACACTAATTTTGGACTTTAGTTTCTCCACCATACCCAAGTATATCCATTGTTGGGAAAGTTCATTTTCAAAGTCCCAGTCACCTCTAGTACTCATGCCTCACTCATCACAACACATTGCCCCTATGCTTGAAATGTGTAGCCATGAAATCTTTCACTTAATGAAGAGGGAATAAGAAAAAACATCTCAGACTTTTAATTCTAACCTGGATAAATTTAATATGGACTTCTTCGACTTCTCCACCAAGATTGCATGTCCTGGATTCTCTCTTTTCCTTTTTCTTTTTTTTGTATTGACACTGCCTTCCCAATAGATTGCAAACTCCTTATTTCTGTCAGAATTTAGGACAGTGCCTGAAACATAATAAACACTTTTAAAATGTGTTTTGACAATGAGTATATCTTCAACACTTGACAATATTTTTTTTTAAACAAATAAGTGTTATTTCATCTATATTAGTTTAATCAAATGGAAAATAAGATCCAAATAAGTTGTGAAAGAGTAAAGACTAGAATGGTAAGATGGCAACAGAAATTTCCAGCCTACCTACAGTTTGTCTGTCTTTCAAATTAAATTTTGCTTCCTCCAATTAGATTTGTCAATTAAGTTATTATTTGAGGATCTTTTAATTTAACTATTATAAGAAATCTGATGGCCTAAGAATCATCATGTTTTATGTTGAACTCCCAACTCTCATATAAGATTTCTTATATTGCCTTGAAAGCAATGAAAAATGAGAGAATTGGAATAGAATTTGTCTAGGGTCTTTTATTTATTTATTTATTTTTGTTTGTTTGTTTGTTTGTTTATGTTTTTGCAAAACAAATGGGGTTAAGTGACTTGAGCAAGGCCACACAACTCCATAATTATTAAGTGCCTGAGGCCAGATTTGTACTCTTGACTCCAGGGCTGGTACTCTAGCCACCCTCTAGGGTCTTTCTTAAGTCAAACAAAGCATGATGCTGTTATTTCTTCTTCATTGCTAAGAATGTGATGTACATAGTAAGCCAAGGTGTATGTTGTGGCTAACTTGCAACTAATATTGACTTAAAATAAATGTCATCAGAATGCTGTCATGACCATGCAAAGGGTTTGTACTTTTCCTTAACTGGAACATTCATTGGGGAAACTCCCTCTATTGAAACAGATATGAATGTTCTGTTATGAGGGTTACCTTTTTTAAGTTCCTCAAAAAAGACCTTAGGAAGAAAACAAAGGTGTATCTCTGCCTACAGGCAACCATGTCCTCATTACCCTTCTTTAAATATTACTTGGAAGATGAGTCTTAGCTAGTTGCCTATGGTGACTTTCCTAGGGTACATAACTATTAAGATTCAGAGCTGATATTTTAACTAAAGTTATAATGACTAATAACTACATATATTCTCTTCCATTATAACACACCCATTATAGAATTGCATTAAGAATTTCTCACTCTCCAGTTATTCCTGTATGGAAAATGAATTAATTTGTAAACCTTCAAGTCAGATGAATATGGAAATCATCAGTGGAAAAATTCTGGTATTGTTAGAATGTGGATCTCATTAAAAACAGAGCTTAGGTTGGGGGATGAGAAATTTGAAAGACAGGGGTTGATTGCGAGTGTCAAAATCTGCTAATCCCTCAAGTTTTAGCGCTTTGTTTTTGCTAAAAAAAAGTGACAGTATTTTTATGAGAGAGATCTTAAATAGGTAAGTACAATCTGAACCTAAAACTTTATTGTATTAGTGGGTAGAGACCTTTGAAGGACTATATGAAAATTAAAATGCAAAGTCAAGCCAAGACATAAATATATTTTTTCTTGACCTTTCAAAAATTCAGCTATTTTATATGATTGGTGATATTGTGAAAGACCATACCCAGTGGTATGCTAGTAAATGTTAAGCAATCAGCTCTTGGTCAGGGAGAAAAATGCATAACATATTGTTCTCCAACATTTTCTTAAGTCTAAATAATCAAACAAAATCATTTGAGCCCTGATTTGGAGTATTTGTTTATTTCTAAGATACAGATTTCTTGTAGTTATTCAGTCATTTTTCAGTCATATCTAACTTTTCATGCAGCTTTGGGGTTTTCTTGGCAAAGATATATGGGGATTGTCATTTCTTTTTCCAGCTTATTTTACAGATGAGAAATTTAGTCAAACAGGGTTAGGTGAATTGCCCAGGGTCACATGACTAGTAAAAATCTTAGGTTGAGTTTGGACTGAGAAAGATTGATCTTTCTGATTCCAAGTCCAGTTGCTATGCACCATGCACCTAGCTACCTAAGTGGAAATACTCATGTTGAAAATAGAGCAATCCATTCTTATGAGTGAATACAAGTCAACTCCAACAAACCATGGCCTATAACCCCTAAACCCACTTACCCTTAGGGAAACAAAGCTAAACATAATATTCCATTTCACTTTGTCTCTTTATTCTATTATCCTCTAGGTGTCAATAGGATGACAAATCTGACAAACTAAATTCAGATAGATTAATTATCAAAATACATTATCCTTAAACAACCAAGAAGCTGCAATAAAATAGTCCTACTCATGGAAATTCCAGGCACTATGACAAGTCAGTGAGGAAGATATTTCATGGAAAACAGACTTTTCAATGCTCCTTAGCTCACACCATTTATGAGGCCACATGTTCAAGTTATATTAAAGTATCCTCTGACATAGTCAAGTGATAGGTGAATGGCCTTAAGCTGCCTAAATGAATTATGTGAACAATTTTGGCTGCCATTTCCTCTGCAGTGGTAGAAGGAATACTCAGGCAGATGAATTTGTTGATCCACCATATTTTCTAAGTACAAGAATATTGACTTCCTTTAGGATTCTTCCCTCCAGGCTATTTAGCTCCAAATCCTCCAGAAGCTCTTCAAATGATTATTTCCACACCCTTCATCATCCCATTACCTTCTCTCTGCACACATTCCAGTGTTTCAGTTTCTGTTTTAAAATACGATGTACAGAAAATAGCAATACTTTAAGTGTAGTTTAATGAATATGTAATGGAATGGTCCTCTTTCTTCTGATTATTTGGATATTATACTTTTATTAAGGCAGGAGCATCCCTATGCAGAGTTGTATTGTGATACCCTGAAAATTGTATTGTCTTTAGAGACAAAATATCAGGGTTCAGATTCTGCCTCTGACACATTACTTGTAGGACAAATGATTTGGCCTTTAGGGGTCTCAGATTCCTCTGCTATAAAATGAAGTCATTGAGTTTATTGTTTCCAAGGGTCTTTTCTTGCTCTTTCTAATATTACATAATCGTTCTGTCACTTTATAATTATATATTTACTATTATTGTTTTACTACTAATGTTTTACTATAATTTCCCCATGCTTCTGTTTCCTTTAGACTCCATCACACCCTTAAAAAGCTCAACACCAGGATTCTCATTAACCTTAAAGATTGCATCAGTCTTGAAAGCATACCTCATAGTATCTTCTGGAAACTGAAAGTCTAAAAGATGGAGTAAAGAACGCCTCCCCCAAACTACCATTTAGAGACAGCTCCCAGACCAGATTCCTAATCATTTTCCACCTAGCTAAATTCCTTTGGAATAAACTTCATCTTATTCTTCTGATTTTAACTTCCTTCTGTGTGTTAGCCTAATTCATTAGATTGCAAACTCTTTGAGGGCAAGAGGTTATGTAGTTTTTTTAAATATATTTTTATCCTCA
The DNA here is from genome assembly GCF_037893015.1 of Macrotis lagotis. Lineage (NCBI taxonomy): Eukaryota > Metazoa > Chordata > Mammalia > Peramelemorphia > Peramelidae > Macrotis > Macrotis lagotis. Next base: position 30,992,236 of record NC_133658.1, read on the forward strand.
GTGCTAAGAATGGTAGGTATTTACTAGAGATCAGACACTTAACTCTTACTAGCTGTGTGACCTTGAGCAAGTCTCCTAATCCTGATTACTCTACATCCAGAACCATCTCCAGTTGTCCTGATTCATATCTGACCACTGGACCCAGATGGTTCTGGAGGACAAAGTGAGGTTGGGGACTTAGCACAGCATCCCCCTCACTCTAGTGCAAATCACCTGATTGTCATGGCATTATCTTCCTGACGTCCTGGTCTTCTTCCATAAAGAAGGGCAAATAGTGACTGAATAAGTGATGCCTTCAATCCGTTCTTTCTTATTCTATATGTAAGAAGATAATAGGATTCTAAATGTGGATCTAAAGTTTTTCTCACGCAATAATTCCAGCAGATTTGATTAGAGAAACTATTGGGATTCTCAAAATCTGAATGACATATGTTTTCAAAAGTAGTAAGGATTAGGGGCAGTTATGTGGTAGAGTGGATAAAGTACTGGCCCTGGAGTCAGGAGGATCTGAGTTCAAATCTAACCTCAGAAATGTAATAGCTGCTAGCTGTGTGACCTTGGGCAAGTCACTTAGCCCCATTGCTCCACACCAAAAAAAAAAAAAAAACTAGTAAGGACCTAGAGAATGTAAGTAGTCCTACATCTCAGTCTGAATAAAATCAGTAACTATAATGTCAGTAATTTTGAAAGTTGCTATATTGGAATACCCAATAATTTTCTAAGTAGGGAAAATATTTCTTTTAAAATCATCTCTAGAATTTCTCAGAAATTGATGCCAGACTTTCCTATATTTGTTGTCTTAATCTAGCCATTCAAGAAAGTAGGAAAGCTTTGTTTTTTGTAGTTGCTATTTTTCTTGTTTTTATGTTAGAAAGAAGACATATAAATATATGCATGCTCTAAAATAACCTGTTCCTCTAGAAAATGAATAGAAAATGTGTATTTTCTTCAAGTCTAGCAAAAACACCATCAACTCTGTGTTGCTATGGATGCCATCAAATTCACTGTGAGCATTAATCATTTTAAAAATGCTTGAAGAGCGGAAGAGATGCCTATTTGTTTTAGGTCTGGTATATATTGTTGAATATTTGAATGTTTTATGCTAATTCTTCCCTTTAGAGTAGGGGCCCTAGTCTATGAAAAAAAAAGAGAAAATAACACATAAATATAGCCCCTGCCCCATTAATTCTTGAAGGATACACTTCAGTTTTTTAAAGCAAAATATTAAGTAAGTTAAGGAACTGTTCAAAATGAGGCATTCTTATGGGTTTTAGCATACAGATCCTAAAAGGTTTTATGATGCTCTTTTTCTGTGAAACAGGCAGTGAAGTGTCCTATGCTATCATCTTCCTTTGGGTTATTCCCTTCAATGTGGCTACATGAGTCCCTCACTGAATATAGGCCTAATCCATCAGATGGACATTCAACACTGAATTAATTCATTTCATTTCAGCCGGTCAACTTCCACTGTTTTCCTAAGTGTGCTAATAGCTCCAGTCAAGTTTTTCTCTTTTATTTCCCTCCTTAAATACTATCTCATTCCTATCTTCTTTGTTCATGTGGACTTCTTTCCTGTCATTTTTCAAAGACCAGCACAGCTCTCAAATTCTCTAGGAATTCTTCCCTAATTCCCTCCAATGCATATTCATACCTTTCCCCTGAGTACTCTGAATACCACATTACATCAGATTTTTTTTAAGGAAGATTCAATTTATTTTGAATTTTACAATTTTTCTCCTAATCTCACTTCCGTCCCCCTACCTCCACCCCCCCACAGAAGGCAATCTGTTAATTTTTACGTTGTTTCCATGGTATACATTGATCTAAATTGAATGTGGCTACATCAGATTTTTACTAATTTGAATTAGTTTTTCTCTAATTATCTTCCTTTTCAGATCTAGAATAAATTTCTTAAGAGAAAGGATAAAGTCTGTACATTTCTTACATACATTCTTTTGAAGAATTAAAAATATTAATTAGTATGATGGCAGAGAGAGAGAGAGAGAGAGAGAGAGAGAGAGAGAGAGAGAGAACCCTATATTATCCCTTTATTTACGTAATAAATGTTCTAGAGTTCTGGGAAAATTCTAATTTGCCTTCCTTTTTTGTTAGCCCTTGGTCAGAGCCAACCAAAAAGTAGAATTCACCTTATCTCAACTCCTAGCAGATAGGAAGTCTCTTTATACTTGTCATGGAAGACAATCAAATGTCCCCATAGCCAGTAACTTATTTGAGTGGCGGTTACACATTATTGCTTTGCTTTTTCTATTCACTTTAAGTAACTGAACAAAAAGGTTTGTCTTCAGAAGACAACTTACCTATACAATTTTCTCAGTTTACTTACTGATACTTTGCTTTGCTTTAGTTTGTAACTGCAGTGAGGAACCTGTTACTGACATGGGCGCTAAACTGTAAACAATGAGATTTTTCGTGCAACAATTGTAATGGAATTAAAATAATAGATAAAAAGAATCAAGTACTTACCTAGTGCACTCTTTATCTGGATAAAACAAATGTACTCTATACTACAAAAAAGGTCTGGCAGAGTTTCCTTCAACATTGTAAGGGATACCATGACACCCTGAAGCAGATCATTAAACTTTGGAATCATTTTTATTCTTAATATATGTTGCCTTATATTAAGCTATACTTGTTTCTTTCCTCCTTCCATTTGAAACTCAAATTTTGCTCACAAAAATAAAATCAAAAATAAAATTCATGAGACAATCCTTCAAATATTTGAAGAGAGTTATCACATGCCCTCAAGGCTCAAGTGTTTTCTAGGGCAACTATGCCCCAGTTCATTCAAACATTTCCCAATTGTCCAATGAATCATTTATTAAGTGCCTGTGATATGCAAAGCAGTTTAATATGAGCTAGAGATACATAGAAGAATAATATATCACTGTACTCTAGGAAGTCATAAACTAATGGGGGACTAGAGGCAAACAGCCATCTATTTATTTAACCATCTAAATATTGTTGGATCAATCCATCCATCCACCATCCACCCATCCACCCATTCCCTTACCCACCCATCCTATCTATCTATCTATCTATCTATCTATCTATCTATCTACCTATCTATCATCTATATATATATATATATATATATATCTATATATGTAACTATTATCCATCCATCTCTCTCCATATATATATATATATACATAGATATATAAATGCATGTATATACATATATTTATATTGTAGGTATGTGTGTATGTATGTATGTATGTATTATACACCATTGCTTAGCTACACCTCTTCCATTTTATATTGGTGTAGCTGATGTATTGAACCCAAATGTCGGGTAAAAATTGATTGTTGTTAAAATTGCTGATAATTGATAATCCTCAGGTCCTACAAGTTCTCAAACTACCTAACTGTAATATAACATACTAATTCACAACTGTACTTTTTCTACAATAAAACAATAGACTATTTCAAATAAAATGCATCACCAAAATCTAAGTAGGCTTACTTAGGTTATATCATAGCCTATATATCCAGCAATAAAAGAAATAAAAATTTTGTGTGACAGAATCTGCATTTAAAGAATCCACCCAGACTTTATATGATGTTTCCTTTTCTCAGTCTTCACTAACCCTCCCTTTAGCATTGTTAATTCATAAAAGTCCATATATATTTTCTCATTGATTGCTATCTATTAATATACATTTATACCCTTTCCATTTTATATTCTTTCCATTTTTAATTGACTTGTTATAAAATATAAGCTATGCACTTTTATATTCATTTCTGTTTAGTAAGCATGAAAGATAGAATGATATAATGGTTAGAAAGATATTTTGAAAGACAGGGAGATTTATGTACAAATCTTACCCCTGACCTTTGACTATTTGCCATAGATAAATCCACTTAACTCCACAGTTCTCACAATTGAAAGAGAGCTACCTTGAAAACTTGAAATTTAAAGGAATATGGGAAAGAAATTAATGGAAATAGAGCAAGTCTTTATTAGGCATCAATGTTGTGCAAAGCACTAGACCAAACACTTAAGAAATATTTCATTTGATCTTTACAAAAACCTTGGAAAGCAAGTGGTTTCTATCATTATCCCCAATGTACAGTTTTGGAACCCAGAATCACACATTTTCTAATTGTCTGAGATTGGATTTGAGCTCAGATTTGCTGGGGCAGGATAGGAGAGGGATAGCTCATGACTAGAATCACTTTAGCATCTCACCATCGTTTTTTTCCTCCTCCCAATATTCATCAATTAGACCACCCTCTGGTGCAAATTTATGGAAGGACAACAAAAGGAGTTGTTTAGGATGACTAAATACAAATATTTATTTTTTTTTACATTATTAAAGAAAATACCCACATGGTTGATGCCACAAAGTCTTGACTGAGATTTTGTAGCCCAAAGGTATCAAAGAAATTGAAGGTAACTATGACATATGTAAAGATCACTGCAGATCACATAATGACTTAGAAAACCACAAATTAACATTTGTTATATTTTATTGCATTTTTATTTATTTTATTATATATCTCCCAGTTCAATCTTCATCTGGTTTAACTGGCTGCAGGAATGTATGCATTTCTCTTATTTCAAATCTCAGCTATAGACAATAGCAAAGTGATTTTCTAAAATAAAGAGTATTTCAGGTATTCTTGGAGTCTTTTCAGAAGGAACATGCTTATCATGAACTATGTCCTGAAATCTCTTTAATTATGTTACAGACTTTCACAAGGAATGTATAGAGCTGGCCTTGCTTATGGCTGAAAAGTGAAAGCCTTTTCCTTTGAAAGACAAATTTATCTATCTGTCTTTAAAATATGGGAAATATTTGGAGAATTATTTAGGTTCCTTCAACATTATTAGAACAATTTCTTTTAATTTCAATTAAGTAAAATAAACAATCCTTTTCCAAGTGGGAATATTTTACTATCTTCTTTTGCCCTTCAAATTCGTTAAAATAACATTTTGAAAGACCAAATGTTTTGGAAGTGTATTACAGTGGGATAATTAGTCTGCATAATTCCTCCTATTGTGAGTCAGAGGCAATTTTCATTACTTACTGAGAATCAATTGCAAGAGGATGATAGTTTGGGCTGGTCTGATTTTAGCCAGGATGGTTATGACTATTTGCATGAATCAGGCCTATTTGTTAATGGGCACTATTCCATACATACCATATAAATAAAAGTCCTTCATCCTTCAATAAGGTCAGAGAGACTTATGATTAATAACTGATATTTTAAAATGACTTTAAAATTTATTAAGCATTTTATATTCATTATTTTCTTTGAACGTTTATTAGAACTCCAAGTTAGGATCTTAAAGTCTGAAGAATATGAGGAACAGAAATTAAAGGTAACCCACTCATTCAGCTAGTTATTGCCAAAGGTGGAACTTGAACCCAGTCTGGAATGCCTCCATGTTAAGCTGGTCATTCCTTCTGCCATACTGCTCTCACTAGGCTCTTTGGCTCATTTAATCATTATGTACCTCAATTTCCTCTTGGAAAAGAACTGAGTCAAACAAAAGAGATGAGATAATTACTTTAATGGTACTCCCTGGTAAAAATCACAATGAACTGTTAGTAATTTTCTGACTCACAAAGATAAGATATGGTAACACTGTGAAATGGGATTAATCATTGCAATCTAATTCACAGGGATCACGATGAATTAATATGAATCATTTGGATGAAAAGAAACTCAAATTTTAGTCATGTCTGACTGAATGAAAATGGCTTATTACTCTGAAGTGCTCATGTCACATGCCTAGCCATTTCAACCTGCCCCCACTTGAATAGATCTCTAATTTTTTTTAAATCATTTATATAGATCATCTCCTACAGGCACATTTCAAATCATTTTCCAAACCTCTGACCCCGATCATGCAGGGCATATAATTTTTGTATTGTATGGATTCTTAAAGATCTTTGTTGAATCTTGTGCAGAATGATTTAATATAGATGAGGAAACTGAGACTCACACTGTGGAAGAAATTAATACACAGAATTATAACAATATATTGGAAAAAAGAATCTGAACTCATATTTCTTAGCTCTGAATCTAGCTCTCTATTTTAAAATGATTCCTCTTTGTGCAGAATTGAAAAAAAATAGTTATCACTTCCCTCAGATGAGATTAACATTGCTAGCAGGGTACAAAAAACATGTATCAAACTTTGTTTTGCTTTCTCCAGTTTTCTCTTTACTTATCTGAGTTTCATGAGACACAGACTACTAAAGGATAGCAGGAAATAAATAAATAAACAGAAAAGAAAGAGAATTATAATTTTTCTTTACTATAATAGCAACAACAGTTGTTGGGTTTAGGAAGCTAAACTCCAGAAGCCAAAGTCATTTTTTATTTAGTGTACAGCTAAAAACAATGAAGAATTTATGAGCAGAGTCTACTATATTCTCTTGCATTCATGAAGAATTCAAAGTGTGGGTGCTACCCAGGAACCTGGATCATGATCCTCTGAGAACTTTGTAAGCCTAAAGTACTTTCTTTCAAGGGAGGGTACAAGTCAAACTTCTGCATTATAGGTCATAAGATTGCATTCTATGGATGTTTTCATTATATTCCCCTTGCAACAAAGGCCATTGGAAAAATATTGGCGTCAGCAAGGTTTAGGTTTCAATTCCCACTCTGCAACTTATTTCTTAAGTGATGATGGACAAATTGAACTCTTTTAGTCCAATAGTATTGCTAAAATTTAATCCAGTGATAAAAAATAATTTTGCATACAATCTGTACATTAGATTGCAGTGATTAATCCGATTTCACAGTGTCACCATATATTATCTTTGTGAGTCAGCAAATTACTAACATTTCATTGTGCTTTTTAAAGTCATTACCAGGGAGTACCATTAAAGTAATTATCTCATCTCTTTTGTTGACTCAGTTTTTTTCAAAGAGGAAATTGAGGTACATAATGATTAAATGAACCAAAGAGCCTAGTGAGAGCAGTATGGCAGAAGGAATGACCAGCTTAACATGGAGGCATTCCAGACTGGGTTCAAGGTCCACCTTTGGCAATAACTAGCTGAATGAGTTGGGTTACCTTTACTTTCTGTTCCTCATATTCTGTTCCTCATATTTATATTTTTCTGATGATCAAGCATAATATTAAAGAAAAAAGATAAAAATGATCATTTTACAGATATGAAACTGAAATGACATCGTTTGATTGCATTTCTCTGGGAACAAACCTAGTCAGCTAAAGGAAGTTCATTACATGCTGTTCCTTTCTTCAATGGAAAATTCTACTGATCACTCTTGATTCTAGAGCCTTCCCATTCTAATTATTCCCTGCTCTTCCTGCATGTAATTTGTTTGTATACACTATACCCTGTGGACACATAGAGGGTCTAAAAGAAAATGCCTTTCCCTCAAGAAGTTACAATCTAACTGGGAAGATATTAAGCCAACAAACTCATCCAAACATATTAGGAGTTTATTGATTGATTCACTGAAAAACAAGATAAAAATAAATCACCAGTGTGGTGTGGTAATAAAAGAATTAACTTGACACTTGTTCCAGCATAAGAATCCATCAGAGTGTTGATGAGGGAGAAGAGACAGGTTGATGTTATGCATGGACAACTTTGTCACACCATGACTAGTATGTCATTTTCAATTTTGAGATCTATGCTGTAGAACTAAAAAGACCTTGAGAAGATGGAACATGTTCTTTAGAAATTCTGATTCATAGCTAACTTAGTTGGCTCTGGAGGAGAAAGTGAGATTGGTGACTTTGGGCAGCCCCAAATCCACCCCACTTGCATGTCATCGAATCTGCTCCCTGAAATCCTGGTCTTCTTTGAGAAAGAAGGACACTCATCATCAGTCAAAGGAACTGACTAGGAAGATGAGAGAATCTCAAAGGCGATTTGATTCGAGTCTTGTCCTTCATTATCAACGAAGACCAAAATGACATCACAGTTAGAGACAAATTATAGACAGTATGACTTTGATCAGACCAATATGAACTAGGAATATTCTACCATAGGTTGGACACAGATAGTGCATGTGAACATCTGGAATGGGCATGCTAATCTTACATATGCCACGTTTCCTTTGAACTGCTGCAGTTCTTCCTTCTTCATTGAGTACAGCACCCTCATTGATGAGGACTTGTCATGCTGGGTGGCCCTGTGCCAGTGTCTCCCAGCCTGTACAGTCAATTTTAAAATTCTTCAGTCAGGCCTACAGAGTATCTGGTTATTGCTACTTCTGACCCCCTTTGTGTGTGTTTGCCCTATGTAAGTTCTCCATAAAATAATTTTTAGCAAGTATATGTCTGACATTCTAATGTGTCTAGACCATTATAATTGCATTGTGTGTAGTAACATTGGGATGCCAGGTAGTTTAGTTTGAGAAAGGGCCTCAGTGTCTGGTATCTTCTCCTGCCAGATGATCTTCTGAATCTTCCCAAGACAATTTAAATGGAATCAATTCAGTTTCCTGACATGGCACTGGTAGACTGTCCAGATTGCACAAGCATATAGCACAACAGCTTTGTGATAGTCAGTCTAATACCTCTTCTCTCCCATACGTTCTCTCTGGCAGTGCTTGTATCAACCTTATTGTCAATGTGTATCTCCTTAGAAAAGACACTACCAAGTTAAATGAACTTGTCCATAGTACTCAAAACTTCTCCATTTGCTATAATTGATGATTCCTCATATGGCTGAATTATTCACAATATAGTAAATAGTTTTATTTTACATCAAAATATTTTAAATGCTTTATTCTTCATCATTAGCAACATCAATTCATCATCATCATCATCCATAATACCTACTTTTCCTTTTGATTTGGTTTGTAACCTGTATCTCTGTTTATAACCAGACTATCTAACAGAGTGCTTTGATCTCAGCACTGACTTAATGAATAATAAGTGAATTAAAGAGTATGAATGAATGAACAGAAGAGCAATAGAAAGATGGGAATCAGTTCTCTTTTCTTTCAATTTTCACATAAAATTTGTTATTTTTTGCAGGTTTTCAGATAACCTCCTGACAGAGAATAAATTGAACTTAATTCCTTAAATGAAACAAGATCTTGCTGTTTTTGAAATAGTTTTGCTGATTATTGATTTTCTCCAATTCTCCATCCTAATTTTCACTTTCCTCATTGGGAAATGATATATTTCATTGACATTACTCCAGCATGTCTCCCTGTTACGAACATCATGAGAGATAATGTGGTTATTAAAACATTTTTAGACCCTTGAAGGGAAAGCATGCTTTGAAATATTATTGATTCTCTTAATGAAATAGGGTTCTCAATAATATTCCTTGTTTACCAGTTTCTAAAACTACTTGCTTTCCCTTTGATTTATTAGGTGATAAAGGATGTAGTTTGGCCAAGACTCCTTAGCTGAGAAAGAAATGATGATGGAGTTAGGGAAGTATCCTTCACAAGCTGGGTAGCTGATTGCCCAGAATACCTAGTAGTTTGGCAGCACCTGGGTTTATGGACTTTTCATTGAATGATGTCTTGGAAGTGATTCAACATAAACTGTGGTGCACTCTGATAAATTTTTTAAAAAGCACTTGAAGAAACCTATAAAGCTAAAAATGCAAGAACCATCACCAGCTAGAAGTAAATAATTTCTATTGGTTAAAATGGAGAAAATGGCATGCTATTCAGTGAAAGAGACATGGTCACTGGCCCTAACAGAACGGTCTAGTATAGGGGTGTCCAATCGTTTAGTTCCTCTGGACTGCAATCTCAACAAAAACCCCAAGGGACACATACAGAATTCAATAACCATTCGTGATTACAATGAAACACACCACCAACTGATCAAAATAACAAACAGGAAGAGTGTTTCTTGTCTTTCTTTCTTTTTTTTTTTGGCTTTTGCAAGGCAAACAGGTTTAAGTGGCTTGCCCAAGGCCACACAGCTAGACAGGATTTGAACTCAGGTACTCCGGACTCCAGGGCCAGCACTCTATCCACTGTGCCACCTAGCCACCCCCATGAGAACAGGGTTTCTTGAATGGGCCAAAGGTGTATAGGCTGCAAGTTGAACACACCCAGTCTAGTAAAAAAGATTGCTGGACCTGGGATTAAATCCTGCCTTTGTCACTTTTTCCCTAGTTTATGTGCCCCTAAAGAAATCCGTAACTTTCTAGATGCTTAGTATGATCAATTGTAAAATGGGGGTTACAGATATAATCTATACTTTACAAGGCTGCCACGAGGTTGCAAAGATGAAGACCATGTGTTATATTGGAGCAACTTCTGGTTCTTGACTCAAAGACACTCAGTTTAATATTCTGATTCTAATCAGTGTGATCTTAGACCAGTCATTTCCCTTACTGGACTTCACATTTTCACTTGTAAAATGACCAACAAGGTCCTTTTTGTTTTCCCTCTAGATTTGTTATCTCAAAGGTAATGATGAGCTAGATGAATTAAATAAAATAAAATCCAGAACCTGTGAGTTGTAATGGATAGAGAATATACCTTAAAGCCAAGAAAACTTGAGTTCAAATACTGTCTTAGGAAATATATGGATCGGGGCGGCTAGGTGGTGCAGTGGATAGAGCACTGGCCTTAGAGTCAGGAGTACCTGAGTTCAAATCTGGTCTCAGACACTTAATGATTACCTAGCTGTGTGGCCTTGAAAAGAAAAAAAACAAAATATATTGATCATATGACATTGAACTGGGCACCAAACATCTCAGTTTTCTCTAACCTCTGCTTATTTGTAGAGAAAGTGTCAGCCTGCAAGGGTAAAGGGAATTTCCTCATCTAATAATTCTTTATAAATATAAAATTATGTCACTATTCCTATCAAATCTATCAGTTTTGAAAAACCCTTAGATTTAAAGTCAGTTGAAGTGAGACTATAAGAATCCATTCCTCTGGGCTCATACAAACTCTGAACTAGCTCAAACAGTCTCCAGTACTCAGTCCTCTTCTGAATGTTCTATTAACATGTTTTCACTTTTTAAATAGTTATTATGGAATTATTAAATGACTATTATGTTACAGGCAAGATAGAACATACTTTAATTACAAATATAAATCAAAGGAAAACAATCCTTATATTCTAATTATAATAGACAATATTTAAAGGGGAGCTGAATCAGGAAGAGATGAGTGCAAACTGGTTCGGAGAGTCAAGCTGCAAGAAGTTGTAAGCATGAATGATATGGATGCTTCCCTAAATGAAGGTTTGGAGAGGAACTCACCAAATGTTGGAGGAAGAGAAGATAAGTTTGTTGGTATTGACATTATCGATGTGAGAAGTCCTAAGGGGAAAAGACATGCGGAAACAGATATGCAGAATCAAGGACACAGCCAGGTTTACAATGAAATTATGATTAAATTGCTTTCATGGAATCATAATCATGATGATAGCAAATTTTCAAGCTATATCGATTTTTGCTGTTGTTTTGGTCAATTAAGAAATGCTACTTTGACTTTTTATAGTAAAACAAAGAATGATTAAACCATATCTGAATAACTAGAAGTTTCTAGTATTCTTTCTTTTTTTTTTTTTTTAATGGGGTTAAGTGGCTTGCCCAAAGCCACACAGCCAGGCAATCATCAAGTGTCTGAGCCTGGACCCAAACCCAGGCACTCCTGACTCCAAGGCCGGTGCCCTATCTACTACACCACCTAGCCGCCCCCGAGTTTCTAGTATTCTAAATTGATTTCAACACATTTTTATATTAGAAAAAAATTGAAGACAAGCTAAAATAAACATAAATGGACATTAAGATGTAAGAATAGATATTTTCCTTTGCCCATGAATTCTCAAACATCTCCTAAAGAGAAATTATATGCCAAAGGTAAAGAACTGGGGTCTAATTCTAAGAAATGAATAATTCAAAAGAAGTTTTAAAAACCACATGAAATGATACTTACTGATCCATTCAGCATCTTCCATTTCCTCCCTCCCCCACACACACCTCCTATGTTACTAGCAGAGAGGTCTTATTACCAGAGCAAAAGGACATAGGAGCCCTGAACCCTGATCTTCCCCCCAATTTAACAGTGTTGTGAAGACTCTGACTCCAAAATTTCTAGAGCATGGAAGTTTACTTTTATCTTAACAAGTCAACTAGGAAATAAGTCTTTTGAAGCAAAAGCCTGCCAGGTTCAACTACTAAGGAAATATTAGTGTTTGAATCTTCTGAGTTGTCAATGCTGGACTATAGAACTGAAAAGCAAAGGCAGTAGAACAGGAGAGGATAGTGCAGCTGTGAGAATCTGTGCCACCCCCAAAGTCACTTGAGGCAGAGATTGGATGAATTTGTATTTCCCACAAATTACATGTGGCTAAGGAGTTTTACGATTCAGTCCTCAAGAAAACTTTGATCAGAGAGGAAGAAGACAGGAAATGATTGATAGGTGAAATAAAGGTGAAAATGAGGAAGAAGAAAACTCAAAATGTTATTATAAACAGATAAACCAACTTATAGTGACAAAAGGAAATATAGAGGAACTGTAAAGAGACCTTTTGGATATAAATTATGTTGCACTATGATAATCACTTTAGATTGGTGTTGATTTGATCATTGAGGTCATTTCTTCCACAATTTAAAAAGACATTTCAATCATGCCTCTTATCCAATACAATTCAAGATAACTATAGTCTAACTATCTTGCACAGATGTTTTATTATATGTACTCAGGGTTTTCCTTTGAGTCTTTTTTAAGTCATTATTTCATAGTTAACAGGAAAGACGTCAGGTTTTCTATCTTTCATCTCTCGATTTATTTTTTTTTTGCAAGGCAAACGGGGTTGTGTCTCAATTTTTTAAAAAGATTATTTTATTCATCTTCTTATCATGTAATCCTAGATTCTATACTTTGTATCAATTTTTCACAGAATCTCTCTACATTCCTACATTTTCTTTTTGTAAAACCCATAGATTTAATTCGGTAAAGAAGAGGTTTACACCCAATTTTAACTGTGATGAAAATATTATGAATTATTTTTTAACATTATTTGAACCTAACTTCATGTAGCTAGGAATTGTTTAACTCAAAACTTGTAGAATTAATTCAGTTCAATTTCAGAGATACTCCAACAAAGCCATTTACCTTTAGGGAATGCCTAGATCCCAAAGATATTTTGGTTTCGGTCCATGCAGAGTTTGGGTTTTGAGTTATCCAAATCTGAATATTTATCCCTACTTGCTGATTCACATCACAATTCTTTTTTTCCTGGAAATTATTTATTGCCTATATGAGACCAAGGCAAATATTCTTATGCCCTTGACTGCACCTAAATAATGTAGACTCACAAAGATTAGCAAGGGAGCCACATTTTTTTTCTAGTTCACTTTGTCAAATGACTTAATAAAACTTTTCAAAAACTTTCCTTTAGCTATTGGAATTTTTTCTCATGACTAACATAATAACTAAGCAATAGAACTAGCAGGACATTAATATTATTTGATTTTATTTTTTTTTTTTGCCAGATAGCATCATGGGATCATTGAAAGAACCTTGGAAATAAAATTCAGTCTATTTTTCTACACTTTTCTTTTATTGTCATTGTTATTATCTTCTTCATTATTGATTCTTTCTGCATTTGTGCATATGCATTTGTGTTTATGTATGTCTGTGTCTTTCACTCTTGAGAGAGACAGAGACAGAGAGAGAGAGAGAGAAATAGACTTATATATGAACATGTGAACATGACTGGCATTAAAAAGAGAAGCTAAAAAAAGAGAAGCTACACATTTATTAAAGGCTCTTGTATGAACTTCCCACTGAAATCAAAGATTTCTTTCTTGAAAAAATATTTAAAATTCATCATTTTCCTCTCCTAAGTCATGAAAAAAAAAACCATCAGCAAGTATGACAATAATTTTACTCTGTTTCTTTCCATCAGTCTTTCAATGTAAGTATATTTCTTATCTATACAGCATCATTGGAAACTACTTCACATTAAAAATTCAGGAAGAATTTTGGGGAAGTTAATGAAATACCACAATTACAAAAAGGCTATTTAGCATAAATTTTGATGTATAATCAATTCTGGACCTAATTCATTGTCTAATTTCAGTGTCGTAGAATATAGATGTATTGAAAGAACAACTCTAGAGACCTACTCCCATCCAGTCCTGATGCAATGCCTGCCATAAAGCAAGCATTTAATGAATTCTTTTGGACTGAAAAGATAATAATCCAGATAATTGACCTTTATCATTTATGTATTATTTTGCTCTCATCTTTGCTCATTGTTAATTTAACCTTTCTGAGTGATTTTCAATCTAATCTGAGAGCTCTACAATATTTCAGAGTTCATGCAATTAGCATCATATTATTGATAAACTGAACAATAAAGAAAGAAAACATTGTTTAAAAAATTTGAGTCATCATCATTTAGAAGGTATCTCTTTTTATTGTAGTTTGGTCTTGAGTCTGCATAATTTTGACAAAAATATTAAATAAGAACATTGTTTCCTTCTTTTATTTCTTACCATTACTTATTATTTATTGTACATTGATTATATGGATAATTAGAGATCTATTTGTTGGCTCAGATGGTTTCTAGAATCTGAATCTTTTAATCTCCTTATTATGTGATTAACTGACAATTTCTTAGAAAATTATGACAGACTGAAGTAATAGCTATTATTTTAGCAATTTCTGTAAAATTTCTATGGAAAAAATCTCAATATAAGATCACATTTTCTAACAATTAGAGCTGTTCAACACAAGTATGCTTTTTTTTTCCTCAAAAAGTAGCAAACTACCTGGTTGGATGTATACCTAATTATACCCTACTTATGCTAAAGGGTCAGCAGAAAGCATTTTCTTTTTCATTTTCCTTTCTTTTCATTCTTTTTCCTTTACTTTTCTATTTTTAAAAGAATTATGTTAAAGTAAATGAAGTGAGACACTATTTTTATGCTCAATTGTATGTTTCTAGCATTTCTCTTTCTTATTAGGAAGAAAAAATGGTGCAAGAAATATATGTATGCTAAAGTATTGGGGTTTTAATATTTCCCTATTGTACCTCATGGTAGAGTAGAACATTTTTAGAAACTGCAAAGGATTATAAGAAAGCAAATTATCTTTATCACATTTGGCATTTGCATGGGAATTGTTAGAATAAAATATCTACAAAAACTTTAAGGGATAGGGGTTTATTAGATTATATAAATGTGCCTTGACTAATGGAGTGTTTTCTGTATTTTCAGTGGTAGTGCTTCAGTATTCATTTCCACATAGCTAAATTTATAATCAAAGCTTTTATCCTTTTGTTAAGATCTTTGAATATTAGAAGTTTAATTTCCCTCCTACATGGAGTCTAAGTCTGCATTCATTTGTAGAATCTCAAGGAAATAATGAACACAAATACTTCTATTGAGTCTTTGATTCCTCATTTCATAGAAAAAAAGATAAGGCCATTCTATTATAACTTGCAACATAACTGACATATCAATTGTTTTCCCTTAATGTAAATTATTTTTTGCTTTTGCTTTCATCATTAAAACTAGATCTTCATCATTAAAAAGTATGCATTTCGGTATTTAAATAGCTGCATTGCATCTGACATTCTAGATAAGATAATCCTTTTAACATGCCCTCCACATTCTTCATTTATTAACAAAAATTAATTAAGCTACAACATTCCACCTTCATATTGTCATCATTCTTACCTAAGTACTATATTAAAAGATTTTAAGACTTAGGTATGATATCTAATACAGTAGACAGTAGTTTGGTAACCACTAATCATTAACTTGAAATATCTCCAAAAATTAAGAACATATCTAACACACATCAAAGATGGAACTTTTCTTATACAATAAGAGAAAACTGTAGTCTTTGGAAATGTAATCTTTGTATCAACTGAATCTAGGGAGTCACCTTCTAGATAATTAAAATATCACCTCATCAAGTGTTCAATTGGATAAAGAGTTAGAAATATAGCCAGGAGCATTTAACTACAAATCGAATCTCAGATATTCTCAAGTTGTGTGACTGAAAGTCAAGCACTTTTTGAAGCTAGCTGCTTTAGTTTCAACATTCATAAAATGGAGATAACAGCACCTGGTTCACAAGATTGTTATAAGAACAAAGTGAGATACTATTTATAAAGTTTTTGCAAATCTTGATATGCTATATAAATGTGTTCTATCATTTTTGATGTAATTTTCATTATTTTCCTTATTAGATAAAAAGTTTGAAGGCTTCAGTATTATATTCTTATTTACAGGCAATTGTAAATATTCTTTCTTATATAGATATTTGTTTTCCAATGATATACATTTGTATTTTCTACCTTTCAGGTTTTGTAAGGTTTTCAATTTTACAACTTTTCCCCCTACCTTCCCTTCCGTTTCCCCATCCTCCTCACACAACACAATACGATAATCTTTAAATTGTTTCCATGTTATGTATTGGTCAATATTGAATGTATTGAGAGAAAAAAGATATTCTTAAG
Source organism: Macrotis lagotis (assembly GCF_037893015.1). Lineage (NCBI taxonomy): Eukaryota > Metazoa > Chordata > Mammalia > Peramelemorphia > Peramelidae > Macrotis > Macrotis lagotis. The sequence goes on from NC_133658.1 coordinate 31,008,659, forward strand.
GAAGAAAAAAATGCCGGTGATAGCAAAATTATGTAGTGCGCAAGACAACTTTTTTAAAAAGATTAAAGATAATAATCTTTGGTCTTTATTTAAATTTCACAGTTCTTTCTCTGGATACAGAAAGTATTGTCCATTGCACATATCCTAAAATTGTCCCTTCTCATTGCATTGATGGAGTAAACAAGTACATTAAGGTTGATTATCACCTCCATGTTGCTGTTAGGGTGTAAAATATGCTTATGGTTCTGTTCACCTTGCTCAGCATCAGTTCATGGAAATCTTTCTAGACTTTTCTGAATTTCCATCCCTCCTGGTTTCTAATAGAACAATAGTGTTCCATAATATACATATACCACAATTTATTCAGCCATTCCTCAATTGATGGACATCATTTGATTTCCAATTCTTTGCTACCACAAGAGATACTGTGAATATTTTTGTACAAATGATGTTTTTCCCCTTTTTCTTAATTTTTTTAAGGATACAGACCCAGTAGAAGTAGTGTTGGATCCTCTAAGGATCACATTTTTATTTGAGTGTAATTCCAAGTCCCTCTCCAGAAATGTTGGATCAGTTCACAGTTTCACCAAGAGTATATTAGTGTTCGAGATTTCCCACGTCCCTTCCAACATTGATCATTGTACTTTCTGGTCATAGTGCCTAGTCTGAGAGGTATGCGGTGGTAATTAACTTGCATTTCTCTAATAAATAATGATTTACAGCAATTTTCCATATAACTATAGATAGCTTTGATTTCTTCATATGCAAATTGTATTTGCATATCCTTTGACCATTTGTCAATTGGGAATGTCTTGTGTTTTTAAAATTTTTGATTCAGTTCTCCATATAATTTACAAATAATTCCTTTTAACAAATAAAATATTTATTAAAAATATTAAAAAAGGGGGGATGGCTAGGTAGCACGGTGGATAGAGCACCAGTCCTGGAATCAGGAGTACCTGAGTTCAAAGGCATTTAATAATTATCTACCTGTGTGGCCTTGGGCAAGCCATTTAACCCCATTTGCCTTGAAAAAAACTAAAAAAATGAAAAAAAAAATGAAATGAGTTCTTTGTCAGAAACACTCATTGTAAAAGTTATTCCTCAATCAACTACATTTCTTTTGAAATGCTTACAGTGGTTTTGTTTGTGCAAGTTTTTTTTTAATTTATTGTCATCAAAATTATTTGTTGTTGATGATGTTTTCTATCTTTTCCTTGGTCATAAACTCTTCCCTTTCCATATGAATGACAGGCAAACCTTTTCTTCTTCTAGTTTGCTTATAATATTGGATTTCTGTTAGGGTTGCTATGGATATTGTCAATTATACTGAATGTTTTCCTAATATCAATCCAATCTTGCATTCTTGGAATAAATCCTACTTGATCATAATGCATTATCCTAGTGATAACTTCCTATAGTTTCTTCGCTAAGATTTTATTTAAGATTTTTAAATCCATATTCATTTTATTTTCACTCTTCCTAGCTTAGTTCTCAGCATCATATTGGTGTCATAGAAGGCATTAGGCAGCGTTCCATCTTATCCTATTATTCCAGAGAGTTTCTATAGAATTGGAAGCAATTTTTCCTTAAATGCTTGATAGAATTCACTTGTGAATTCATCTGATCCTGGAGATTTTTTTTAGAGAGTTCATTGATGATTTGTTGAATTTCTTTTTTCTGAGATAGGGTTATTTGAGTTTTAATTTCCTCTTCATTTAACCTGGGAAATATATTTTTGTAAATATTCATCTGTTTCATTTAAATCATCAAATTTATTGACATATAGTTGGACAAAATAGTTCCTAATAATGACTTTCGTTTCCTCCCCATTGGTGGTGAGTTCACCTTTTTCAGTTTTGATACTAGTAATTTGATTCTTTTCTTTTTTTTAAATCAAAATTAACCAAAAGTCTATTTCATTTTATTTTTCATAAAACCAACTCTTCGCTTCATTATTAGTTGAATGATTTTCCTGTTTGATTTTATTTTTTTCTTTTAATTTCTAGAATTTCTAATTAGATATTTAATGTGGGGGTTTAATTTGTTCTTTCTCTATGTTTTTAATTGCATGCTAAGTTCATTGATTTCTTCTTTCTCTTTTATTCATCTAAGTATTCTGAGATATAACATATCCCCCAATAACTGCTTTGGCTGTATCCCATAGGTTTTAGTATGGTGTCTCATCATTGTGATTGTCTAGGATGAAATCATTAATTCTATCTAAAATTTGTTTGATTAACTCATGAGGTTATTTAGTTTCCAATTAGTTTTTAGATCTATCTTTCCATGGCCTATTACTGTATGTGATTTTTATTGCATTATGATCTGAAGGAGTATTCACTATTTCTACCTCATGTAAGTTTTTATGTCCTAATACACAGGCAATTTGTTGTGTAGTTGCCATGTACTGTAGGAAACAAAGGTATTTTCCTTTCTATCCCCATTCAGTTTTCTCCAAAGATCTATTATGACTAGGTTTTTCTAACATTCTATTTACCTCCTTAACTTCCTTCTTGTTTAATTTATGTTTAAGTTTTTTTTCTAATTCTGAGAGAGGGAGCTTGAGGTCTCCTACCAGTAGTTTTGCATCTTTCTTTTCCTCTAAGAATTTGAATGCTATACTGATTGATGCATACATATTTTGTATATAATATAGGGTTTCCTTCTTTAGCTCATTTAATGAGATCTAGTTTTGCTTTGTCTGAGATAAGGATTACAACACCGACAATTTTCACTTCAGCTGAAGTGCAATATATTCTGCTCCAACCTTTACCTTTATTCTGCATGTATTTCTCTGCTTCAAATGAGTTTCTTGTAAGTAACCTATTTTAGGATTCTGTTTTTTAATCCACTCTGCTATCTGCTTCCATTTTATGGGAATGTACTTCCCATTCATATTCAAAGTTATAATTATTATTGCCCTTGCATTCTATCTTCCCTCTGTTTGCATTTCCCCCTTTTTTCACCTTATCCTTATTTCCAAGTATTTTATTTTTGAATTCACTTCCTTCAGTGTTTTTGCCCTCTTATATATATCTTATATATCCCACTCCCCTACCCTTTCTTTCCCCTTTCCCTTTTCCTCTTCTTTCTTTCCTTCTGAGAGTTCCTCCCCTAAAGAGAGGAAAATAAGTTTTTTAATTGAGTATATGTATCTTAATCTTCCTTTGAGAGTAGGATTCATTCATTTCTCACCTCCTCTTTTCTTTCCCTTCTTTTGAAATAGATCCTTTGTACCTCTTCAAGTGATGTAATTTACCCTACTCGATCTCCTCCAGCCTCCAATCTCTTTACTGTCCCCCTCTTTAAGAAGACATTATTTTTAAATCATTGTATCAGAGTCACGGACAAGTCATGAGTGTCTACTACTTCTGACTAAGTATATTCTCCCTAATAGAGCTACAGTTCTCAAGAGTTATGAGAATCTTTCTCCCAGGTGAGGATAAAGCCAGTTTGACCTTATTGAAATACAATTCTTTTTTCTTTTCCTTTTTTTCCCTTTTCATGTATCTTTTCATGTATTCAAGGCAATGGGATTAGTTGACTTTCCCAAGGTCACATAGCTAATTATTAACTATCTGAGACCAGATTTGAACTCAGGCCATCCTGACTCCAAGGCTGGTGTTTGATCCACTGTGCCACCTAGCCACCCCTCACATATCTCTTGAATCTCCCATTTGAAGTCCAAATTTTGTATTTAACTCTGGTCTTTTCATCACGAACTATTGAAAGTCTCCTGTTTTGTTAAATGTCCATCTTTTCCCCTGTAAGAGGAGGCTCAGTTTTGACAGACAAAGTATTCTTGTGTATACTCTAAGTTCCCTTGTTCTTTGGAATAGCATATTCAAGGGCCTTTGGTCCCTTAAGAATGATGCAGCTGGGTCTTGTGCAATCCTTACTGTGACTCCTTGGTTTTTCTTTCTAGCTGCCTGTAGGAGTTTCTCTTTTTTCTGATAGTTCTGGAATTTGGCCACAATATTCATTAGTGTTTTCATTTTGGTATCCCTTTCAGGAGGGTTGTATTTCCAAACTATTTTCCCCTCTCATTCCATGATATCAGGGCAATTCTCCTTCATTATATCTAGGCTTTTTTTCCTCCTCAATGTCTTGAGGAAGCCTAATGTTTTCTCCTCAATGTCATCTCTCCTGCACTTATTCTCTAGCTCAGTTGTTTTGCTGATGATGTATGTTACTTTTTCTGCTTTCTTTTCATTTTGGGGGGTTTTGTTTAATAGATTCTTGTTGTATGATGAAGTCATTAGTTTCCACAGATTCCATTCTTTTTTTAGAGAAGAATTTTCTTCATTTACCTTTTGCAACTCCTTTTCCAATTGGACAATTCTATTTTAAAGGAGTTTTCCATTTGCCCAATTGTGATTTTGAGAGAATTATTTTCTTTTTGCTCTTGTCCTATTGGGTTTTCATTTTCTTGTTGCAAATTGAAAATTTTGGTGGGGCAAAGTGTTAATTTTCTCGTATGTATCTGTTCCCAGTTTTTCAAATTGATTTTTAAATTCCATCCTGATCTCTTCTCAGAAATCTTTCTGGGCTGGAGAATAATTCATATTCTCCTCTGAAACTCTAGTTCTCTTTGAGTTAGATAGTCTTTGAGGAAACATTCAATGGATCTCCCTTCCCCCTGGGATTTCTTCATTTTCCTAGGATCTTGGGTTGATGGAGGGGTTGGTTCACAGAATTTTTTGGGTTAAAATCCCTAGATGCTTTGCTCACAGGAACTCCAAGTGGGCCAGGAAGTGGGGGATGCTAGTCACTTTCTCTGGTGTTTGTGACCTTGATTAGTGGTTCACTCCCTAACCCTGGGTGAGTGGGTGGGGGCAGCAGGATCTGTGTTATCCTCAAACAATGTGGGCCGTGCCCTTGGGCTACATAGTTAATCTTTTTAATCATCACAAGGGGAGATCTGCTGCCCACACCTGAGCCTGTTTGCTCTATGTACAGTCACTTTTTCCCCACAGGAATGTAGAAGGGAGCCTCACCTGGAAACACAGGACTCCACTGAAAATATGGGGCTGGTCTTCCAGACCAGGAGAGCTGACTGAATTGAGGTCTAGCCATTGCATTGGAACTTTCCCACCCCACACAGTAAATGCTGCTGTGCTGTTCTCAGGTTAGTCCCTGGGCCTCACCTCACTGCCCCTGCACTGGCTGTCTGATCTCTGCCTCTGAACCCCTGAGACTGACCTTGTTGGTAGATATTCTTCTCCTGGGCACTTCTCTGGATATTGTGGATTGGAATTCTGTTAAGGGGCTTGGTTCATGTTATTTCTGAGGGAAAGTCAAGAGAACTTAAGACAGTGCCTGACTTCTCTCCACCATCTTGGCAGGAAGTCCATAAATAACATTCTTTAACAAATCTCCTTTAGGTATAAAAAATCATTTTTGTAATTTACTCTTTTTCTTTACCAGTGCAGATGCAAGGTTACCATGAAAGTACTTATTTGATTAGGGATTTTCTACCAAACAAAGAAACTGAAAGGTGAAAAACCAGCTAATAGAATTTGTTCATCATTTTAAAATTTCCTAAAATCACTGAATCATCTTTCCAATGTGAGAGGTTCAAATTCAGTCACTAATGATTTTCCTTTCTGAATATTAGTTGCCTCATCTCTCAAATGAAGCAGTTCAGTTAGAAAATTTATAAGTTCCATTTCTAAATCTATTATTCAATTAATCAATGAATGTTACAGGAAATCATGTCCACCAACATTTTGCAATACCTAGCTGCCATAACACGAGAATACTTTTCTACAGTCTTTCATTCTAAAGCTTCATCGTCTAATAAAACAAAATTTAATTGGAAAAATAAAAAAAAATTATGCTTGGGTTTAAAAATCAACCATATAGATATAGAATGGAAAAAAACTTGGGCAGAGAATAGTTCTGAAAATAACCAAGGATATTAGTGGAAAATAAGCTCAAAATGGGTCAGAAATGTTATGTTGCAAAATAAAACTGATGTGAAATTGCATTAAAAATTAATTGAGGTTTAGGTTACAGAAGTGAATAAGTTATAGTCCCTTTATTCTCTGCCTTCAACAGGTTACATTGGTATAGCTTGTTTGTGAACTGAGTAGAAGAATTGAAAAAGGACATCAACAAGCATAAGAGTTTCAAAGGCGGGAAATAACAATGATGAATGTCCTTATCACCATTATGTGGAAAGAAAATTGGTAGAAGTAACCGATGATGTTCAACCTCAGAAAGAGGACTGAAGAAGACATAACAGATGTTTTCAATTGTTTGGAATGCTCTAGAAAGAGATTAAATTGACTTTATTTTGTGCTAGAGGGAATTAAGTAGAAGGAAAAGGTATAAAACTCACATTTTAGACTAAATATCATGGGAAACTTCATAATGATTGGGTTTTTCCAAAGGACAATGGGTTGTCTTATAAGGTAATGTTATTCCCCCTATTAGATATCTATAAGTAGATATTTGATGGTCATTTGTCTTATATTTAAATAAAAAAATTCTTTTGCCTATAGGTTGAATCTTCTTTCAATTTCAGATGTTGAACTTTAGCTTTGAACCTAGAAAACAATGAAAATGGTAGTAGTGATAATAATAACAGTAGTTAGTATTCCCTTCTTATTCCCTCATGCTCTCTGTGTCAGACAATCATTCATTTATGGAAATGATGGTCTTGAAAATATTTTACACAAGAAAAAGAGAAGAAAACTGTCAGTATTGCACATTTTAACAACAAGTCTACTTTGGATTAATGCAGCGCTCTCTATATAATTGGGATTAATCAGAATTTAGTCATAGCAATTATTAAAAAAGGAAGAAAAAAGTCACATTACCCCTTCTTGGTCTCCAATACAAATATAATCAATTTCCTGAAGGTGAATAGATTCAATTCCTTTGTAAGTATTCCATTTTCTATAGAAAAGCATCCAAATTTGCCTAGATGCCATTTTCATATTTTAAAGACCTTTCCAGACAATGTTGTTGACATTCTCTCTGAATGTACCCATGATTCTACAAAATGCCCATGTCTTAGCTACAATTTTGTTCATGGAAATATTCAGGCCCATTTTCTCCTGGTAGAGCTTGGGGAAGAAAATAACTTTAGAAGAAACAGTTCTTTGACATTCTTCTTGCCAGTCTAAATTATTTAAGGGAGGAATAAAAAGAAAAAATAAAAAGAAAGAAAGAAACATTTTGCATTGAACTCATTAAGTTTTCCTATAGAGTTTAGTTAAATCTTTTGGCTTGAATTTAGTGAATAATCATTAGCCTGAACTACTAGTTTTCTCAGAAATTTGGATAATTCTGATATGGTAGGATATTTAATGTTCAACTTCTTGTAAATATGGCTAGTATTAGTGATGAAATTTTTTCCTGCTCACCAATCCTGAGTTAGACTTTTCATAGTAAAGATTTGAACTGAAAGTTATAATTCAATTTATTCCAAGTCTAAGAGGCTATGATATTACAGGTTTCTTACTATGCACTGGAGTTAGATTACAACATTGAAGTAGTATGCCCTGAAGCTGATTACTTTCAATGAAAAAAGAATAATATGGAAATATAAAAAGGTACATGTAAAAAGTTGACATGGATATATGTATATATATATATATATATATATATATATATATATATATATGTAAATATACATATACATACTCATTTGAAATAAATTCAAAGTGACTTTGTTGAAAATGCATTAACAGCTTTGGGAACCATGACAGGCCTCATGAATATTATGGGACTTGAACTGATCTTTGATCGAAATTAAAAATTCTAAGAAGCAGAAATTAGAATGGTGATCATTCTAAGATGGGTACAACCTGCTCAAAGGCCCTGGGAGTGAGTGCTGCATGTGAAAATAGTAGAAACTTCTCTGTTACTGGACTGAGAAATATGAGAATGGAAATAATTTGCATCAAAATCACAAAAGAAGTTGAAGTCAGACTATGAAGGACCTTGATTGCCAAGCAGAACACATACATCCCAGTCATATTGTTCCTCCAATCTTCATTTCCTTCTTGAATCCTTTCTATTAACATAAGATCTACTGCATCTGCTGAGATTCTTTGACTGGCTAAATCCCACCTTAGAAGTGGAGCATACCTTTATAAGTATTTTTTTTTAATGTAAGTCTAAATTAGAATCATAACTCTTATTCTCAAAAAAAAACCCCAAAACAGAGATCATGCATTCATTTTGTTTCTATTTACTAAAAAAGAAAATTGAGATTGACGGATAAAATGATTTGGCAAAGTTGGATTGTCACCATCCTGTTTCTCAACCCCACTCATATGATATAAAAGTGAAAGTCTTCAGCAGCATATGATTTTAAAGAGAAACTTTTCGTGATTGACTAAGGGAATAGTAAACCATTTAGTTGACTGATTTCCAAACTCCTACAAAAGTTCCCAAACTCATGTTTGTCAAACTGATTTCAGTCATTTAAAGAGAATTCCTTTTTGATGCCCCAAGAACTGAAGAGATCAACCCATTTTGCCTCCATGGAAGGATTTGGAGGAGCTCTCAGTGTGTTCCAGTTTCTCCATTCTTATACAAAGTAATATGTAACTTAACTTTTGTATTAGATTACAATATAATGCATTAAAATTACAATACAATACAATATGTAATGTGTAATTTATAATATGTGAGTAATACGTAATATGTAATACAAAAGTTAAGTTACATATTACTTTGTATAAGAGCTCTCAGTGTTTTCCAGTTTCTCGATTCTTATAAAAAGTATTATGTAACTTAACTTTTGTATTAGAAGTCTTCAATATATTGTAATGTGAACAATGCTGAATTTCATATTGTAAGACATTGGACTAAGTATTACATGTAATTCATATTAGCTGGTTAAACACTTATCTGAGTCCCAATTTTCCAGGAATAGTAATGACTTTGAGCAAATTATTGTGAATATTATAACTACCCAAATTAACTATCAAGGACATATGAAGAAAGATGCTATATGCATCCAGAGAAAGAATGGATAAATAGACAAATATAGAATAATTTTATATGTCTATATATACACATAAGATATACAAAACAGAAACAAATATTCATATAACACATATACAACCATACATATATATATATATTTGTTTGAATAAATAATTTAAATTTTACTTAATAAAAATTATTCATTTTTGTGATATTCTCTATAACATTTTAGTGAAGAAACATTTCCCATTCATCCACTTCAATGATAATTTCTTTATTGTTCATCTAAATTATTATGTAATCTTTTATATCTTGACCATGTATACATTTGGAGTTTATTTTTCATAAATAATGAGAAGTTGATATGAATGCAATTTCTGCCAGACTTCTGCCAGTTTCCCCAGAGGTTTCTTGTTAAATAGTGATTCATTTCTTCAGTACTTGGTTTATTTGGGTTTATGAAACATTGCTTTAGCATGTTTGTCTTCCTCAGTATGCCATAACTTTATCTTTGTCCATAGAGTGAACTCTCAATTTTTTTTAACATAATGATGAATAATGACATAATATTCATCATTTTATAGCAAAGCTTGAAAACTCATATTTGATATACATTCCTTCCTACTTTCTTTCATTGTTATTAAAATTCTAGTCCATTTGTTTTTCCATATAAATTTTACTTTGTAGTAGCTTTGTAAAATTTTCTCTGAATTTGGTAAAAATGATAAAATAATTGGTAAAATTGTTAAAATAATTGGTAAATTGGTAAAATAATTGTTAAATTGGTAAAATTGGTAAAATAATAAAAATGCAAATTAATCTGTAAAGCTTTGTGTTGTTAATTTGTCCCACTGTACCTATGGTCAATTATGTTTTTATTTAGTTAATCCCATATTTATTTCTACAATGTGTATTTTATAGTTGGACTCATAAAGTTCTTGAATGCATCTTGCATTGTATTGTTAAAAATTCAGCAAAAAATGTATGTTATCTAAACCATTCAGGTTCTGTGCTTAACTGATTGATCTGTTGTAGAGTGTTGAAAATTAAATGATTCCAGGTTTGAGTTTTAAATAATGGAAGTTTTGTTGTTATCATTGTACCGGGGAAATCATAAACTGTATTTTCTTGGACATATATTTAATTAGACCCAGAAAAAATGCTGAATTTAACAGTATCAGCTTTATTTTACATCATTAGACTTACCATTCATAATTTAAAAAACTATAACAAGAAAAAATAAAAAAATGCATAAAATTTGTAGCTTACTCTTTCTATCCTAATATAGATAGTGTACTCTTTTGAATGTAAATTACTCTTTTGAATGTAAATTATTTCAGAAGATATATGTAAATGACTATCTGATTTCAATGGAAATGTGTTTATATATATATATAGATATAAATAGTGTATATAAGAAATGCTATAAAGTATTATATTATTTTTAATGATTATTGCAATAAAATTTGGTATCTCATACTGATAGTTTTCTTTCATTTCTTTTCTCTTCTCCCTTTTCCTATCCTTTTTCTTTTCCTCTTCTTTCTCTATATAATAATAATAATAATAATAATAATAATAATAATAATACACTTTCATGGAAGGAAGGAACATGGTTTGTTTTTGTCTATTTAATTGCCTTTGTAAATATCCTTAATGTAATATAAAATATGTGGCATGTAATAAGAAGTTAAAGAATGTTTATTGAATGACTGGCTGGACAATTCTAGTCACAAGATATGGATGTATCAGTGGAATGATTTAAGAATGAGTTGCTACAGATATTTTTCAGCAATAATGAATTAATATGGAGTCCAGTTGAGCCTAGTCAATAATATTTATTATGCTCCTGGTGGTACCAAACAGTGGACTAAGCATGGGAGATACAATGAATGGTATCAAAATATACCATGCCTTAGAGCAAGTTATAATGATGGTGGTAGTATACAGAGAACTATGTACAAACAAGCTTTTTGTAGGATAATTAGGGAATAATCATTGGGAAAGATTTGCTGAAGAGAGATTTGATCTGGACCCTAAAAATAGCCAGGGAAGTGAGAAACAAAGAAAAGGAGAGAAAACATTCCATGCTTGAGGATAGCAGATGAAAATTACCTGGAGTTAAGAGGTTGTGTGTATTGTCTGAACAAGGTTCAGTGGATAGAACCCTGGCCTTGGAGTCAGGAGGACCTGAGTTCAAATCCAATCTCAGACACTTAACACTTACTAGCTGTGTGATCTTGGGTAAATCACTTAATCCTAATCATTTCACATCCAGGGACATCTGCAGTTGTTCCATTTCATATCTAGCTCCTGTACCCAGATGGCTCTGGAGGAGAAAATGAGTCTGGTGATTTAACACAGATCCCCCATTCCCATTCAAAATCAATGTGTTCGTCATAGCATCAACTCCCTGATGTAATAGTATTCTCCAAGAATGAAGGATAAGGGACAGCTAGGTGGCACAGTGGATCGAGCACCATCCCTGGAGTCAGGAGGACTTGAGTTCAACTCCAATCTCAGACACTTGCTAATGACCTGTGTGACCTTGGGCAAGCCACTTAACCCTATTGCCTAGAAAAAATATAAACAAAAACAAAAAAGACAAGCAACAACGTTTTCTGAACAATTACAAGGGAGTCAATATCACTGGATCAAAATATACATGGATATAGGAGTTAAAGCGTAAGAAGCTGAGAAACATAAGGGGAAAATAGGTTAGGAAGGGTTTTGAATAGCAAAGAATTATTTATTTATTCAGATCCTGTGACTAGAATTGTCCAACCCGTCATTCAATAAGGCCAGAGGTGATTGGGAAGTACAGGTGTTTCTGGATTGACTGATTGATTGTGTTTGTTCATGAAATGTGCATATCTTCACTTTAGGAAGATTAGTACGATGATGATGAAGTAAAGGATAGAATAGAGAAAAGGTTAGAATACAGTAGGAAAAAATGTACATCTTTTTGATTCACAAGTTAGTATTGCAATAGCTCAAAGAATTGTGTCAAAGGTGAGAATGGGGTAGGAAAATTAAGAAAAAAATGTAGTAAGTTCCTTTGCAATCAAAAACTAAGTTACTTTCATAGACTGCTTGACCTGGAGTCAAGAAAATGTAAGTTTAAATGTAGCTTGAAACATTTATTAGTTGGTTGACCCTGGCCCTTTCTTTTGACCACTCACCTTTTTAAAATTTTCCTTGTCTATAAAATGTAATAATAATAAATCTACTTCCCAATTTTTTTTTGCAATGATCAAAAATTGTAATACAAGGTAAGGTTTTTTAAGTCTTAAAGAGCTAAATAAATGCTAGCTCTTGGTAATTATCAATCAATCAGGTTCCTAATTGCCAAGTACTTTGCTAGATTCTTTGGTTACAAATATAAAAAAAAAAGAGAATTTCCCTGTCATTAACAAGCTTAAGGGGTTTTTTCCTCCTACATTTTAAAGAAAAAAAAATAACTTCCAAAGTTCTAAGGTCCCTAATCATTTCAATAAGCACTCAGAATTACAGAAAAACAGTGATGAAGACTACTATCCCCCTCCTGAAAGAGAGGTGAAAGACTCAACATGCAGAGATCTATTTCTGGAAATGTATCATGCATGCACATTCATACATGCATGCATGCACGCACACACACACATACTATGGAGAGATATAGATAAATATCCCCCCAGTTACACTAGTTGTTATCCTCTTTTCATTTCCAAAAATCATAATTATCTTATGATTACTTATATGTGTGTATTTATTTATTATTTATGCGTATATCTATATGCTTATATGAATACGTGTCTGACTGGAGGTATAACTTCTCAAGAGGATACAAAGTACTTGAGGACATGGAATATTTTTCTTTTTCTTTTTAATCTTCTAACAAAATGATTAGAAAAAAGTATTCATTCATGTACATATATATATATATATATACACACACACACACACATATATATATATATATATTTAAATTTTATTCAACAAAAATATAGGAAGCATTTTTTGTTCCTATTTCATTAAAATTAATTAAATTGAACTGTTTTAGATTCTTCCAATTGTTTTTCAATAGACAACTTTAGGGTCTCTGGCATTGAAGTGAGGAAGAAATTCATTCAAATCTATTCTTGTCATAAACCCTGAGGAAATCCTACTCCCTCTCTGAGCTAGCTTACTTATCTATACATAATGGGCACTAGCCAAGAAAAGCTGATACCTTAGGAGGATGTATGCTATACACTCCATTTGATACAAATCCCTTACCTAAAGACCATATTCAAATGGAAATCAATTAAACCTGTCCCTGGATATTTGTGAAGAATAGGAATCTAGGGTTCTGACTCTGAATTGCAAAGTTGAAATAGACATTTTATTGTTATTGTTGGGGGGGGGTTGTACACCTACTCTAAGAGGAATTTGGGCTATGGGGCATTTTTGCTGAACCATAATTGAGTAGATGGAAAAGGTTCCAATGAGAAAATGCTTCATATTTCCTTCTTGTCATCAGTTATTAAGAAAACTATCTGAGCTATGGATTAAGCACAGTAGAAGTCATTTCCTCCCCTTTTATCCCCCCATCATCCAGTAATCACATGGTTTCCTGGACAAATACAAAACTGAGATAAAGTACCTCATTTTTGGTATAAAACAGGTAACGCCTGCAAGCAGATAGAGGACTGGTTCTGGTATCAGTTCAAATTGGACTTCAGACCCTTACAATCTGTGTGACCTGGACAAGTCAATTAATTTTGTTTGTCATATATTCCTCATCCATATAGCATATTGGAGAAAGAAATGTCAAACCAATTCAAGATCTTTGTCAAGAAAACCACAAATTCAATTTGTTGCTTGTTGTTCTTCATTAGTTATAGAAAAAAGAACAATGATATCATTGACTTGCCAATGAATTGGCCTTAAATGAGGTTGAACTACCCAAAGTCATCAGCCTTGCTCTGCCTGTCTCCTGCAGAATCATCAAAGTCCAGCGACAAGACAAGAGTCAAGACAACTGGTGTTGACCCAGGATGTAGTGAGAGGCTTGTAAAAGGGCTCTATTTGTCTGAGGCAATGTATATTAAATGATAAAGAGTTAGGAAAGAAGTGAACCAAAAGATGGCCTGGTTTATCATTAGAAAAAGATCACTATGGGAGGGAAAGACACTCCCAGTTTCTAACCAAAACCAAAACAAATTGTTATTTGATGGCTCTCTCTAAGCCATCAAAAGTCAAAAAATGAGCAGTAATGTCTTGAACTGGGACCTATTTTTGGCCATTTAATGAAAACCAATGGACTAAAAAGTAAATGTCATGTAAAGTCTTACAAAAATATTTTGTTAAAAGTAATATCCCCATGTTAAAGCTAATTGCTTTTGTTTATGAGGTATACTCAATGACACTGATAAATGATATTGGAGGAATATCTTAAATTAGGAGTTCAACTTGTTAGCATTCAAAGAACATCACTGCACCTTGTGATACCCTTAGAATTGCAGCATGGAGTATCTGGCAAACAGTTGTTTCTGAAAGACCTCAAGATCTATCACGAAGTCTTTGTCACTTTGAACAGCTGCCTAAGGATGATGAAGTATATTTTAAATAAGGTTTTGTTTAAACACTTTCCATTCTTATTCACCTGGAGAGATGGAGAAATTTCTCATGTAGTTGATGATATTTGAAACTCACTTCATAAATAAAGCAAAGCAAAGCAAACAAATAAACAACAAGCCTTGGGTTTCAAGAAGACTAAGATGAAGAAATAAAGTTAAAGTCTGGTGGATAACCTGGCAAAGACCAGAATGTAGGAAATGGAATATCACGCAAGTGGACAGACAGAATCTCTAAAGGTTACATATAAAACGTAGGGGTATTCAAGGAGGACTTGTAACTTTGATATAAGACTGATTGAAACCATTTAATTGACGCTCATCCAACTTTAGTGTCCACTTGACATTCTTCTCTCACCTGTGCCTCCAAGAAGCTGTAGAATGTGCAGCACTGTACCCCAATAAGCCATATTGGCAAATGGGCTTGATGGCGAACAACAAGTCACAAAGCCTTGGATGGCTTGTGAGATGAGACTTCCCTGGGGGAATATGAACATGAAAACAATTTGTTCCAATAGCCACAAAGCAGACAGTGTTGAACAGATTGGACCGACATCATGGATGCCAAAGTCATCCTTTGTATCCTGGGACGTCATCAGTCGTCTTGACTTTTGTATTGACAATGAACTTGGCTGATGATTTTATGCAATTCTATCTCACTTATATCTAATTCATGCCCAAATCGAATCATCACCCCATGATCTCTCTGGTCCTCTTTAAAAAAAGGAAATAAAATAATAACGTTATATGAAAAAACAAGGACACTGAACCCCATGGTTTCTAAAGATCTTTCTAGTTCAAAAGCTATAATCCTACTTATAACAGTGAATTATTGATTACTGCTAGTGCAATTGCATTTCTAACAATCCATAATCACTGATTTTTAAATGGTAAGAAATTATGTAGCCAGATTAGTCCTGTATTTAAAACAACAACAAAAAAAGATGTTTATGCTCTATGTTTTTTGGACTGGGTAGAAATGTTATACTCTGAACTTTATCAATGGCTTCTTTAGATGATATTTCCAAAAAAAAATGAGTGAAAAAATTTTAGGCTCTTGGAAAAAATAGATTGCAGAGCCATCTGTGAGAAAACAGACAGCAGAAACCAACCAGAGGCATTGAAGTAGTTCCCTTTCTTCTATTTTCTCATGTGCTGTTGATGATTGGTTTATTTTTTCACTGCAAGCTATGGTAGAATCACTGTTCCAAGTTGGAGTTTATCTTAATATAATGATCCCTCCCATTTCTTTCAACTGTAATTCTAAACTCACTGTTTCAGTTTCTCTGGCTTATTTACTAGATTTATGTCACTGTTGTCCACCAAAGACCTCCAGGCATATTACACAGAAATTTACACTTGAGAACTATAGTTTCCCACAAGTCGCTTGGAGGAGTGAGTTGAGAAAGGAACAATTTATCTAAAAAACCTTGCTTTATATTTTCTTACTGATTTCTTTTTTAGTCAAGAAATACAATGTTATTTCTCTTTCAGTGAGAATTGGCTTTGATATATCAATATGACAATATGTGAATGATTAGTGCTTTTCTGAGTAAAAGAACTACTTGTACTAGCAGAGATACAAAACCTCGCTAAGTTGGAAATTCTAGAGGCAAAATGATTTGTCCAAGTTCATATAATTAGTAGGTAAGAAAGACTGGATTTGAATCACATCATACTCAGTTCAATTTCATCAAATGTAATAGTCATCACTCTGCCATTCTTCTCAAAGATTATTTTAATACTTTTATGGAAGGAAAAATGACAGACACTAGTGCTTCTCACCATCCATGTGATTTTTTAAAGTAATATTTAATTTATTTTGAGTTTTACAATTTTCCCCCCATTTTTGCTTCCTTCCCCCCACACCACACAAAAAAACTTCTATTCATTTTTACAATTTTCCATGGTATATATTGATCCAAGTTGAATGTGATGAGAGAGAAATCATATCCTTAAGGAAGAAAAATAAAGCATAAGAGATAGCAAAAATTACACAATAAGATAACAGTATTTTTTTTTCTAAATTGAAGGCAATATTTTTTGGTCTTTGTTCAAACTCCACAATTCTTTCTCTTAATACAGATTGTATTCTACATTGCAGATAGCCCCAAATTGTCCCTGATTGTTGCACTGATGAGATGAGGAAGTCCATCAAGGTTGATCATCAGCCCCATGTTGCTGTTAGGGTGTACAATATTTTTTCTGGTTCTGGTTTATTTCTCTCAGCATCAGTTCATGCAAATCCTTCCAGGCTTCCCTGAATTCCCATCACTCCTGGTTTCTAATAGAACAATAGTGTTCCATAGCATACATAAACCACAGTTTAAGCCATCCCCCAAATGAAGGACATTCACTTAATTTCCAATTCTTTGCCACCACAAACAGGGCTGCTATGAATATTCTTGTACAAGTGATAGTTTTACCCTTTTTCCTCATCTCTTCAGGGAATAGACCCAGTAGTGGTATTGCTGGATCAAAGGGTATGCACATTTTTGTTGCCCTTTGGGCATAATTTTAAATTGCTCTACAGAAAGGTTGGAGGAGTTCACAGCTCCACCAACAATGCATTAGTGTCCCAGATTTCCCACATCCCTTCCAACACTGATCATTGCCCTTTGTGGTCATATCTGCTAGTCTGAGAGGTGTTAGGTGGTACTTCAGAGGTGCTTTAATTTGCATTTCTCTAACAAGTACTGATTTAGAGCAATTTTTCATGTGACTATAGATTGCTTGGATTTCCTTATCTGTAAATTGTCTTTGTATGTCTTTTAACTATTTGTCACTTGGGGAATAGCTTGTTGTTTTTTTTTTGAAAATTTGACTCAGTTCTCTGTATATTTTAGAAATGAGTTCTTTGTCAGAAGTACTATTTGCAAAAATTGTTTCCCAATTTACTACATTTCTTTTGATCTTGGTTACGGTAGTTTTGTTTGTGCAAAACCTTTTTAATTTAATGTAATCAAAATTATCTACTTTGATTTTAATGATGTTCACCTCTTCCTTGGTCATAAGCTGCTTCCCTTTTCATAGATCTGACAGGAAAACTACTCCTTGATCTTCTAGTTTCCTTCTAATATTGTTTTTTCTGTCTAAATCCTGTATCCATTTGGACCTTACCTTGGCATAGGGTGTGAGGTGTTCATCTAATCCAAGTTTCTTCCATACTGACTTCCAATTTTCCCAACAGTTTTTATTGGAGAGAGAGTTTTTATCCTCATAGCTGGATTCTTTGGGTTTATCAAATAGCAGATTACTATAATCATTTCCTGCTATTGCACTTAGTCTATTCATCCATGTGATCTTGAGCTAATTAATTAATACTATACTTTGAGAATTTTTCTTGCATTTTTCTCATTCATAACATGAAAAATTTCTTTTTGCCTAGAAGTTTAAAGGAAAAGTAATCATATCTGAATTAACTCATTTGGAAGAAAACAAATATAATAAAATAATGTGTGTATTGAATAAACTAGGTCCAAGTACCTGTATATGATTTAATTATTTTTTTTCTTGAAATACTAGATCATTTCATCAAATATTTGAATGCATCTGGCATGTTCTCCCTAGAGAAAGTTTAGGTTCTAAATCAATTAGGACTGCCTGTTTGATTTGGTTTATTTTCATGCCCTATCATTTCTTTGCCATAGAGAGTTCATTCAAATGAATGCCTCCCTTACTCTTTCATGAAATTTCAAGGATAGAAGCAGCTAGGTGATACAGCGAATAGATTACCTCCTTAGAGTCAGGAGGATCTAAGTTCAAATCCCAGCTCAGACGCTTGTTAGTTGTGTGGCCCTTAACATGTCATTTAACCTTGATTGCCTTCAAAAAAAAAAAAGAAAATACCACAATAGCAGAGATGCACAAATGGGTTATTTGTGGGTTATTTCTCCCTTTCATCAAGTTAATAGTTCACCTTTTTATCATAAATTCCTTTGAGAGTATCCTTTTGTTCTTCTCTAGAAAAAGTACTTTCGATAGGAATCATCAGGGCAGCCAGGAGAGGAAACCTATTAAGGGATCATCTATTCAAATCATTAGAGAAAAAAGTATCTACTATTTTGCTGAGTTCATTATGTGAACAAATTATATCTCTCTATTATTAAAGTGAAATGAGTTTCCTAAGATAAGGTTCCTGTAGTTTTATCCCAGGATCCCAGAGTCTACAGAGTTGAAGAACATTTACATTCCTTCAGCAGGAACATGCAAATGATGTCACACTGAGTTTAAAAAAAATATTAACTAACCAAAATAGGAATATATCTGTTGAAGTTTCATTTGGTCTTTCAACTTCCTCAACTCCATCTCCAACTGACTTATTTAAGGTTGAGCATTGATAAAATGATAAAGATAGGATGCAGGTCTCCTAGTTCCTAGTCATTTAGTCTCTAAGAAAATAAGGTCCTCTTGGATAGAACTTGAATCCAATAGAATAACTCTAATTGGAAGAAATGGTAACCAAGTATGAAAAAGATTGGAAGATACAGAGTGCTTTCAAAATTGTGTCAATTTATACAGAAAAGACCCAGGTGACAGTTCCCAGTCAACATTTAAGGATTATAACAATCTCCTCTCCTCAATCTGAGTTCTACCCTGTTCTAGTCTGTTCTACTTCCTCATTTAGTGGTAGTATAAAATAGGCTAAGGTCTCCGACTCTGTGCCAGTAGGTGATATATTCAATTATTTTGCAGGTCTCCAATCCAAACAGTTCTTTCCAATGTATGAGCCAAAAAAGAACATATTTAGCATTGTGTCCCAGGATGTTTGCTAAGAAATAGGGATACAAATAACTGTACAAATGATATTATGACCTTAAGGAATTTACATTTCAATGGGGGAGACCATTTTAATGATTATGTATATCCATGATATATACAGATTAAATGGAAGGCCTTTCCAGAGGGAAGGAATTAATAGTTTATATGTGGGGCAATTGGAGAAAGTTATCAGAATGAATGGGAAAGTCTTCCCAAATTAGTCTGAACTGAGCCTTGATGGAACATCAAAGATCCAGGATGTAGAAGTAAGGGAGGAAAGAAACCCAGTCTTTAAAGTTAGAGAGTGATGTGAAAGGAAAAAAAAAATAGATTAGAGTTGTGCACTGAGATTTTTCTCTTCCATCTCCCCACAACTGAATTTATATTTAAAATTTTATTTGAGGGAAATGATTTTCCTTGATCATCCCAGATCTTTTTACATTAGAGCAACTAATTTTCCCAAAAGCTTCTTAGTTGTTGGTGGAATTTTGGGGAGTGGTGGGCTCCCTCTTTCAGGAGATCCTTAGGAGACTACAGGTAAATTAATTATGAAAGGGTCCCTAAATGAAATTATCTCTGTTACATTTGGAAAGACAGTCTATATCATTTTAACTTAGCATAGAATATCTTTTTTGATGGAGAATGTTTCAAAAGTATTGAATTACCCCCCAAAAGAACTTTGTTTTAGTCAATAAAAATATACAAAGTTGTATTTTCCATTATCTTCACCTTTTAGGAAGTTTCTGGTGATAATGGTGTGATCTTCTCTTAAATAGTCTCCTCAGCAATCTGTCTGTTCCCTTCTCAAGGATGACTTTGGTGTTTATAAATAATAATTTTGTTAAATCTTTGGAGAAATGAGAATGTAAGTATATGTCTTGGTAATTATCAGTAGTCTCTATTACTTTTTTTTTGATGAGGAGAGATTGAAACAATAACAAATTCTTAATTGTTTTTTCCAAAATCTTTGATATTGTGTGGTTTTTTCCAGTTGTTTAGAAAACCGAACCCTTACTACTCTCAAAATGTATTTGACTAGTGAAGTACATACCAGTTTCATCTCTTTTTAGTAAGCACCAGTTACTCTTTTGTGCCTTTTTTTCTTTTAACTGAAGGAAAGGAAACTTCTAAGGTATTTCAGTGATTTATTTATGATATTATTTATAAGGGAAAACTTCATGGAGAAATTCCCTCTGGAAATACAAGTTTGTAATTCATCTGTAACAGAGTCTTTAAAAACTGTCTAGAGGCAAGGAGAGGTAAAGTGATTTACTCAGGAACACATAGCTTGTGTGTATTAAGGGGAGGACGTGTGTGATTCCAATCATTTCTTTAAAATATAAACATTAGATTGGATACATATTAAACACAAGCAACTGATGATTATGTGGCTTAATATTATATAAGTAATGATGCACTTTTTTATATTGCCTTCCATAGCATATATTTAATCTTCATGGTATTCTGATGAGGTAGTTAGAATGAACCCTCAGGTGGATGAATTGAGAAAACCAACAGTTACCTTAGTTAAGGTTGAACATTGATAAAAACAATAGACCTAGGATGCCTGTTTTGTAGTTCCTAGTTTTTTTAATCACCAAGAAAACAAGGTTTTACTCAAAATAAAATCTGAATGCACCAGAATAACTCTAATTACAAGAAATGGCAGTCAAGTAAGAGAGAGAGTGGAGGACATGCAGTTCTTCCGAGTTCTACCAATTCAAACAGAGCTGGCCCAGGGGACAGGACCCAGTCAACATTTCAGGATTATAACAAAATAAAATGTCAAAGTGCCCCTAAGCCTCACCAAAAAGGTGTTTCAAAACATTCTCTTGACTAGGTTTTAAATTTTACTCAATGTCCTTCATTTGAAATTCAGGATACAATGTGCTTTTTGAAAGGGAATATCTTTTCTGGACCCTGTGGGGGCAGTTTCAAAAAAGGAAATCTGTCATTCTTAATGGAAGATCACTAAGGTGACATTTTAAGGCAAAGCTTTTTCAGCCTCTCAATTGGCACTTTTACTGAGTTCTCATTTCCCCAATGTAGCAGGGAAAGATAAACCACAAGGGTCACTCATGCCCTTTCACCCAGAGATTTGTGGAACAGAAGAGTGGGTCATTGAAGCAGAAAGAAGAACATGAGGGTATGGCCATGGTAGCAGAATTTGACAAGAAATGTTACCTGCTTTGGGATTGGAATCAGACTGCTCCAATGCGTGATAACCTGGAAATTTTTCTCTGACTTGCTTTACCCCGTGCAAACCCTATATCCTGACATTGTATTTCCTTCTCCCAAATCGTGGGATAGGTAGGCAGGTAAAGACCTAATCTCATGAAAAATCATCATGGCTTTGCCACTATCTCTGATCCAGATTTAATGAATAATTCTATTGGTATAAATAATCCAAAAATAACAAAGAATTACGACATAATTTATGATTGGCAGAGATATTTTGCTAGTCACATGTTTATGAGCATATCCTCTCCTATGGAACATTTTAAAACCCTCTTAATTAGGAGAACTTAAATTTTTTATGGGTTAGAATTGATTTACCCTAGTCCTTTAATACCTGTGCCTTCCACAGGACTGGCCACCTAGGTACTTCAAAATGTGTGATGAATTAAGTTAAATAAAATTTTTGGCTTTGTGTTTACTTTCCTCAAATATTTCATGTAGGAAGTAATTAACTTGAGGTACTCAAAGGCCAGGGGAGGCTAATATAAGTTCTGGCATGTCCTACCTACTTATCTACCTACAAAGAAATTCAGTTTCATGCTTTTCTAAAAATGCATATCTATTGTTTTCATATCAAATTAGTTAAATTTTAAAAGATTCCCTCCAGATAATTGGCCATAAAGATATATTTGGTTTGTTTTTTCCCCCTAGCTATTCACAAAAAAAAAATCTAAAAGTAAATGGAAGAGAAGATAGCTTATGTTTTTTTGTTTTGTTTTGTTTTGTTTTTAGGTTTACCAAAATAATGGGGTTAAGTGACTTGGGTAAGGTAACACAGCTAGATAAGTGTCTGAGGTTGGATTTGAACTAGGTCCTCCTGACTGCAGGGTCAGTGCTCTACTCTCTCCTCCCAGAAGATAGCTTCTATATATCACTGGAGAAGATGTCTATAAAATGAAATCAGGGAATTTGAAAGAATTAGGATGAGAAAGGAACTGGTTAAATATAAAACAAGAAAAAAGTTAACTTTGAGACTTGGGTACCAGGAATGCGAATTGTATTCCTTCTATTTTGTGGCCTTGATTTGTTCTGTGACTTTGACCTAGTAAATGAAGTTATTTTTTCTAAGCAAATAAGAATAATAACTACTTAGCACTTCTCACTTATTGTGGAAGAAAAAAAATAAATTAATATATAAGTTCCCAGAAACTTTACTCCAGGTTTGTTGTAGTCTGTGACTAAATCTTCTGAAAGTTATCCAAATAATGGCCAGAAAACCAAATAAATTCATATTTAGTCTTTCATTTTAACTGTCTTTCTTGCAGTATGGATTCATCGTGATTGTTCACAAATAACTCTTGCAGTAGAGATATGTGAATTATTTGAAATTTCTGTCAGTGAATCAATGAAACAAGAACACATTTCCCAGACTGAGCATCCTTTTCTAAATACGCCACATACATTGCCCAAGATCCTGCTAAAACATAAAAGTTATATAAATTAAAAAATAAAATAAGCAAATTGTCATTGTTCAGTCATTTCAATCATGTCTTAATCTCCATGACATCATTTCTTTGCAAAGAACCACTCCAAAAATGGAGTAGTTCACCGTTTTCTTTTTTATAGCTCATTTTACAGATGAGGAACAGAGGCAAATACGGTTCAATGACCTGCCCAGGATCATACTACTAGTAAGTATCTGAAACCAAATTTGAACTCATAGAGATTAGGGCCAAGCCTAGGGTTCTTTTCATAGCATCATTTAGTTGACGTATTAGCATATATTTATCCATTTAAATATGCAAATGAACCCATATATAGGCAGTGTATTCACAGATATGTATATGCATAAACATATATCTACATATTTGCAGAAAATATATATTCTGAAGTTCCACAGAGCCATTGTATTAACTTCCATGTTGAATGTTTGTGAAACTTGGAAGGTATACTGTCAGGAAACTGAATCACTTACATTTGAATTGCCTTAGAAAGATTCTGAAGATCATCTGGCAAGATAAGGAACCCTCCACAGAGGTCCTTTATTGAGCCAAACCACTAATTATTCAAGCTCTACAGTAGAGAGCCTAACTCTAATGAACTGGCTATGGTGTTAGAATGTTAAACATATGTTTACTAAATGATTATTTTACCAAAAAAATCCACACAAGGCAAATGCTTACATGGGGATGAGAAGAAATGATACAAGGAGAAGCTCAAGGTCTCCTTGAAAAACTTTGGAAGTGATTGTGTGACATGGGAGACCCTAGCACAAGACCATTGAGTAGGAGTTAAAGAAGGCATGAAGCTTTATGAGCAAAGCAGAATTGTGGTAGCTCGGCACAACTATGAGATGTAGAAATTTAGAGACATTCCCACTTCAGATGTACATGTGGACTCTTTGTCTTTGACCTATGAGAGGATCTTTGTGGCTTATATTATTCTGATCAGACACAGATGCACAGACATCCTAATATAAATTTTGTATCCTCTTCAAGAATGCAGAAAAATAAAACAACTTATATGTATGATACATTATATGCCTGTATTGGTACCTTTGTTTACATATGTGCACACATATATGTATATGCATGTCTCTAAGTATATAGAGATACATATTCATTGTTGCAGGCTATATTCTGATAGCCCAAACAATTGTTAAAACACCAATTCGATCACCTATATTTGAACAGCTAATGAACTAAAAGTTTCTATACCTGGAATAAGTTTAAAGTGAATTTTGTTGATCAGTAAATAAATTTACAGTGGACTGGAAAATACAATATTATTAGACCAAGATGATGGAAGAAATCAGAAGTTTGGTCTTGTCATTTTTGTTGGTTGTTGATGCAGTTTAAGTTAGTGCAGTTTCTGTTATAACAAATTCTGAGCTATGGATTATACTAATACTGTGACTACTCTCCTGCTTCTACTACTACTACTACTGCTACTGCTGCTACTGCTGCTACTGCTGATAGTGTTGCTACTGCTACTACTGCTAATAGTGTTGCTACTGCTACTACTACTATTATTACTGCTACTACTACTGTTACTGCTACTACTGCTAATAGTGTTGCTACTGCTACTACTACTATTATTACTGCTACTACTACTGTTACTGCTACTACTGCTAATAGTGTTGCTACTGCTACTACTACTATTATTACTGCTACTACTACTGTTACTGCTACTACTGCTAATAGTGTTGCTACTGCTACTACTACTATTATTACTGCTACTACTACTGTTACTGCTACTACTGCTAATAGTGTTGCTACTGCTACTACTACTATTATTACTGCTACTACTACTGTTACTGCTACTACTGCTAATAGTGTTGCTACTGCTACTACTACTATTATTACTGCTACTACTACTGTTACTGCTACTACTGCTAATAGTGTTGCTACTGCTACTACTACTATTATTACTGCTACTACTACTGTTACTGCTACTACTACTGTTACTGCTACTACTGCTAATAGTGTTGCTACTGCTATTACTACTATTACTATTACTGCTGCTACTACTACTACTACTGCTGCTGCTTCTGCTATTATTGCTACATACTCCTTAATCTCTATATAATTGACCAAAAATCTGCGTAGATACAGAAATATAGGAAAATATAATGATATACACATTTGTCATTATATATCATTGACATCATTGTAATGATCACCCATTAATATATTTGAGCTCAAATCTCAGTTTAGTAGGTTCGTTAAAATCATATAAAACAAGTGTTCTTATTCTAGACACTCAGAACATAAAGTAAATAAAAGTGAAAAGACCATATTTCTTGGAATAATATGAAGAAGAACTTTTTGTTTCTTCATTTTATGATTCTTTGATGTTTAGGAAAAAACATACAAACAAAAAGAATTCAATTCAAAAAAAATTAACAACTACACATAATGTAGGAAAAGCACTTCTCGGTGCAATGGACAGACAACCACACACATGTGGACATATTCACAGAGTAAAAAAGGTAAATGGTACTTAACAACTTTTATAGAGACATAGAGACAGAAACTCAATATAAAACTAAGTAAGGGGAACATTAAATGATGGGGTTTGAGCACTATTTAATGTTCCCCTTACTTAGTTTTGTAGTATATAGATATAGATATAGATATAGATATAGATATAGATATAGATATAGATATAGATATAGATATAGATATAGATATAGATGTATATATACATACATGTATATATACATATATATAAATACATATATGTATATATACACACATGTGAGTAAATGTGTACATAAACACATAAATGCATATATATTACTACATATACTGCATGCACAGAGTGAAATATAATGTACCAAGAGGTAAATCATGATAAGTATGAATAATACTTTTGATTCATTGCTTTACTTCATCTTCCACAGAAGCTGCTAGGAAGTTCAAAAGAGGAGGACATAATGCCTTGGTTGTGTGTGGATAGGCTCTAAAAACGTTTGTCACTAGGAAAAGTCCAAAGATAGACATTATTGACCACCAATTCTCCCCTGAGGTTAATCTTATCTAGTTGAATGAATAAATATAAAGATCTATAGAAAATTAAATGATTCTCAAACCATTGCAGAATCTTGATGAATGTTTACTTCATCAGTCATGTCCCCAGGTTATGATATAATCCTTAGTGGCATAGAACACATGGAAGAGAAAGCAAGAAACCTTAAGGCTTTGATTTAAAAGTGGAAAAAAAAAACACATTGAGATAAAAATAGCCCCTGGAACTGTAGTTTAATGTTGATTATGTATTAAACTTTGCCATGCATCACAAAGATAATATGTCTATGTGAATTCCATTTGTATTTCTCATTATCTTCATGCGACATCATTAACTTTTAATGAATACTGCTTCTCCTTGCTGTCCTGATGTTGGGAAGATTCATTGGTTTTAGTTTTAGTTTTTTTTTTTTTCTGCCCAAACTGAGATCTCTCAGTGTAGAGTGAAGGAATCAAAGGGTACTTTCATGCCAACTCAAAAAGAAATCATTAAACACACTTTGTACAAAATACTGGAGTAGACACTGTTGCAGATCAGAACTGTGTTTTAATCAGGTCCCATTACATCCAGTGTCGCAGTGGTAATAACAACAAGTTAATGTTTGCAAAGCACTCTCCAAATATTGTATCCCTTTACCCCCTCAACTATGGAAGTAAGATGCCACCTCTTTCAGATGAAGAAGCTGAGTTCGATGGACCATGACTTGCTCAGGGTCCTACAATTAGGATCTAAAGCAGCATTTGAAATGATTCCTAACTCCAAGCCAGAATTCCATTTACATTGGTACCTAGCTGCCAAAGGAATAGGTCATTGGATTTAGCGTCGAAAAGAGCTAGAGTGGCAAGAATATTGTTTCTAAAATTAAAGGACCCGAGTTCAAATCCTATCTCTTTTGACTTCTCCCTTTGTGATTTCTCACAATTATCTTTTTTTCTTTTTCTGTAACATAAAAGGGTTTCGACAGGATGTTGTCTAAAGTGCTTACCAGATAAAGATCAATAAGGCTATGATTCTATGAACTGATAATCTACTTTGGAGGTTTTTATTAGCTTTGATGCATCAGGGGAAAAAAAAGTGATAAAGTGACTTCAGTTCTAAAATGAGGATAATACTAGATTCAGCACTAAAAGGAAATTGGTAATTTAGTGATTAATATAACTCCCTCTATTTAGAGATTAGAAAACTGACTGAAGCTTTCCTTTCCTTTAGCAGCTCTGTTGGGTTTGGACTTCATACAATATGATGTTCTATCCAGAATAATCTGATTAACTCAGGTTTGGGATACTTTGGATACTCAAAACCTTGACACCTCCATCTTCTCCCCACTCATTGGAGGGCTAAGGGGCACATTGGGGGAGTAGACTATGACCAAAAGAAAGAGAGCTGAGATCTGAGATTTCCAGTATATCTTCCATCTTCCATTAAGATAGGATTGGACTCCAGGGAATATTATATGTTGTACTTAATGAATAGGTAGTTGATTCAGTGGATAGAATACCCACCCAGGAGGACTTGAGTTCAAATCTGCCAAGAGGACTTGAGTTCAAATATGAGCACAGACACTTGACATCAGCTGTGAGACCTTGAAAAAGTCAGTAAACCCTGATTTCCTCAAAAACAGGGTCATCTCAGGTTGTCCTGATTCATATCTGGTCACTAGTCCGAGATGTCACTTTAGGAGAAAGTGAGACTAGTGACAGCACAACAATCCCTCAGTCAAATTCAATTCATTTGTTTATCATAATATCACCTCCTCTGATGTCATGGATTCTTTGAGAATGAAGGACAATTATCACAATCACCTCCATAATTCAAGAATGAAGGGAAAAAAATATGATTCTAAAATATCAAGGAAAGGATTTCTTTAAAAAAGTAACGATGCAGGGAGAATAGCACTTCCAGACCTTAGCATATATTATAAAGCAGCAGTCATCAAAAGGATTCAGTTTTAATTAAAGAATAGGGAGGTAGATCAATAGAATGGACTAGAGAAAGGGAATTCAGAAGCAATAGAACACAATAAGTCAGTGTTTGGTAAAGCAGAAAGCATAAAATAGCTAGCGGGGATTTTTTTTCTTATTTCATATACACTTTTGCAAAAACTGGAAAACAGTCTGGCAAGAGTTAGACTCATACCAATATTTTATACCATATTCCACAACAGATTCTAAATGGACATATAGCTTTAATATTAAAGATCACTGTAAAAAAGAAGAGAAACAGATTTTCTTTCTTTCACAGCTTTGAGTAAGAATATTTTTAAGTCAAACAAGATAGAGGAAATTGCAAAAAGTAAATTAGATAACTTAAATAACTCGAAATGAAAAGGCTATTGCAAATGCAGCTTGACTGGATCTGGAATAAGATGGGAAGTATTTGAAGGGGAAAAAGAAATGTTCACATCAATTTTCTTTGAAAAGGGCTCTGTATCTAAGACATAATAAATAAACATATATACGTGTGTTTGTATATGAATATGTGTCTATTTGTCTCATATATATATATACATATATATGAGATAGGTATATGATAGAAAATATATAGGGAGATAAAGATAGATACAAAGACCATATAGAAAGATATTAAAAGATATGGACAAGTAATTCTTAAGAGAAATATAAAATACTTATATCACATGAAAAAATGTTTCAAATAAGTCATAGGAGAAATTTGAATAAAAATAAGCATTAGGTTTTATATTATACCTTGAAATTAGGCAAAGGTTTAAAAAAATGAAAATAGTCAGTTTGGGAGGTGTTGTTGAAAAAAGAGTACATTAATACCTTATTGATAGAGTTATGAAATTTTGACAAGCTTTATACTCTAATGAAAATGATCAGTACAAAAAAAGAGACTCCATATATTCCAAAATATTTAGAGCAACACTTTTTGTGGTAACTAAACATTTTAAACAAAATAGATACCTATAATTTGAGCAATACTTAATGAAATTGTGGTCCACGAATATGTTATATTATATATAAAAATGATGCATATTATTGATACAGATAATCAGAATAGTATTTATAATGTAAAATGATGCACATTTTAATTAAAATTGCATAAATGGATAAAGAATCGCCAAAATGATAAAAAATAAATATGTAATAAAATTAAGATCATTTTGATAATTTATTTATAAAATTATGAAATGGGAACAGACATTCTTGGTTCTTTGTATGCTCACTGGTAAAGACCACAATTGGCAGTGGGAAACTAGGTTGCAATCATTCTTTCATAAGATTATTGTCAAATGATAAAAGAGAAGAAGAATACCAAGGATGATGGTGGTATGGATATAGAAAAAGGAATGGTGAAGGAGGGAAGGTAATATGTGGAAGAGGATGGGGTGGGAACAGGCAAAGAATATCACTGTATAATCAAGGATTAGAATTCAGAGTAGTTGATGCATGAATCTGATGGTGACAGAGATGTCTTGGGTATAGGAAGAGGGGGTTTCAATTTGGTAATTTGCTTTTGGGTGAAAGAAACCAACTATCTGAACTCCCTTAGGGTTTGTTCATTAATATATACAAATCATTTTAAAGTTACTGTTTAAAATTCACAGTCCCATTGTTATTAGTACCCTTTCGATGGTCTGTTGGCTGCAACTTTAGAGGTCTGTATTTTGTCTAGAATCAACATATCATATTACCAAAACTTTGACAAGTAGCATTTAGATGGCTTCCCCTGATTTGGAATATATATATGAATTTAAGTTAATACATAATGTAATGCAATATGTAAATTATACCATTTGGTCTTTGGAAAGGTTTGTATGTGATTTCCAGGTTCCTTCATGCAATCTGATTTCTATGCTAAATACTTGCTATACTGACCAGAAGGGAGGAGTGGTCAAGGAGACCAGAATAAAAGATGATTTTAACACAGACTTGAATGAATGATGACATTCGAAAAGACACTAGCATCCTGCACCTTGTATGCAGGATCTCCTTCTACAGATGTCATATACAGAACATATTTTCAGAGTTTTTCCATGTACATGCTACCAGTTGTACTGACTTTTTTCCCCTTTTTAAAAATATTTTTGTTATATGAGTTGGGTGTTAGAGGAGTCATACATGGGATACTATTATGTTATAAGAAAATGAAATATTAATGAAAACTAATTTTGAAATAAAAAGGATACCATATTTCTCTAGGAAATTATAGATTTTTTCTATGAAAACACCTTCTGATCTATTCCCCATTCTTTCAGATGTGTTTGGGTCAAAGGTCATGAGCCACAGGTAAAATGAAAGAGGCTTTCTTTGTGGCTGATAATGGAGCTCCTTTCTGTCTCTCCACATTCTAATAGCTAGTAGATTATGACAGCAAGATGATTAAATAAAAAATGAACTTCTAAAAGTGATTATTTCAGGCACTCTGCCAGGTGGTGGGAGGAGGAATTTTGAGTAGATATTCTCTAAAAGACCCTTCACATCTTTCTCTGTAATAACAAGAATTAAAACATAAGGATTTACAGTATTCAAAATGCTTTACATATTATGCCTCTTAATCACACCATGAAGTAGGTGCTATTGATATAATTATGCTGAATTTATCAAATAATTTAAAAAATAGATTTAGAGAGGCTACCCATCATTTGCTTCCTCAGTAGCAGGTTATGGGAACTTAAAAGAGTTGTCTATGGTTATATAAAACTAACAAATGCAGTATTGGAACTTGGGTCTTTCTGCTTCCAAGTCCAGACTTCTGTTCACTATTTCACCAAAAACGAAAGGAATGAAACATTAAAAATCTGCTACAGGGGCGGCCAGGTGGCGCAGTGAATAAAGCACCAGCCCTGGAGTCAGGAGTACCTGAGTTCAAATCTGGCCTCAGACACTTAATCATTACCTAGCTGTGTGGCCTTGGGCAAGCCGCTTAACCCCATTTGCTTTGCAAAAAAAAAAAAAACCCTGCTACAAAAAGATTTTTTTAAATAATGTTTCATTTAATTTTTTTTAACAACCCTTGAAGTCATAAACTATTGTCCCCATTCTGCAGCTGATGAAACTAAGATATAGGCATATTAATGTACTTGCTCAGGTGACATAGCTATTCATTTGAATTCAGATTGCTGCTGACTTTAGACCCAACACACTCTCACTTTTTTCCCAGGTCTGTCTCTAGGTTAAAGATAAATAATTGATAGCATAGGTAATTCCCCCTTTCAGAAAATCAGCTTTCAAAGTCAGAATTTAAGAGTTAAAAAGATATCATATTGTCTCATCCCTATACCAGAGGATTCTATATTAAAACTTATATTGAATTTATTAAACAAATAAATGAGTTGGATTTGTGCTAAGATATCAGCCTCACTTTCAGGAAGACTGGAGTTGGTCCTGGATGTGAGGCAAACAGATTTAAGTGACTTGCCCAAGTTTAGGAGGTCAGCTTTGCATTCAGGTCTTCCTGGGCCCAGAGCTGGTGCTTTATTCACTGCACCACATTTGCTCGTCATAGTATCCCCTCCCTGTTGTATGGTCTTTTTGGAGAATGAAGGCCAAACATCACCATTATTTGTGTAAACATCATTATTGTTTTCAGAATGAGCCTGTTCCAGTATAATGAAAAGAATTCTAAGCTAGAGGACAAGGGCTAGTTTCAAATCCCTTTCAAGATATTTATTTAAAATGGGATACTTTGACTATTGCTTAGCAATTTATTTAGAGAACTAGTGGATTGCCTTTGGTCACACCTCTAGTAATTGTCTATGGTCAAACTTTATCTCAACTGTTCTTGACGCTGACATGTCTTCTTAGTTGTGGCTTTGAAATACTGAAATAATTCTGGGAGATGCATGTCCTACCTGATAACATAAAGGGCAACTTCCAAGTCTTTTCCAAGATAACTGAAATGGGATGAAAGTTTATTTCTCTGCCTCTTAGTAGTTAGTGTGCATTAGTATTCAGAAAGGATCTTATTATTCAGGAAGGTAAAATCAGCTCCAAGTCAATGTCATGGACTGGAGGACATTAGATGGGAGATGACACTTAACTTCCACTGAAGTTGAAGTGTTTCTAAGCCCCTTCAACTTGAGGTCATTATGTAGTTATACAGCAACTCCTTCGGGACAAGTCATATAATCAGCCTAGTAATTACATTCTGATTTTTCTCTGACAAATTCTCAACATTCGCATGGCTGCTGATTGTCGGCAATCTTCCTTGACTATGAGCCCAATTTGGTGCTGCCATGACTTAGGACTTCCAAAAGTGGATTAGGAAGACTCAAGAGGTATTCGGTTCACCTCTACTGGAGGGTTTTTCAAGCAATGTGTTAGGCACAAATGACATTATATATTCAATATATACCCAAAATAAATTTGGAAGTAAGGACTTTTTAGATACTTTTTCTATTTTTAAGATTAACAACTGAAGTTTGGGAAAGATCAGTGACATGTACAGTGTTCCATATTAAATGAGTATCTTGAGTGAAATTTGAACCTGGGTCTCCTGATCTTCAGCATAGAAAACTTTTTACTTCACTGGAATAATCATATTTAATCCAACCCCCAAAATGCAATGAAAAACAAGGATGATATTTCAAAAAATAAAAATCAAATATCCCCTGTCCTCAAGATTTCTATTAGGTGGAGATCCCATGGAACACTAATAGAAACAAAAATCAATAAATTCAAATTATATATGAAGTAGTTTTAAGAGAGAAAAACCATCATTCATGTCATTCTGTCATTGTTCAGTCTTATCCAACACTTCATGACCCTATTCAAGTCTTTCTTGCCAAAAGTATAGGGGTAGTTTGCCATTTCTTCCTCCAGATACTTTTACAGTTGAGGAAAGTGAGGCGAATGGGAAAAGTGATTAAATCAGCCACACAGCTAGCAAGTTTATTAGACCAGAGTTGGTCTCAGGAAGAGTCACCTTCCTGACTCTAGGTCAAGCAATCTATCTGCTGTGCCACCTCGAAAAAGGCATCAGCAATGATGAAAATGGTGCATTAGGAAGAAGGTCAATTTCCATGAAAATAGTAGGGAAATGTCTCTATGGCAAAGAACAGTGAACAATGAATAAGAGTACTCCATGCAGTAGGAGTGAAAAAATTCATTCTCATTAGCTCTTCCTGCCTACTGAATGTTTGACTTCAAAGTTTCTCAAGGTCATGCTAGTATAGAGAAATAAAAGATGGTACTTCGTTAGCCTACAATCATTATCTTCACCATGTAATTAAAGACAATTTCTCACACATGAAATCAAAAAAAAAAAATTCCTGATTTTATGTAATGGAATTGAAAGATTCTGGCTATCTTTTCAATTTTGTAATGCTTTGTGCTTTTGTGCATGTAAATAAATAAATAATAGATCTCATATGACTGCTTCCAGATGTGAATATTTCTGGGTCCTTCAGCGGGAACTCAAAATATCCCAGACAAAACCTTTTGTCTATACCTCTTTGAGAATATGATCACAAAAAGGGGATATAGTGTAAACCCTGACCTAGTTTGACAGAACGCATTAATGTTTAAAGATATGATCTACAGGTGCAGACCTAAGATGAAGGTGGAATGAACAGTCATTCATAATGTCAACTCTTTCAGGTTTTTATCTTTTGATTATTGATATTGTGGGGGACTCTAATTGGTATTCTAGATTTCTGATTTATACTTGAAATCTTTGCCAATATCCACTATAAGCCTTTTGATTTTTTTTTATATTTCACTTGGTTGGGGGAAATAAATATGTCTATAATAGTATAAGGAGAATCATTCTTCTCTCTATTTGGTAGATCAAGAGGTTTGAATTGACTATCAGAGTTATTTAAGTATTCTTCCCTCAAGTTTGAGGCTGGAGTATTAAAATAAGTCTTAACAGTATTAAGAAAAGTCATGATCATTCTCTTTAATGTCCATTCTCCCCTTGGATTGAACCCTGTCTGTGTTAGAACAGAGATAGGAATTCATAGATGGAAATTGAACATCATGCCCTTGGATTGTTGTACCATCTTCAAGGTCATTTTCTCCTCCCCCAAAATTCACAAACAAAACAGATATAGAATAGCTCTGTTTCTTTTTGTCTCCTCTCATAACATGATATACTTCATTGAGTTCTACCTTTTTCTTTTCCCTTCCTGTTCTGAGAACATTTTTAAAAGCATTCTGTCTCATCTATTTTATTTATAATCCTCCATCCTTTGTAACTGTAGCCTTCCTGATGGGTTCTTAGAGAACCATGACACTCTTTTATTTCACCCTTTGTTATACTCCCTCTTTTATACTTGTCCTTTAAAAATCTTGGTTCATTGGTGAGCTTCCTGTGGAGATACTTGACTTTCTTTGGATACTGGCCCCTTTTCTTCTTTATTGATTTCTTTTTGACTATACTGTCAATTTAGTTTTCAGAGGTTATCATTCCTCTTGAGCCATTTTTCATTAATGAGTCTTTGTTATTCAATCCTTCCCATCATTTCCAAGAAGTTTCTGAAAATTGGTTCCCTAGTATGGCAAGTCATTTCTGATTAGACCCAGTTTCCTTCTTGTGTCAGTCCTTGTCTCTTGTATGATTCTCTATTTATTGCATCCTCTGGTGAACTTGTCCACTCAAATGGGCTCAGTGAAATACTTCATGAGGACAAAGTAGTGCCAAAAAAATTCACATTTATCAAAATTCCTGAGTCTCATGGAGCCAGAAAAACTTTAGGACTCGGGACAAATGGAATCCATATTCATTTAAAATCCTGAGTAGATTCATAAGAGTTCCTGAGCCTCAAGGTATCAACATATTTAGCAGTCTGAAAACACCTCAGTGCCTTAATCAGCAAAACATGTGACTTATTTGCCAGGAGGAGAGAGAGATGGAAGCCAAATAAAATACTTATTTGGAATATAAACTCAGTTATATTATTTTACAAAGATGGATGATGAAAGTTCATAAGTTTCATTTTTGCAAAGCAGAAAGAAACTATGGAGAATAAAATCAGTTTAAAGAAAACTTGGCAACTTCCAGAACTCAAATTATGATATAAAGAAGTCAATAGCAAATATATTTTGCATTTCTTTGAAAATGAAAACATTGATCATTGCAACAGACCAGACTAGGGAGAAAAAAAAGACACTATTGAACTCAATAGTGAACTCAGTGTTCCATAATTGTGAG
The DNA here is from genome assembly GCF_037893015.1 of Macrotis lagotis. Classification (NCBI taxonomy): domain Eukaryota; kingdom Metazoa; phylum Chordata; class Mammalia; order Peramelemorphia; family Peramelidae; genus Macrotis; species Macrotis lagotis. Next base: position 31,043,791 of record NC_133658.1, read on the forward strand.
AACCTATATTTGAGAGAGGAGACCAAAAATTCTCCACTTAAAAAGGAAAAGCAAGTTAGCATTATTTAGGAGTAGAACAACATATTAAACCATATACCATAATAGACACAAAAGATATACAAATAATATTAAAAATCACAACATTAAAATAAACGAAAGAGAACTAATTCTGGTACTTTTCACAACTTTAGCAAGAAAGAGAGTAGCAATGTATAGAAGCAATCACTAAGGATTAACAAAAGGATTTTTGATTTCAAGAAAATGAAATGAAAAAAAACTTGAACTAAGGTTTAAAAAGGAACTGATTGAGACAAACATTTCACAATCCACCCAAAGAAAAGTTTGAATTGAGAACATGATTTCAACATAAAGTGTGGTTCTATAACTGAATTAGAAGAGTTAGGAATAGTTTCCCTATCAGATTTATAGAAAAAAGAAGAATATGTAACACTATAGGGAATAAAGATCATTACAAAATGCAAAAGAAGGATAATTTTGATCTGGTGTACATTTTGGAAAATAAAGGGGTTAAGGAAAACATAAATAAAATTTAAAGAATAAGTGACAAAAGCAAGAAACTCATTTGTTATAGTAAACTGCTTCAAACGATCACAGACTTTATAATATGAAAAGCCTCCTTGAGATCCCTAATCCCACTCAGTCAGTATACAGTAGGTAAAGTAAGCATGTTCTAGAAAATTCAAACATCACTTAATACTGTGGAAAATTTAGACCTAGACCTCAGATCTAAGGACTAAGCCAGTGATGTCCTCCATTGGACTGGAAACTCTTCTTTTATAAGGTTATAATGAACCAATCTAAATCATTCATCTTTGTCAGAGTTTGAATAATAAAAAGTACAAAAAAGTCCAAGGGCTCTCCACTGCCTAATAGGTAAGAAGAATGCAATTTAATATGAGACTTTGGGGGACGATTTACCTGCCTTTTCATCTAATCTAAAGGTTTGACTAATGACAGGAATTTTAGACCCTGTAGAAGGGGATCCTGGTGGTATGACAATGTGGTTGATTGATAGTGTTTGGGTATTTTAAGCTCTACCAAATTTCTTTCTTAAACTTATTCTTTCTGCCCATGCCCTAAGATCAAAGTGTTCCCCAAAGAGTTACTTCTTTCAGGCAGAAAACCATATGACCTGGAAATTCTGAGCATTGAACTTTCAAACCACTCTGGAATCTTAAAGTTGTACTTTCACCTTACTTTTGCAGGTACAGACTTTAACCTCCTTTACTGGTTATCTCCTCCCTAAGCTACCCAGTCAGTATGCCTTTTTTTGGGGGGGGGGTATTTCTTTCTATAATGTCTTCCCAAATAAAATGTAGGTTCATTGAGAGCAGGTACTGGTTAACTTATTTTTAAAGTTCCTGGTAAGTGCTTAATAAATATATCTTTCTGTCTCTCTGTCTCTGGTCGGTCTCTCTCTCTCTCTCTCTCTCTCTCTCTCTCTCTCTCTCTCTCTCTCTCCCCCCCCCCAGAACCTCTCTCTCTCCCCCCCCCCCAGAACATCTTGGCTTTTGCTTCCTCTTCTCCAATGATCTTTCTAAATAAGATTGAGAAAGGTACAAAATGATGGACTTTTCTCATTTCATGACAAAAATATTTAGTCCAAGCTATTTCTGAACCAAAATCTTTTGACAATGATTCTCCAGAGTGTGCCTGAAGAACTCCTGTAAGAATTTCTTATCCATTATTTTTTCAATTCTGGTCATTAGGAAATTTTCCCTGATAACTCTCCTCAATTTTATTCTCTGGTAGTTTTATTTGATTTTACTAGTCCTTCCATTTGGAGCCAAGAAAAGTGGATATTTTACATGATAGACATAGCAATTTATGACGTATAAACCAGGTAAATGATTTTCCACTGGGAGAACATTCCCATTGTACTTCATACTCATTTCAAAAAAAAAAAAAACTGGGGGAGGGTGGCTAGGTTGTAGTGGATAGAGCACTGGCCCTGGAGTCAGGAGTACAGGAGTTCAAGTTCTGCCTCAGACACTTAATAATTGCTTAGGGGTGTGGCCTTGGGCAAGCCACTTAACCCCATTGCCTTGCAAAAAACCCCAAAAACCCCAAACCAAAGAAACCAACTGGCCCAATCTTTATAATCATTTATGTTAATTGACTTGCAAAAATGTTATATCATCTAAAATCCTTTCCCCACATATACCTTTCACTATTTTTCTAGTCCAAATATACAAGTTCCCTTAACTAATACCCATATGACATGGATCAAGGTTTTTTTTTTTTGTTTTTTGTTTTTTCCTTTCATGAGGTTTTATTCTGACTTTCTCTCTGGCTTAGTTATATCCTTTTTAAGTTGTGTTTATCAGAACTAACATAGATATTTCAGAGCTGGTCTGACCAGGGGAAAGATAAGATTCTGATGTCTTAATTCTCATAAACAATATGGAACATAGAAAGACAAAGGAAAGTCCTGGAATTAGAAATATAAGAAAAGGCTTCCTTTTCTCTTCAGTTCTCTCCAGGTGTTTACTATTTTTGCAGAGCTAAGACCAAATTAAAGTGACCCTTCAAAATCAGAGTCTAGAAGCCTTACAATTAACAAGCTCTCTTTCCCTGTCTTATATAATGATTAACGCTGAACTATTACTCTAACCTTCATCTTTCACATGAGATCACAATCATGCATAATACTGTTAGCTTTCTTCTTAAAGAAGCAGAGGTAAATATTGTATTTTTCTGGATATGTTTCACTGCAGAAGTAGTAGCTAACAGAATCAATGATGAACTCATCTGTAAGGTAGAAACTGGTAGACTTATCCCAGAAAAATTTACTGCAGTTTACTGTATCGACTGCTTCTGGTAATCCAGATAATTCAACAGAGTAAAAAAAAAAGAGTTAGATAATGATTTTTTAAAAATATATTTTTGCTACATGTTAGATACGGCTAAAAGTAAAAAAACGTGGTTTTGAATTGTAATTCTTTCATTTTTACATTTTCAGGATAGTTATTAACCTTCTAAGTATTAAATTTCTTATCTATAAGTAACAGGGACCTTTCCCAAACATACCTGCTGTGAGAGCCAAACAATTTTAAGAGGTTATGTGATAGCTACTGCAGGTTATCAAACCCTGATCTCTAGAATCCTTGAGTTACCTGGATTTCTTCTTTTTTTCTGTTTATTTTTACATGTCCTTACTAATTTTAAAATTATTTTTAAACTTAAGTACCAAAAACAGAAAAGAAAAAAAAACAGAACATTCCTTTGCACAGAATAGAACCGAGGAAAGGATTCATTATGAAACAATACATTTCCATTTCAAGAAAACCTAGATGATCAATACAGCATATTGTTTTCAAAGTTACCTAGTTTTTTGATGTACTTCCTTCCAGATTTTCTTTTGTTCTCTGATTTGCAGTATATAAACACAAATTCATACAAACATATCTATGCATATGTATATAAAATGTACTAGGCATATTTCTATTTGCCATTTTTTCCTCTGAAAGTAGATAAAACCTTTCTTCACTGGTCCGAGACTTTCCATTTTTTTTCTAAATCAGTTACCTCCTTCAATACAGCAGTATTCCAAAACAATCACATTCTATCTGAGAGATCATGTATGACATTCCCAATTTTCTGCATACCTTCTATTCTTGGCTACACTGATTTTATTTATAAAAGAAAATTTTAATTGAAAATAATTGATACTGAAGAACATCATAGAAGGGTCAGGATCCACTTGATGAAGTGTTTGACTGATTATGGACACTTCCAAAAGTAAATTATAGGGGTGCAAAAGGAAGGTGGAGTATTTAGGATTCCAGTTAAGAAAAAGTTCTAGGGGTGTATCTCCTAGAAAAATCTAGGTCCGGGAGAAACTATATCTATCCAAAAATGATTGAAAGAATACATAAAGCAAAGATGGCCGAGTAAAGGAAGGGACTCACCTGAATTCTTTCCCAAATCCCTCCAAATAACTTTAAATAATGATCCTAAACCTTTTCTAGAGTGACCCAACCCACAAAAAGACAGAGTGCAACAATTTCCAGTTCAAGTCCATCTAGAAGATCAACAGGAAAGCTTTGTACCACCATAGTGAGGCGAGAAGTGCAGTTCAGCAAGGGTCCCATTGGGTCAGACCAAGTTCAGAAAACCAGGGACAAGTTTTGGGAGTATCTGAATCATCATCATCAACAGCCTCTGCTTCCAGACTTTTCAGACCACAGACAATATGGAACAACTGGTCAAAGAGGTCTCCTTAAGGCTTGATTCTCTTGCTTTGCCCATAAACTGATCTGGGTCACAGGTGAAAGGGCAGGACCGGCATATCAGAATTTAAGGGCACAGGGGAGGAGGAATTCATTTCCCAGTTCCAGGACAGAAAACAGTGCTTGTGGTCACTCACAAACCAGAACACATGCCAGAAGAATAGCAACACCTCTCATGAGATCATGGGTGACCAACTTCTTGGATGCATCAACTCACTAAAACACATCAAGGGAAGCATATAGAATTTAGTCTTTATTTATGACTACAATGTAATCCATATCACCAATGAGTAAAATAATAAAATGTAACAATGTAATAAAATATATTAAAGTATAATAATAAAAATAATGAGTATAATAATAAAACCTTTACTTTCTAAACAAAACATAAAAACATGCCATTTTTAATGTGAACACTAATACCAGTACATCTTTATCTTGTTTAGTGGAGGTTATAGTAATATCAAGACTATTTTCAAAATGTTTGTCTGAAATTTTTGTTCTATTTTTATTTTTTTGTATTTTTCATATGGGAAAAAGTTGTTTTTAAATGTACGACCTCCCCTAAAGAAAAATCATGAAAAGATTGTCAATGAAATGCTGGATATTTTTCTTTAGGCAGGTGCAATTTTAAAAAGTTCAACAAAGATACTTGAATAAATTTTTCTTCAATTTGTATATTTTACTTTATGTCTGGACATTCTATTTGAAAATTTATAAAGTTGTAGCAACAAGTTGATTTCACCTGAGAATGGAATAGTAAATATATTGATATGTGGTTGATGTTTTCTAAATTCTGAAAATCTTTTCTCAAAGACCTCTGAGAATATAAGAATTAATGCTGCATAGAATAAGACTGTATTCCATAATGACAATGAGTGATATAACATTTTAAAATAAAAGAACCTAAATCTTATATGCATATCTTTTATAAAAGAAAAGGAAAAAAGTTATGTGAAAAATTTGAGCCATGTTAGTTGTTAAGTTGGTCTGTGGTGATTCAACATTGGCACATACATTCACCTATACCTTCATTTTCTAGTTATGTGGCATGGGTAACAAGAATGGACTTTGAGGATCATATTTGGCATGCAGGTCATGGATTTGACACTCTTGCCTTAGATCACATCTCTGAAAACAGATCCATAACCCTGAGTCTTGGGAATGTGCACCTTCCAACATGGAAGATGAGTCTTATTTTAAGAGTTAAAATCAAGGAATAAGTTGGGGAAATGAGCAAAGAGAAAGAGGAACAAAAAAAAACCCTTCTAATGGTAGAAAGTTACTATGGTGAGAGGAAAACTCAAAATAAACACTCAGCAGATAACAAAGCCTACAAGAAAAATGTTAATTGGTCACAGGGGTTGGAAGAGATCTAGGAAGAGAAGTAGAGAAAAAATTGGGAAGAAAAATGAGAATTTGCAAGAAAATCATGAAAAACAAGTCAGCGTCTAATAAAAGCAACAACAAAATATTGTGAAGAAAATGAGAACAAAAAAATCTGCACAAAATGGTAAAAGAGGTTTTAAAAACCACTAAGGAGAAGAATTCTTTAACAAAGCAGAATTGGTCAATTGGAAAAAGAGGTAAAAAAATCTAAATGAAGAAAACAATTCCTTAAAAATAAGAAATGAAACAGTGGAACTAATGACTTTAGGAGAAATCAAGAAACAAAAAAAGCCAAAAGAAAAAAAAAAAGAAGGCAATGTGAAAAATCTCATTGGAGAAACAACTGACCTGGGAAATAGCGAGATAATTTTAAAATTCCTGGACTACCTGAAAGGTAGGGTCGAAAGAAAAAAGGGACCTAGGCTTCATCTTACGAGAAATTATCAAGGAAAACTGTTCTGATATTCTAGAACCAGAAGGTTAAATAGGGATTGAAAGATTCCTCGTAAAAGAGATTCCAAAATGAAAATACTAGGAATTTCAGAGCTCACATTTCAAGGATAAAATATTTCTCTTTTTAAAATTTTCTTTCCAAATTATTTATTTATTTTGCAAGGCAAACAGGGTTAAGTGGCTTGCCCAAGGCCACATGGCTAGGTAATTATTAAGTGTCTGAGACCGGATTTGAACTCAGGTACTCCTGACTCCAGGGCGGGTGCTTTATCTAATACGCCACCTAGCTGCCCCTAAATTTTTATTTTATTGTTGTTAGATTGATATTTTATTTTTTCCAAATACATGTTATGAAAGTTTTTCAACATTCATCCATATGTTTATGTATATTTTTAAGCTAAAATTATTCCTTCCACCCTCCCTTCCCACTCACCTTCCTTCAGTGGCAGTCAGGTTAATGTTGTACATGGAAATTTGTGTTAAACATGCTTACAGATTAGTCTTTTTTGGTATGAGGAATTAGGATTAAAGGAAAGAAGTACATAAGAGAATTTTTTTTCAAAAGTGAATGCAGTGTTCATCAGATTCTGATGGGGTTTTTAAGTGTTTTGTTTTGTTTTGTTTTCTTCTTCTGGATGGGGGTAACATTGTCCATAGCTGATCTAAGAGAAATGGGATTGAGGGAAATAGCAAGCATTATGAACTGAAAAAAATGAACTAAATTTCACTTCTAAAGATCTCATTTCTCAAATATACCCAAGAGAACTTAGAAGATTGCTAGGAAAAGGCTATCTCACCACTGAGTCCAAAGGACTGACTGCACCAGAGTAGACTGTGTCCCAGCAAACCAATGCCAGGACTTGAGGGTAACTGAATCAGCTGTAGTAGCTTTAGGAATTCTCAATTCACAGATGTTAAGGTGGTTGGACAATTGCTCAGGAGATTACAAGGGGTCACTTTACTGGCACTTGGCAGGATACTGTTGTCTTACCCATACCCAATTTAGGGTTACAGTTTAAGGGCAAGGAAGAGAAGTGGCACATGAGAGCTTAGAACAATAAGGGAGCAGGGATCCTGATCACCATAAAAAAATCAGAAAAGAGTCTTTTTAGTGGTTAATCATAGAACAGGACACAGGCCAGGAGACAGAAAAACACACCTCCTTAGATCATATAATTTTGAGACAACTAAAAAGTTATAGACACTATTCTGAAAACATCTGCCAAAAAACCCCTAAAGTTTGGGACAATGATTTCTTCACCCCAGGGAGTTAAAAGTGAAGAAATAGATTGGCAAATGGGAAAATAATAGCAACAATGAATAATTGACCAATTGGTGATAGGGAAGATCACAATGCAAAATCAGAATAAGACAGAAAAATCAAAATTGGTGTATCCAAAATTCTCAAAGAAAAAAAAGGTGAAAAATGAAGTCCTGGAAGAGATCAAAAAACATTTTAAAAATTAAAATGAGAGAGGTAGAGGAGAAGAAATGGGAAAATAAATGAGTGGTACAAGGAAATAAAGGAAAAAAAAGTTAAGGCACAAAAGCACCTTTTTGTTATAATGCATAAAATACAACCTTAAAAATAATAGGGCAAAAGATTTAAAAGATAGAAACATCCACTGAGAAGTTCTTAAAGATAGAACTAACCAATGGAAAAAGAGGTACAAAGATTCACTTTACAAATGACCTCCTTAAGACGCAGAGTCAAGTGGAAAAGAAGAAACAAACCAGTGAAGAAAATAATTCTTTAAAAAACCCAAATTAGGCAATAGAAGCTAATGACTCCATGTAACAACAGGAAAAATACACGATATGAAAATTAAAAAAAAATAGAAGAATATATGAATATCTCTCGAGAAAAAGCAATTGATCTGGAAAATAGATCAAGGAGAGAGTATTTAAGAATTATATGATTAGAGGGACGGCTAGGTGGCACAGTGGATAAAGCACCAGTCCTAGAGACAGGAGTACCTTTGTTCAAATCCGATCTCAGACATTTAATAATTACCTGTGTAGCCTTGGGCAAGCCACTTAACCCCATTTGCCTTGCAAAAATCTAAAAAAAAATAGAATTATATGATTACCTGAAAGTATAATCAACAAAAAGAAAAAAATTATATAATCATGTTTCAAGAAATTATGAAGAAAATTGCCCAGATATTCTAAATCCAAAGGTTAAAGAAGAATTAAGAGTATTCATCATTCATCTCCTGAAAGAGATCCTTAAATGAAAACTTTCAGCTTTCTAGACATATTCCAGAACTTTCAATTCAAGAAGAAAATACTATAAGCAGTTAAAAAGAAACAATTCAAATATCATGGAGCTATAATCAGGCTAACACAGGATTTATACACTTCTCTACTAAAATATGCTATTGTAAAGGACAAAAGATCTAGGATTAAAACCAAGAATCATCTAACCAGTAAAACTGAGGAAAATCTTGCATGGGAAAAGTGGAATTTCAATGGAATAGAGAACTTTCAAGCATTCCTGATAAAATCACCAATGCTGAATAAATATTTGACATTTAAAGCAAGATTTCCGAGAAGCATAAAAAAAAGGAAACAGGAAAAAGAAACCATAAAGTAAATTTAAGTTACATTAATTCATGAGAAAATGGTACTTGTACCTCCTAAAAACTTTTTAATTTTTAAGACAATAAAATAGTGTATAAACAAAGGGTATAACGATTAGTTGAATATTATTATTGTTATTGATATCAATTTTTGCCCCCTTTGTACTTTTATTTTCTGTACCTGTATATGGTTTTCTCAATTATCAGATGTTGTCTGATTTTTCCATTTGAATTAGTCCTTAATTTTTGTCATTCTTATTATGACTTGAATTGTGCTTAGTTAATGGTTCTGATTGCACTCTATAACTGGGGCTGTCCCACCCAGGTAGTATCTCAAATGCTGTTTTAAACAATGTGCTCTCTGTGGGCATTGGTGTACCCAGGGATAACAGTTCACTAATAAAAGGGGCAGGCTTAAGGGTTGTTTAAGGGTTTCTTAAAACTTTTTGACTTGCCATATTTTCCAGAATCACTAGACCCAAGGGATACAGAAGGTCCTGTATATATTGAATGAAATCTTTCTGATTTCATTTGTTTGCATCTCAAGGTGGATTCCCTGTATATTCTTGGGAGATAAGACAGATGCCAGCCAGTCTGTGCCAGATTGAGAAAATGCTTGTGCAGCTGGAATCCTTTTCAGATAACGGAACTTTCTATCCTTATAATCTAATGATTCCTAAGGGAAAAGAATGTAGAACTAGCTATATAACATTACTCCCCACTTCAGGTGAGATTGCTGCACCTTTCATCTCCTTTGATATACCCTTCCTGTTTTCTCCTCCACCTTTTATTGTACTGTTTTAAAGATGGAAACTTCTGTGAGGACTCTGAAGTCTTTGTGTTGTGCATACACATTCATTTCTCTTGTAATAAACCTGATTTTCACATAAATCTCATTACAATTTTATCAATTGTTGACATGGGCAGACACTTAAAACAATAAAAATTATGATATGAAAAAGAGAAAGAAGGGGTAGATGGGAAGAAATCAGCTCACACAGATCAAAATTTTACAGGAGAGAAGAAGGAAGGAAAGGGAATAAGAAAAGGAGAAAGGGCTGATAGAAGGGATGACAGGGAAGGCAGTAGACCAAAGTAAAACACTTTTGAGGATGGACAGGGTCAAAGAAGAGAGAGCAGAACAAATAGGAGAAATAGGATGGAGGGAAATAACTAGTAATCAAAATTGAAAAAAATGACAGTATTCGACTCATAAAGAGAACTAATTCAAATTTATAAAAGAGTCATTCTCTAATTGATAAAGTGTCAAAGAGAAAGAACAGAAGTAATATTCAGGTGAAGTTATCAAAGATTATAGATATATAAATATATGTTAATTTAACAAAGCTCTAAATCACTATAAATTAGAAGAAATGCAAATTAAAATAACTCTAAGATATCATTCCACTCCTATGAAATTATCTAATAAGACACAGAAAACAATATGAAGTATTGGAGGTTATATGGGAAAATTGGAACACCAATGCACTATTAGTGAGTTAGTGAGTTTGGGAATTGAATCAATCATTTTATTCCAGAAAATAATTTGAAACTATTTCCAAAGGGCTTTAAAAACCATACCCTTTGACTCAGCAAAACTACTACTAGGTATGTATGCAAAAGAGATTTTATATATATATATATATATATATATATATATATATATATATATATATATATATAGAGAGAGAGAGAGAGAGAGAGAGAGAGAGAGAGAGAGAGAGAGAAACTATAAGTATTAAAATATTTATTGAACCTCTTTCTATGGTGGTAAAAAAAATTTGAAATTGAGGAGGTTCTTACCATTTACAGCAGGGGCAAGGCAGCCTGTGAAATCACTTCAACTGACTGCCATGGCAACTATAGATGGGATTCAAAATTAAATAAATTTAGGAGCTTTTAGGGGTGATTTAATTAAATAGTTAACCAAATATAGCAAGCTATTTTTAAAGAAATGTTTTAAATACCATGGCATAGATAGGGTATATAACCCTTAACTATCTAGGTATTGAGTCAGCTTCTGAAGAACATCTACCTTTTTCCTATAGAAAAAGGTATTGTACTAAATTTATATTTAAAATGAAAAATTTTCTCCTCTGTGTCCTTTAATATGGGATAGCTTAGCATCAGAGATAGTGAGAAAAGAAGTAAAACTAGATATCAGTTAAGGATAAAATCCCTAACCCCTACTTCTAGGGATTCCATGATTTGAAAAGAATGACTCACTTCTGGGAGCCAAAATGGTGGGGTAAGCAGAAAGTGACTCAAAATCTCCCATATTGACATCCAGCCAAACATAAATAGATGGAGCTGAAACAATCTTTGAGCCAAAGAAATTTACAGATCATCAAGAACGGTTTAACTCACTTGGGAGTTGGAGGCTATATGGGAAAATTGGAACACTAATACACTATCAGTGAGTTTGGGAATTGAATCATCCATTTTATACCAGAAAATAATTTGAGAGAACTCTATTTGTATTGTTATAAAGATGGAAACTTCTGTGAGGACTGTGAATTCTTTGTGCTCTACATACATGTAGAAGTTGAATTGGCCAAATGGAAATGGAGATACAAAAACATGCTGAATAAAACAAGTACAATTGCTTCTTAAACTCCTTAAAAAGTGCAATTGGTCAAAATAGAAAATTAAGTACATGAGCTTATTAGAAGAGCAATTCTTTAAATGTTAAAACTGAGAAAGTAGAAGCTAATGACTCTATAAGAGACATCAAAAATCAATCAAGCAAATTAAAAAATGAAAAAAGTAGAAGAAAAAGAACACATGAGAAAAACAAAAACTGAATTGGAAAATAGTTTCCAAAGAGACATTGACAGAATCATTGGACTACCTGAAAATCATAACCAAAAGGAGGCTTTGGACAACATCTTTCAAGAAATTAACAAAGAAGAATGATCCTGATAACCTGGAACCAGATAGTATTACAGGCCTTGAAAGTCACCAAATCATTTTAGGAAATAGAAGCCACAATAAAAATTGCAAAGTACAATATAGCCAAATTATAGCCTGAAAAGGGAAGGTGTTAAGTCCCTGTTAGACCAGCTGCTCAGGAAGTGTTAGGTTCCTGCTGGCTAACGTATCTTTACCCAGGGGAATGTTGAAGGGGCAGAAGACAAGGAAGACAAGTTCTCCAAGATCTATATCTCCGTTTATTAAACCAATTACATGTGCTTAAATACCCTCCCCATTCCCTGATCCACTCCCACTCCCACTCCCTTGGCACTCTACAATCAACCAGTAAATAATGGCTCCGGTGCTACAGGCACAAGGTGATGAAGTTTTACAATACTCTCACACACAACAGTCACTTACATATCCCCCTTTTTGTCTTTTTTTTAACTGAAATTCCTTAATTCAATTATATAATGGATACCACATAACGTGCTATTCAAAAATATTCAAAAATTCAAAAAATAGTATAATCAAATGTCAATTAAAGAATAGTAAAAACAACTAAACATCCAACTCAATTAATATGAGTTACAAAATCTATTTCCATCACTAAATTATACACGAATCCACAGATCCATCCCAGAAGGGCATCATGATTTGTTATATTTCCCTTACCATAAAGGTGTGATGATAGATGAGACAAAGAATATATAATATAAGTCACTGTTTGACAATTATATCAATTTAACATCAAAACAAATTAGATAGTACAAATATCTCTTTCCCAGAAGAAATCTTCAAATTATATGATTCAATATTCCCAAATTCCTTGAAAAACAATTTATCCCAATTATATATTCCTTCCTATCACACACAGATTCAAGAGTACTTACAAAAGTGAGGTGACTAAATTACTCTCAGATAGTTTCTTTTTTCTTTAAACGCAAAGTAGAGGCCTCCCCTACCTTTTCAAAACTTCCTCAGGGCAGGAAATCTACTCCCCTTTGGGCTGCATTCCCAAGCCACCCCACTCAGATGGACTTCTAGTGGAAATGGACCTGGTGGAAGCTGGGGGTCAGGAAGTCCTTAAAGTCTCAATTAATATAGGTTGAATACAGCTGTCAATCAATAATAGGTTAAGAAAAACTTAGCTCACAGCTGAGATCATTTCACAAAACTTGCAATTCACAAACTTTCAAATGGTAAAAGCAGATAGGCTCAGATCCCAACTAGGTTAATTACTTAAATTAGACCTTTTTAACCAATTAAATTCAAAACTCAAATTAAAAGGAGTAACATTTAACTTTACCTATCTCAGACCTGAATTACACACATACAGGAGTTTAACACAAACACAAACACGGAAACAACTCTCATATCACATGTACCAAGCTTAGATTGATAACCTGACCAGTACCAGATATCAGAATATAGAAATGTTTTCCCACTTTTTCAGGCCAGTAGAGAAATGTGAAAAATGTCCTACTGATGATTAAATATATATATATACATATACAAACAACACATGAACCATAGTCTTCATTCAAAAGATGAAATCCAAATTTCCCAGTCCCAGAAAAAAAGTTTTCTTCCCCCTTTTTTCTTAAATAATTGACCACGAAGTTTCCCAATCAATAACTTAAGAAAAACATAATCATTACCCAACCCGCCTCCCCAATAAACCAGGAAGAAGGCATGAGGGTTCCTTGATTTCTAAAATAAGCTTTTTGAGACATAGTTTTGAGTTTTAAAGTTCCAAAATGGAAGATTTCCCTTTTCACTCTGCGAAAGATGGGGATCGCAGAGAATGAGAGAGAGAGAGAGAGCATTCGAAATTACTTGAGTTGTTGACAACAGTTCAATTTGGAGTTTTTGAATTTTTCTGAACAGTAGTCAACACCATTACAAACTATCCAATAGCATGTGACAGATTTGCTCTCAACACAGAAAGTGCAGTTAGTGTGCACCTCATGGCTTTCTGGTGCTGGAGCAAGAGTAGTGGCCTGCTAGATTGTAAGCTAGAGAGTAAAATTCATTGTGACTACTGAAATCAAATTCATTCTAGTCATCAGGGTCATTGTCAGCGTCTTCGGGCATCAATGAGAAGTCTCTGGAATTGGCCTTAGGTTTGGGTCACACTTAGCACAGCCATACAGGCAGCAGTGGCCAAAAGGAACAGCAAGCAGGTTCCCTACATCCCATTCATGGCACTGGTATGGACTGCTGCTGAGGAAAATGTTCAGGCCCCCTGCAGAGCTGCCTTGGAGACTCCACTTCCCTCTGGCTCCTCAATACTGAATTATTTGTTTGTTCTTACTTTTGCTTTACATCTCCTTATTCCAACTTCCTTAAAATCAGCCCCCAGGTAACAATCAATCTTACTTCTCCAAAGTCCTCTGCTCCAAGATGCCCCCTGTTTTTTTCCTTGCTTGTATCTGCTGGTTCTTATCCTGGACTCCGCTCAGATAACTGCCTTTGTGCGCCATGTTTGGGCACAATTTGGTAAGTTCCTGTTAGATTAACTGCTCAGATAGTGTTAGATTGCTTTCAGCTTAGCCTATCCTTACCCAGTTGAACTTTGAAGGGGTGCGAGACAAGGAAGACAAGTCCTCCAATATCTCCTAGATCTCCTAGATCTTTGTTTATTAAACCAAATTCAAGTGCTTAAATATCCTCCCCAGTCCCTGGCCCACTCCTACTCCTCTGGCATTTAGTAAAACAAGACTCTGGTGCTAGAGGGCACCAGGCGATGAAGTTTTACAGTACTCCCATACACAACAATCCCTTTTACAGAATGAGGAAACAAAGCTATCACACTTTACAGATTGAAATTGAAATAATTGAACTTGAAATTGAACTTGAAATAATTACCAAATTTAGCAAAGTTTCAGGATATGAAGCAAACCTCCATAAATCATCAAAATTCTTATATATAAAACCAGAAAACTCAGTAGCAAGAGATAGAGACCTTGGTTCAAAATAACTGTAAACAATCTATCAAGTGAATTAATGAAAAAAAGATTCAAAGGAAAGTGGATCAGCAATACTAGAAGTCAAATTCTATTATAAAGCATTAATCATCAAAGCTATATGGTACTGAGCAGAGCCAAGATGAAAAAGTAGATGCCCATGAACTTTCCTCTAAACCACTCCAAATAGCTTAAAATAATGACTCTAACCAAATTCTAGCATGGCAGAACTCATAAAAAGGCTGAACAGGAAAAAAAGTGTCTTTCAATTTGTACTCAGGTACTATCAGTTCTGTCTTTGGGATGAATTGGATTCTTTATAAGTCCATCAGATAATTTGCTTGAAATTCTTTCCCACAGCTGTTTGTAGTTCCCTCCATCCTATTTCTCCCCACCTCCATTTATTCTATTTTCTCTCTCCTTTCTCCCTGTTCCTCCTCAATAGTGTATTGTATCTGACTCCCTGCTCCCAAGATCTTCCCTGTCTTCAATCACCTATACTCATCCTCACCTCCCCCTGCCCCCTTTCTCCATCTCTTTCCTTTAGCAAAAGAGATTTCTATACCCAATGGAGTATATATATATATACACACACACACACACACACACACACACACACACACATATATATATATATATATATACACATACATATATATATATATATATATATATATATATACATATATATGTTATTTTGTCTCTAAGCCATTTCCGACAACAGTGAAGTCTCACCCACTTCCCCTCACTTCTCCTCCTTCAACTCTATTGCAAAAGCTTTTTCTTGCCTCTTTTATGTAAAGCAACTTAGCCTATTCTATCGCTCTTTTCCCTTTCTCCCAGGACATTACTTTGTCCCCCATTAACTACAACTTCAAAATATATTACACCTTCATATTCGGCTCCCTCCTGTGCCTTGTCCAATATATGCTCCTCACTGCCCTAATAAATGAGAAGGTTCATATGATTATTGTCAGTATTATCTTCCCATGCAGGAATACACACTGTTCAGGATCATTAAATCACTCATAATTTGTCCTTCCAGTGCACCCTACTCATGCTTCACCTGAGTCCTGTACTTGAAGATTAAACTTTCTATTCATCTCTGGTCATGTCAACAGGAAAGTTGGAAATTCCATTACAAGTCCATTTTTTCCCCCGAAAATGTATGTTCAGTTTTTCCAGATGATTGATTCTCAGTTGTAATCCAAGTGCTTTTGCCTTGGATAATATAATAATATCATATTCCAAACCCTAGTAGGCCTTAAGGCAGACACTACTAAATACTGTGTAATCCTGACTGCAACTTCATGAAATTTAAATTGTTTTTTACTGGTTATTTGTAATATTTTCTTTTTGAATTGGGAGTTCTGGAATTTGGTTATAATAGCCCTGGGAGTTTTTATTTTGCAATCTCTTTTAAGTGGTGATTTATGCATTCCATCAACTTCTATTTTGTTCTCTGTTTCTCGGATATCAGGACAATTTTCTTGGAGGATTTCTTTAAAAAATTAATTCTAGGATTTTTTCATGGTCATGCTTTAAGGTAGCCAAATACTTTTTTTTCTAATGATATTTTATTTTTCAACATGTTATGGAAGTTTTTCAACATTCATCCACATGCATATGCATATTTTAAAATCACATCGTTTCTTTCCACCCTCCCTTCTCACTCCCCTCCCCTCAGCAGTGAGCAGTCAAGTGAATAGTGTACATACACATTTTTATTTAACATATTTACATATTAGTCATTTTCAGTATGAAGAATTAGGATTAAGGGAAAAGAAAGAAAATCATGATATGGGAAAGAAATACATGAGAAACTTTTGAAAAGTTTTTTTGGGGGTTTTGGGGTGGTTATTTTGATTTTCTTTCTCTAGATGGGGATAGTATTATCCATAAAGGATCTCCCAGGACTGTACTAGCTCTCTGAACAGCTGAGAGGAACTGTTTGCATCAAGATTGTTCATCTCATAATGTTTTTGCTAATGTGTCTAATGTTCTCTTGATTCTGCTCCCTTCACTCAGCATCAGTTCCTGTAATTCATTTCATGCTTCTCTAGAATCCAATCATCCATGGTTTCTTATGGAACAATAGTACTTCATAAAATTCATATACAATAAATTGTTTGGTCATTCCACAAATGAAGGACCTCCTCTTAATTTCCAATTCTTTGCCACTACAAAAAAGAGCTACTATGAATATTTTGGAACTTGTGGGACCTTCCCCATTTTTTATAATTTATTCTGGATATAGGACTAGTATTTGATTTGCTGAGTGAAAAGGTATGAACAATTTTATTGCTTTTTGGGCATAGTTCCATATTGCTCTCCAGAATTGTTGGATCTGTTCATAACTCTGCCAGCAATGCATCAATGTCCCAATCTTCCCACAATCCTCTCCAACATTGATCATTTTCCCTTTTTTCTCATCTTGACCAATCTGATCACTATGAGAATATATCTCATTGTTGTTTTAATTTGCATTTCTCTAATCAGTAATGATTTGGAGCATTTTTTCACATGATTTAATGTAGCTTTAATCTCTTCATGTGAAAACTGTGTCTATCAGATTGTTTGACCATTTATCAAACCCAATAATTTTTAAATTATCTTTCCTGGATCTGATATTCAGGGCAGTTATTTTTCTATTGAGATAGTACATATTTTCTTCTAATTTTTCATTCTTTTGGTTTTGTTTTATTATTTTTTGATTTCTTACAAAGTCATCAGTGTCCCTTAGCTGCATTCTACATTTGAAGGCATTATTTTCTTCAGAGAGTTGCTTTTTTAATGTATTCTTCTCCTCATTGGCCTTTTGGACTGTTTTTTTTTTTCCATTTGAACTAAACTGGTTTTTAAGATATTTTCTTCAATATTTTTTGTATCTCCTTTACCAAATTGCTGACTTAATTTACATTATGTTCCTGTAGTGATCTCATTTCTCTTCCCAATTTTTCCCTCTACCTCCAGCTTGGGACCAATTCATATTTTTTTGGAGGCTTTATATAGAGAATCCCTGACTTTGTTATGCTATTGTGTAAGTTCTGATTTTTTTTCCTTCTTCTATTGTTTGGTCATTTCCCCAGCCTATTCCTTGATTTTAACTCTTGTTTAAGATGGAGCCCTGTTTCCAGGTGGAGGATATCTTGTACCAAGCTCTTGAGGGTTTTTTAACTGTTTTCAGGGACACCCCCAGGGACCTCAATTCCTTCAAACTCTTATTAGAGGTTCTGTTAGTTCTCCTGACCTGTGCTTCTGTCTCTGGATGACCCACAAGCCTTGCCCCTCTGTCCTGGAACTGTGAGGAGGGTTCCTACTCTGCTATGGCTGTATGGGACCCCAGACTACAACTGGGACCTGAATGGACATTGTCTCAGGTTTAGCAAAAAGACATCTGCAATCTCCCCCAAACCGCTTATCCTCCATGGGATGAGTGCTCTGGAAGCAGCTTGTGGGTGACTCCCCAGGTCTGCTTCTGGTTCTTGGGCCTGGGGCTGTACTGGGAACTGAACTGAAGTCTCAGCTGGACTAGGTCCTACCTTCACTCCTGTCTGCTAGAGTTTTCCCTCTGACTTTTACAAGTTGTCCTTGGCAATCCTTAGGCTGAGACATCTGGAAACCTGGATGAGTGGTGCTGGTTTACTCCATTGGTATTAGTTAACCTACAGTCCGTTCTAACCCCAGTGTAACACCTTTCCCATGGATCTTCCAAGGTGTCTGAGACCAGAAAATTATTCCACTGAGTCTTCTATAGGTTCTGCCTCTGTAGAATTTGATCAGAGTCATTATTTAAAGGATTTGGAGTGGTCTGGGGTAGGGGGACTTGTGGTTATGCATGCCTCTTTTCCCACTATCTTGACTCTGCTCCCTCGGTTTTGATTACTTTTACTAGATGATTATTGTAGTAATTCTTTTCAAGGCTACACATTTTAAAACTATACCAAGTAGCTTTCTCCATGGGGGTGTGGAATGTGAGGAAGGAAGAGAATTTGGAATTCAAGGTTTTGGAAGTAGATGCTGAAACTTGCTTTTGCATGTAGCTGAGTTGATAAAAGTTAAAAAAAATAAATTATATAGTACTGGTTAAGCAATTGAGAGATGAATCCATGGAATAGATTAGGTTTATGAGAAACAGATTCAATGACCATAGTAAAATATTGTTTAATAAATCCAAAGATCCAAGTCTTTGAAATGAGAATTTGCATTTAAAAAAATCTGCTGGGAAATTCAAAAACAAAAGGACACAAACTAGGTAAAGGATAATGTTACTCTCCATATATCTAAATAAGGTCAAAATGGAGGCATTATTTTGACATTAAGGGTGACACCAAAAGTATATGAGAAGATCAAAGAATAGTCTTCCTGTCAGATATATGGGGAAGGAAACAAATAAATACTGGAGAGCTTTGCAAAAAATAACATAAACAATTTTGAATATATTACATTAGAAAGCCTTATTACAAACAAAATCACTGCAAACAAATTTAGCAAGAAAATAGAAAGCTGAGAAACCATGTTTACAGCAAGTTCTTATAAAGGGCTCATTTCTAAAACATTTAAGAAGTGAGTAAATTTATAAAATATGAGACAATACCAATAAAAACTCAAAGGATATGAACATATGTCTTTTCGAAGAAAAATCAAAGCTAGCTATAGGCATATAAAGAAGTGCTCTAATTCATTATTGATTAGAGAAATTAAAACAACTCTGAGGTCCTACCTCATATTGGTTTATATGTTAAACAAAAGAAAAATTATAAATGTTGGAGAGGATATGGTAGAATTGAGATACAAATGCATGTTCGTGACTTGTGAACCAATTCAAATATTCTGGAGAACAATTTTAGATTATATCCAAAAAGGCTATAAAATTTTAATCCAGTAAGAGTATTAGCTCTATAACACAAAAAAAGATAATTAAGAAGAGAAAGGACTTAGAACTGCAAAAATATTTAGAGCAGCCCTTTTTGTGTTGTCAGAATATTAGAAATTGAGGAGCTGCTTATTAATTGAAGAATAGTTGAATAAATTGTGGTATATGGCTATAATGGAATATTTTTGTATAATAAGAAATGATGAACAGGCAAATTACATAAACAACTGGAAAGACTTGTACAAACTGATGCAAAGTGAAATGGATAGAACCAGGAAAATTTCTCATGAAGTATCTGCAACATTGTGTGAGATTAAACTATGAATAACTGAGGTCTTCTCAGAGACACAATGATCTAAGACAATTACAAATGTCTTAAAGGAAAATTCTATCCACAGGCAGATAAAGAATTAATTAACTCTGTATGCAGATTGAAGCATATTCTATAACTTTCTTTGTTCTTTTTCATGTTTTTCCCCTTTTTATCAGTGTCTTCTTTCACATGTGTAAGTAATATGTTTTATATGGTAGCACATACATTACTTATATCAAATCACCTACCAATTTTGGAGGAAGGAAGACAGGGAGAGAGAAAAGTTTGGAACTCAAAATTTGTGAAAGTGAATGCTCCAAATTGTCTTGACTTGTAACTGAGGAAAAATAAAATATTATTAAAAGGAGAAAAGGAAATAATGAGTTTGAGACACCTTAGGAAAGATTCTTCAGGGATGATGAATGATATTTGGAAGAAATTGAAGGTCTCTCTGGAAAGTGAGCCATCACTCTTGAAGTGCATGCCTTTATTTCCCCCAGGTTTAGTACTGAGAATGAATGATTTCTGAATTGAGGATTACATCCCTGGGGAAATCCACAAGTTGTCAGGTGAAGATGGAATCCATACCTCTAATTGTGTAAATTTACAATCAAGATTTATTATTCTGTACCATTCTAAAAGATTTCAATCAAAATTCCATACAGGTGGAATGATTTGATCTGCTACAGTTCAGAATCACAGGCACTCAATGACCTGATGGGACTAATGAGGTCATTGAACCCATGGCATTTCAGGCAAAAAGTAGCTAGGGAAAAAAATTGGTAATTTCAGCTTGGCTTGGTTTAGCTTGAAGATCTCCCACAAGGAAGAAAGTCACAACCTCTGTAGGCTACTCATTCTACTTTTGAATAGTCTGAATTATTAGGAAGCAATGTATTTTTCCTTACATGAAATGTACCTATTCACAAAGTTTCTAATTATGCTCAATGGGGCCAATCAGAACAATTCTAATGCCTTTTCTACTTGAAAGTTCTAAAAATATTTGAAGATAACTATCATTCTCTATATTTCCCCATTCCCAGAGTATTATGTTTCTATTCTTTCACTATTCTTATTGTTATTGAGAAGAGATAACCTGATATTTACTCTCCTGTCTAGAATATCGAGCTTAGTAAGACTGGACTCTCATCCATGAAATGACTTAAGCAATATAAACTGAGTGGCTCATGAATTTTGGAGAAATTCAGAATAAAGGAAGGAAAGAAGGAAGGGAGGAAGGAAGGAAGGAAGGAAGCGAGGGAGGGAGGGAGGAAGGAAGGAAGGGAGGAAGGAAGGAAGGAAGGAAGGAAGGAAGGAAGGAAGGAAGGAAGGAAGGAAGGAAGGAAGGAAGGAAGGGTCTTCCTAAGCACATCCTGTGTTCCCTGTACTCTGCTATTTGTTTTGAAGATATTATCTTTTTTGGCCCTCACAATAAACTGAGTAGAACCACTCTATTTTACATTCCAGGAAATTGACACAAGAGTTTAAGAGATTTACCTGGCATAATATAACCACTAAATATTTGAAAACAAATTGTAAAACCATTCCTTTTCTCTCTGAGTTTGGCATATTCATCTACTGAGATAGAGAATGATCCCAAGAATTTACCAAATTTATACCTTTGAATTTTGTGCACAAAGATGGAGTGTTATGATAAGCAAAAAATGATACATTGTAAATTTATATAATATTTGAACTGGAAAAGTATCTTAGAACTTATTTAATAATAAACTTTTCATGGTTCCTTGGAAATGGTGAATGGACCCATTAAAAATAGGACAAAAATCAAGGAAGTTTTAATGAGTAACAGGTGACTACCAACATGGAGTACTTTACCTATTGTAATGGGAGATGTCTTCAAGTTTTATGTCCACCTTATATGATTTATTTTGTCATGCAATTAAGCTACAGATATTTTTATGAGGAAAAAAATCAGTAAATTATTAAATTAATGTTGTATGAGAAAAAATGAAAGGATAAGGAATCAAAGAATGAAATGCTTATGCTAAGAACAATGTCCAAAGCACTGAATTAAACACTGACCTATAGCCTCAAGAAACTTTTGTTCTAACTGAGCAGAGAAGAAAATTAATACAGTTTTTCTAGTAGCAATAAGCATATTAATTTGACAATGCTTAGAAAGACAGGGAGTATGATGGGGGCAGATGACAAGGTAGATGTATCGTGGATTGGCATAAGAAATAGAAAGGGAATTTTTTTGGAGTATTGAAAAAGCTGCAGGCAACATAAGAGGCCAGGATACAACACAGAAAAGACCTAGAACTTCAGAAATGTGTATATTTTATCCATATTCTCACAAATATTTAAAGTTTCTTCTTCTTTGGTATGAAAGGAGGATGAAAAAATTTAAAATAGTTTTTCCAGATTTCAGAGGCATCTTGGCTCTAAGTCTTACAATGTGCAAAGGATAACATTGCATATGCACATACATGTATTAATATATTATTTATAATATAGTCACTCTAATTATGTTATAAATTCCTTTTTAGCTTTATCCATATTGATATTCTTATAATATTTGATTATAAATTTATTAACATATATTGTATATTGTATATTAATCAATTTATATAGCATCTCCATATATAACTGATAATTACTTAGTATTTCCAAAGCACTATCTATCTATCTATCTATCTATCTATCTATCTATCTATCTATCTACTATCTATCTATCTATCTAATTTTAATTATTTACAACAACCCATTTAGATCTCTTGATATGATTGCTCTTATTAATGAAGATATAGAGATAAGGCAACCCAGGGTCATAAAGGATTGTTGATTTGTCCAGATTTAAAAAAAAACTAATATGTGTGTCAGATAGCTTTTGAACCCAGTTTTTCCTGATTTCACTCTAAGCACCACAACATGTTGTCTCTCCATTATTTGAAAAAAAACTAACTAGACATCCAAGAGGTAGGGTTTACGTGCCATTTCTTTCATATATATATATATATATATATATTTCACTGTTTCTTTCTTACTTGTAGGATAAAAGATAAATTTTCTTTGTAGGATTTAAAATCCTTTACTACCTAGCCTCAAGTCCTCTAGACTATATAGAACATACTCCTCTTCATGGTATCACCAAAATAGTCTTCTGATATTTGTGCAAATACAGTACTCCAAATCCAATCTAACCCCAAGTGTGTATTGTCTATCCTCCCCACGCAGAATCCATCCTCTTATAATCTTATTAGTAGAATTCCATCAAAACCCAATACAAATGGTACATTCAACTCATATCTTTGTCTTCTTTATTTCTAGATTAAGAAACTAAGTTTATTAAAATTATGTGACTTGTCTCTGTTCAAACATCTAATAAATATATAAATATCCCAGTTGGGATTGAAACCCAGGTATTCCTGATTCCAGGAATAATCAATAATTCAACTATTGCACCATACAATCTCAAAATAGTGTATATATATATATATATATATATATATATATATATATATATATATATATGTGTATGTATATAGTTAACTACACATCTTGTATATAATCTTTTCTATTTATGAATGTAGTGTCTTTCCTGCTCCACTCTTCTAATTATATCACATTTAAAATCCATCTTGCATATAAATCCATATATATATGCATACATACACAAACACACACACACAGACACACACATATATATTCTCTCCCTTTTTCTCCTTGTGTGAACTTTGTGGGTAAAATATGATTTTTACAAAATTTTGTCTTAGTATTCCAAGTAACTAATATGGTGAATGTATCATGTTCAGTGCTTGATAGATGCGTATTACTTGGTTGATTAATGTGGTCTATATATACACAAATCTTTTCAGTGCAGAGGGTAGCTAATCATTCTCAATAGCCATAATTATCATAAAACCCAGATTGAGGTTTTTATATGGATATAACATGAGATTATCTAATTCAGTGAATAAAAGAAACAATGTTCATTGTCACACTGAGTAAGTCTCAGATGTAGAAGGATTTTAATCAAGATCTTTCTGAGACTAAATCTAGGATGTAACATGATTGACTCCTCCCTTCAGAAATGAACAAGAATACTTAACTTTTGTCCATTTATATGTATTGGTTTAATGATTTAAATTTATTATGTAGAAGAGATATGGAGGGTGAGGATTTCTACTTTGAAGGTTTATAGTTGTTTTGTGCAGTTTTTTTGGCTTTCCTATTTTAGGAGGTTAGGGAAACCAAATGAGGGAAGAAACGAGAAAGGTATAAAGAGAAATCTCAAATATACAGCTAACACTCTTCTAAATGAGCATCATTTAGGAAATTTGATGAGAATCAAATACTCCCAATATTATTAATTATAGGAAACATTTTTGGAAACCCAGTGTTTCCAGGGGTGGGGAATACTTTGGAAAACTGAGTGTGTCTTGATTAAATTTAGGTAAAGTTGACTATTTTTTATTTTATTCAGTTTTATGATTATCTGACTACTTTGAAAAAGGAAAGAATCTTCACAGTCACATTTCACCATTTCTTTTCAGTAATAAAGGAAAAAAAACTTGTCTTTTTCATAATATAGTGTCTCAATTCTTTATGTTTGTTCATACTAAATTGAGACACCAGGGAAAAGGCTGAATTATAAAAAGACAATACATAGAATCAAACATGGTCTTAAATAGATTCAATAATTTACATTTAACAAGATTTTGAATTTTTAAAAGATTCTACAACCCCCCCCATATACACATGAGTTGAGTCCTGAACAAAAATTAGCTTCACTTGAATTTGTTTTGCTTGATTATCTATATTTGTTATAAAAGTTTTCTTGTGATTTATTTTGGTGAGAAGCATGAGAGATAGAAACATAGAAATTTAAATATTTTAACATGGAACAAAATTAAATTAATTGAATTACCCCTATTTATTGTCAAGAAAACTATGTCTCAATGAAATTACATGATATGCTCAAAATTTGCAGGAACTATTGGCATTAGAACTCAGATTTCCTCTTGGTAAGTTTTAACAAAGTCAATTCATCTGTGGTTAAGTGATATATATATAATGTTAAGTTATATATGATACATATATATTTATAAATGTATTATATACAGTTATACTTGTAAAGGCAAAAACAGTCTCTGTCATTAAAGAGCTCATGTTCTGATTAGGAAAACAATATATAAATAACTATTTAATGCATGACCCATAAAGCAGGTAACTTTAAAGGAGAAGCGTTTGATTTGACGGGGGGGGGTAATAAAGATGCTGAATAAAATGAGATTTTATTTGAAATTTGGAGGCACTTAGAGAAATTAGGAGGTAGTAAATAATTGGGAAAACCTTCCAGGCAAGGGTGAATTCCAGTAAATAAAATTATAGCCATATAACAGATGAGGATAAGAAAAATTAAATTACTTCATCTTAATCATAAATCAGGAATTTCTTGGCTGGGGGATAGAAAATAGATATAGTTCTCAATGAAGTATTCTTTCTTTTAATTCTTTCTTTCATTTCTGCTCTTATTCCCTGCAACCAAGACCTTGGTGACAAACTTTATTCACTGTTTGCTTTACATGCACGCCCAAGTATGAGATAGAAAGTGAGTTTGGGGGAGCAGCTAGGTGACACAAGTGAATTAAGCACTGGCTCTGGAGTCAGGATGACTGGAGTTCAAATCTGGCATCAGGCACTTAATAATTACCTAGCTGTGTGGCCTTGGGTAAGTCACTTCACCCCATTGCCTTGCCCAAAAAAAGGTGAGTATGGGGTCAAATCAAAGACAAAGTTCTATATTTAACTTAATAGGGAATTGCTTAATACTGAATATCATTGCAATCAGTTGATGTAATCAATAGTGTGCCAGACTAGGATTTAGGAAGACCTCAATTTTAATCCCAATTCAGGCATATATTAATAGTAGGAAATGAGCAAATCATTCAACTCCTCTAGGAAGGGTTCACCAACTTAGCACAGGGCATCAAATAAAACCTTTGTCACTTCACAAATTTTAAAGCTGTACGTAAATATTATCTATTACTATGACTATCAAAGTTCCTCTATCAAAGATTAATACATGACCAATATCCTAATGAACTATCTTAAAATATATAATGATTATCCTGAAATTGTCACTATATGAAATCAAATGTCATGTCAATCATTTTGAATGGGAGATGCTGAAACTTCTCAATTGAGTCGGCATCCCTACATTTCTTAAACTATTCCCTTGTTGATTATGATGCTCTATAAAGCATCTATTTCCAAACTACTCTCATTAACTTGCCTACACCATTCACTTTCATTCTATTTTACTCAAAGTCCTGTTAACCCCCCCCCCACTTTACAAATAAACACTTGTAAACATCATTCTATATTCACTTTCATAATTTGATGATGAGGTGACTTCTTCACAAAGACCAACTCCTCTTTCCCTTGATGCTATACCCTATAATCTCCTCCTCTTTCAGTTATTGCCTGAAGTTTCTCTCTCTTCTTAATTTTTTATAAAGGACCATAAACACATGTAATACATATTTTTTGCACCAACCACTCCTCAATTTTCTTCATTCTGGCTTTTTATTAGTGATTTCAACTGAAATGGCTTTCTCTTTTATTATCAAATAAAATATGATACTTTGCATAATACTCAAGTTCTTGAATTTGACGGTATTTGGCATTGATGACCACTCACTCCTTCATCCCTGAATTATACCATTCATTCTCATGGCTTACTTCCATCCATTTGACTGTGCCTCCTATGCTTCCTAGTCCTTTATTGGATCATACCCTGTTTCCTGAATATAAGTGCTCCTCATGGCTTTACCATGTTTTTTTCCCCTCTGTCTGTCTCTATCTCTGTCTATATTTCTATCTCTGCCCCGCCCTTTATCATTCCTCTTCTTTTTTCTGTCTCTGTCTCTGTCTCTGTCTCTGTCTCTGTCTCTCTCTCTCTCTCTCTCTCTCTCTCCCCTCTGTCTCTATCATTTTCCTCTGTCTCCTCTTTCTGTCGCTCTCCTCTCTCTATCTCTGTTTCCATCTTTCTTTGTTTCTCTGTCTCTCTCTGTCTCTGTCTCTCTGTCTCTGTCTGTCTGTCTGTCTGTCTCTCTCTCTACTCTCTGTCTATCATTTTCCTCTGTTTCCTCTTTCTGTCTCTCTCCTCTCTCTCTGTTTCCATCTTTCTCTGTCTCTCTGTCTGTCTCTTTCCATTTCTCTCCTCTGTCTTTCTCATTTTCTTCTTTCTCTCCTCTCTGTCTCTTTGTCTTTCTGTCTCTCTCCTCTCTTTGTCTCCATCTCTTTCTGTCTATTTGTCTATATTTCTATCTGTTTCTGTCTTTTATTGATCTCAAAACACTTTTAATTTCAATTTTTTCCTCCTTTTCAAATTTATTTTCTGTTGGTGTCTTACTTTTCCAAAAACACATTATGAAAGTTTTTTTTTTAGCATTTATCCATATGCCTATGTACATTTCTAAGTTATAAAATTTCCTCTACGCTTAGCTTCGAATGGTCAGGTTAATATTGTATTTACACACTTGTGTTAAGCATGTTTACAGCTTAGCCATCAGGATTAAGGATAAAGGAAAAGAAATATGTAAGAGAGATTTTTAAAAAAATGAATGTAGTGTTCCTCAGATTCTGAAGGATTTTTGTTTTGTTTTGTTTTTCTTCCTTTGGATGGGAATAGCATTGTTCCTAGCTGCTATATTAGGGTTATCTTAGTTCTCTGAATTAGGCTTGATCATCTCACAATGTTATTAATGTATATATTGTTCCCTTGGTTCTGCTCCCTAGCTCAGCTATCTTATTTTTTAGTTAAAGTCTTACAGTTCTATTTATCTATTTTTCTTCTCTCTCTAGAGTACTATTTCTGCATTTAATTCCTGCTGGTCATATCTATCTTGATCATTTCCAAAGCAAGATGTTCAAAACAGAACTTATGAAATTTTCCCTTATGGCCTTCCCTTCCCTTCCCAATCTCTAAAAATGCTAGTAACTATGCTTCCAATCATAGGGGTCCACAATAAAAATGATATAACTGTTTCTTCATGATCTCCCAAACCTCCCATCTAATTAGATGTCAAATGTCATCTAAAAAAGAGAACATATCTCTTGTTTAAATGTAATTCCTAATTTTGCTTATTTAAGGCAATAGGGTTAAGTGAATTGCCCAAGATCACACAGCTAGGTAATTATTAACTGTTTGAGGGCACATTTGAACTCAGATCCATCCTGACTCCATGGCCGGTGCTCTTATAACTGTGCCACCTAGCTGACCTGAGAACTTATCTCTCATTGATTGCCTTTGGTATTTACATGCCCTAGCTGATCTGTCTTTTCATTACTTTATATCAAATATGCCCATTTAAGATTTCTTATTTCTCCTTCATTTTCTGCTCTTATAATGTTCCCATATATCTCAATACTACCATGATTCTTCAGTGTCACCCAGATTGGAAATCTCAGAACTTACCTTTCCTCAAACTTATCTTTTGTTTTTTTTTATATCCAGCCAATACTTACTGATTTTTCTTTTGCTATAGCATTTATATTTGTCTATTCTTTATTATCAACTCTATCACCCTAGGTCAGACTAGATCATCTTAACAAACACCTAAACCATTTCCTTATCTAATGTCTCTGCCCCCATCCACCTATCCCACATACCTGATTCATCTTCCTAATAAACTTTTTATACTATCCCCACACTGAATATGAATTCACAGTGTAATGGATTCAGTCTAAGATTCCTATTGTGCAATTTAGGACACATCACAACCTACCTCATGTATGATACCCAAAATATAAACTATTTCTCCAAAAATAAATCCCTTGCTCTAGTGAAATGATTACTTTTAGCTCCATTAACACAAGAGTTTATTTTTCATTTCTTGTCCTGGAACTTCTCTCTACATTTCTCTACCATTGTAAACTTCACCCAACCTTTGAGGAACACTTCAAATTCTATCTTCTCATTCATTCAGTACTGCATAGGTTCTCCATGAACTGAATTATAACAAATCTAGTTACTGTATCACTGAAAAATGCCTGTGTATCTGTTTCCTAATCTTTATTTTTATGCTCAACATTAGTACAAAACCTTCTTTCGGCCAAGGGATGATTTTTGTACTTTTTTGCGTGATCAGAACTTAGCACAGTACCTTATATATAAGTGATTGATAAGTATTTTGTTCTGACTGACAACAATCTGTCTTTTCCAAAGAATTTTTGCCTTCTACTTAGTAGGACTAATAATGATAATGGTAACAACAATGATGATAGACACATTATAACAATTGAAGGTTTTGCAAACCATTTTACAAATACTATCCTGACCACAATTCTGGGAGATAGGTTCTATTATTATCTACATTTCCCAAATGAGGAAACTGAGTAAGGCAGAAGATAAATGATTAACTTGTGTAGTAAATTTGAAATATCTGGCTTGAACTATGAATTTCTTTTTAAACTATGAATTTCATGAATAAAGTTCCAACTCTCTATATTCACTCTGCCACCTAGCTACCTCTTTGTTCAAAAATTCTCTTCTCTGAATCCTTCCAACCTTAAAAGAATTTTATATTTTAGAATAGATGATTCTAGCTTCTTGGCTCATTTATCCTCCTCTGTCTTTTGAGTGGTCAAAACAATGGTCATCTTCTCTTCAATAGGGTCTCCAACCTGCTTATTCCATCAAAAATGCTCTCTCCAAAGTTACTAATGATTTTTTAGTTGCCATATACAATCATTTTATTTTGATTTTCATACTCCTTGACTTCTCTTCAGCCTTAGTCACTGTAGCTTAACCTCTCTTTCACATTTTCTTCTCCTTAAGATTTTGGGAAACTACTCTATCCTGGTTTTCTTTTCTATTTAATCTCTCCTTTGCTGAATCCTGCTCCAGATTACAGCCTCAGGATTCTTTCCTGGGTTCTTTGCACTTCTCCCTGTAGATGATTTCATGATATTATGTACCATTTTCTCCTCTGAAACAACCACAACTCTAGTGCATACCCTCAATGCTTCATACCTGAATTATTCCAATAACCTTCTAGTGAATGGGATCTGTCTACCTCGATTCTCACTACTCCAGTTCATCCTATGTTCAGTCACTTATTTTCCTAAAACACCCTTATACACAATAAGCTCCAGTGGTTTCCCATTGCCTATAGCAGTAAATGCAAAATCCTCTGGCATTAAATGCCCTTCTTTATCTATCCGGCCTTCTACCTTTCCAATCTTCTTTCATCTCTCTCTCCCCTATTTAAATATTCCAGTTATGTGACTTAAGTCTCCTGGATTTTCCTTGAATGAAACATTCCATCTTTTTTTCAGTTCAGAGCATTCTCTCTGATTGGCCATCATTATTAATTATTTCTCCTTCTCTGTTCTGAATACTAGTCCCTTTGGCTTCCATTTAGTTTTATCCAAAATTCTACCTTCTACATGAAGACTTACGCAATTCCTTCCAGTTTCAATGCCTCCCCTGTTTTCTATTTATTTCAAAATTAGTTTATGCTACATATATTTGTTTACATGCTGTTTTCCCCAATCAATTCTAAGCTCTTTGAGGCATGGACTGTCTTTTGCCTCTTTTTGCATCCCCCAGCTCTTAGCAAAGTGCCTGATAAATAGAATGCATATACATAGTTATTGTTTGATTTATTCACACATTTTCTACATTCTCTCCAATGTTCAAGTGAATTTTGATAAAAGTCAACAGAAAAAATGTTTTATTTGTTCCTCTTTTTATCCCTTTACCTAAAAAAGCAACACTCACCTTTTCACCCAACAAATTCCTATAAAAATTTTGCCTGGTGGCTTTATTTATTTTTACTTACTCTCCCTGATGTCATAGTCTTCTTCAAGAATTAAGTACAGACATCACTATTCCTTTCTATCTCATGCCTTTTCTCCTATCCATTCCAAAGGAATATCTTTAATTCATCAGTTGGAACTATCTTCCTAATTATAAAAAAAACTTGCTGGTAAGCATGCACCTTTTCAATATTCCACTGCTTTTGAAATGGTAAAGAATTCCCTTCTAAGAGAACATTTGAAGTATAGCAACCTCTCTAAAACTTACATATTCTAACTTTCATTCCTATTTATTTTTTCGTTTCCCATTGGTCATTCTTATTTCTTCTAATAAATCCATTTTTTATTATTTGTAAAGCCCTTAAAACTACTCCCTAGGTAGATTGATAGATCACTATACATGTAAAATAATACAGTTCATTTATAGTTCCAATATTTATTCATACTTTCATCACCTTTGAGTCAGATTTCTCCAGAACATGTGATGATATTTCATTATGTTAATTATAGAGAATTTTGATATTACTCATCTTCCTGTGTGTTTCCTTTCAGTGAGGATGACTTGATTTGAAAAAGAAAAGAAAGTCATGAGCTATGAGGAAATGGACTTAGTCATTCTCTTTGCATGTTGGTCAATCTATCATTTCTAAAACTCCCCCCCCACACACACACACAGGAGGCATGTTTGCTGTAAGAACATGCAGAAGGTACATTTCTCAACTTTCATTCAGAGTCAATATTAAAATGCTTGGTGGTAGAGCAGCATAATAATGTACTGTTTTGTATTCCAGTAGCACCCTTTTGGGAAGAAGCCTAAGGTTCTTTCCCAGACATGGTCTCATTAATCTTTGCAACATCCCAGAGAGGAAAATGAAACTTTTTTTTCAGAGAGCAGCAAGCTAGAGAAGGGGAAAATCTATAAACCTCTTCTGACTCAGAAGCAAATTTCAGATAATGTACATGAAGGAGAAAGAATGATAATTAGTAGCTTTGGTCATCAGAGTCCAGTTTACATTTCTAGTGTCAGTCCTAGACATTATAATCTTCAAGCAGATGTCTTTTTCCTTTCCTGAAATCATAAATATCTATTAGTATAAGCAAACCCCTTTAAAATAATAAAAAAAATAGATGCAGGATGGTAAAATGAGAGCACAAAAATTGAATTTGGAATCAGACAATCTGAGTTTGAATGTTAGATTTACCATGGATAATAGAGTATGCCATTTAGATCTACTATTGGGCAAGTAACTTCCTCTCACTGGGTTTATTTCCACAGTTATAAAATAAAAGGTTGTTCTAAGTGACCTACAACATCCAGGTCACTGTCTTTGATATTTTAGTCTTCTGTTCTTTGCATGTCTCTCTTTCTGAGATTCTGTGATTTTATCTGCAAAATTCAGAGTTATAAAGACATGCCCACTGGATATAGAATATTCAATTCCCTTTTTTAAAAATAAGATCTATAGTTTGGGGATTTTACAAGTAGGTATACATATCTTATTCATGTTATCAAGAGACAAACAATTACAATTTCCAAGAAATTAGAATTCTCAACAAGTATAGAATTCTCTATAGGGTCTCTTCTATTCATACTTAAGCAGACATTATTGACATTCTCAGCACAATTTCATGTAAAAAAAAGGTATTCTGGACACTTTGGATATTAGTCGTCACTTAGCTACTCACTTATGTGATGTAATTTCACTTCTTTGAGCCACATAATTTTTCCTTAGTAAAAGGAGAGGAAATTAAGACACTGACTGGTCTTTATTTCTTGGCTTTTCCCCCAGTCTTAAGATTCTATGCTTCTGTTATTTTTATGAATTTTAAATTGTTGTTCTCCCTTCTGTACAGGTTTTTGTCACTGAATCTAAGTTAATTATATCCTAGGAGGAAAAGAAAAAATAGGTACAAAATGTACACACTTGACAATGTTTAATGTACTCCCACTTTATCCACTGTTCTCCAGAAGCCAAATTCAAATATGTGCTGTCAATTCCTAGGGAATAAATGAAACTTGAGTTTAATTGACTCTGTAGGTTGGAATGGGGAAAAATGTATGAGAAAAAAGGTTACAACTGTTTTTCAATCTGATCCAGGAGCAACATGCTTTGTAATCATGCAATTAAAAGACTTTAATACGAAGTAAAGGTCAGTGTTCTATAACCAGAGGGTAAGAACTTGGTCTTCCTATAAACATAGGTGAGTGCTATAGAAAAAATTAATAACATCATTCTAGATCTAGGAGTTCAAGTATAAATAATTTGCTAAGAAAAAATTTCTTTGCATTCCAGTTTACTAAAAATTTATTAAATACATATTTGGAAAGAAGGTGGATCATTCTCATTTATTAAAAAAAAAAATCCAATAATACTGACCATTTCTAGTGAATTATCAAACAATAGAAAACTTTGCCCATTAGAGAAATTCAGCTGTGTAGAGCATTTGGATAAAGGATGACCTTGGAATATTCCATATTTCCGATATTCTTTCATTTTTAATTTCTGTCTTTAGAAAGGGGTTAAATTTAGTGCCAGATCTGAGATGGTGTAGACCTTTTTGAAAAAAATCTGAATGGTGATGACTTCCCCTCAGGATTACGGATTTCCCTAAATCTTAAATAATAGATTTCCTTATTGAATTGTTCCTTTAACTTCAGTTCTTATTGGTTTTGTTGTCATTTCTTATCTCTCTTGACTTCTCTAGTTCTACAATAATATTCACTATCTCTTTAGATGCTATAACATCTTTTATTCTATTTCTTATTTTTTTACACTCTTCAAATTCATCCAACATGCCAGAGTCAGAATCATCTACCTAAAAGGCAATGTAGATCTCTATAGCATTAAAATTAGAAATATCCATGATTCCATATCTTCCAATGAGCAGTATTATGCTCTGATATCCAAGAACTTCTGATCATACTTATCAAATCTGGGATTATATTTTCCTTTTTATTTTCATGCAATATTTTTATCAAATACTTGCTGATTTTAAAGTTTGACATAGAAGAATTGATTATGGACATCATTCAGAATATGGAAATGTGAATGTTGGCTATGAACAGGTTACAACATCTAATTCACCTGGACCTTCAGAAAAAAAGCAGTAATGAATATCAGGAGCAAAATATATGTTGAGAAAATGGGCGGGTAATTTGGCAAAATTTGTCAAAATTAAAAAGAAAGAAAGAAGCAGATATTGTAAAATCCCTACTGGTGTCTACTCCATTCTGTTAGATTTAAGGATATCTTAAGAGTATGAGAATTTAACAAGTTGGGAACCATAAAGAAGATTTTCTAAATGTTCAAGTTATATTAGAGCAAGAAGTGAAGAAAAGAATAAACAATTAAATATGTGTACAAAACTCCTTGAAAAAGCAAAGAAGGATCTCTAGACTGTGAAATAACTTTTGCTTTTAACTGAATTTATATATGAATCAACCACATGTATTTCAAAACTTAAAGTGGTTTTCTAAGATTAAAACTCTGATTTGCTTATTTACTCTATCGTTAAGTGTCAGATGTAATCAAATAATCAGAAAGAATGCATGTATAAGGGAAGTTCTATTACCTAGATTTCAACATTTATTTTTCTACCTTCTTTCCTTCTGTCACTCTCTCCTTGACAGTAAGTAATCTGATATACATTTAACATATACAGTTATGTTAAACAGATTTCCATGTTATTCAAATTATTAATGAAGCAACAGAGAAATGGAAAATTAGATATCAGAAGAAAAAAGTGACAAATTTGAAAAGAGTAAAAAAATATGCTTTGGTCTTCATTCAGACTCCAAAGTATTGATACTATATTGCTGTTGATTGTAAATTTAAGAAAGACATAGTTTCCTTCCTTTTCTTTTCTAATGAAAGCTATTTTGCATTTGCTTTATCTGAATTCTGGATTACTGAATTCAAAATTTATCCTTGCTTTTCATATTTTTACTTCAGCTGAAGCATAATATATTCTTCTTCAGCCTTTTACATTTACTTCATGTACATCTCTCTTTGCTTCAAATGAATTTCTTATAAACAACAAATTGTAAAATTTTGTTTTTTAATTCCCTTCTATCCCATTCTTTGTTAAGAAAGAGTTCATCCCATTCAAATTCACAGTTATCAATGCTAACTCTCCATTTCATCACTTTCCATACTATCCCCCCCTCCCAATTTTACTTTTCTCCCTCCTTTCACCCTATCCCACTGCCTCCCTCAATCTGCTTTCCCTTTAATGGTCCTAATTCCTTTCCCTCCTCTTTCCCCTCCTACTTCTAGTTTCCCTTCTGCTCTCCCTTATTTCAACCCCCTCCTTCCCTTTTTCCTCTTTCCACTCTCGATTTCCTGTAAGGTAAGATAAATGTCCAAACAGAACTGAATGTATATGTTATTGCCACCTTTAAGCTAAATCCAATGAGAGTAAGATTCAACCAATTCTCCCTCCCTCCCTTCTTTCTTTCTTCTGTAATAAGTTCTTGTGCCTCTTAATATGATGTAATTTACACTATTCTGTCTCTCTTTTCCCTCTTTCCTAATATAATCCTTTTTATGACTTTATTGCTTTTTAATCATCACATTAAAATAAACTGATATCCACATCCTCTGTCTAAGGATACTTCTACTGATAGAGTTGTCTCTCAAGAGTTACAAGCATCATCTTCCTGGGTAGGGGCAGAAACAGTTTAGTCTTATTGAAGGACATTTTTTTCATTTCATGTTTACCTTTTTTTATGCATTTTTGATTCTCGTATTAGAATATTCATATTTTTCTTCAGCTCTGGACTTTTATTTCAGAAAGTTTGAAAGCCCCCTACTTCTTTGAATATCCATCTTTTCCCTGAAAAAATAATGTTCAATTTTACAAAGTAGTTGATTCTTGGTTGAAGCCCTTCAGAATATCATATTCTAGGTCCTATATTCGTTAAATGTTGAAGCCACCATGCTTTTCTATAATCCTGACTTTAGCTCCTTGGTATTTGAATTATTTTTTTTCCTAACTACTTGGCAATAATTCTCATAATTCTAGAATTTGGCTATAATATTCCTTGGTGCTTTCATTCCTTTCAGGATGTGACTATTTTACTTTCTAGTTTCAAGATGTCAAGGCTGTTTTTCTTGATACCTTCTTGATAGATGTTTTCCAGGCTCATTTTTGATCATGACTTTCAATAATTCTGAAGTTATCTCCCTTGGATCTATTTTCCATGTTAATTGTTTCTCCAGTGAAATATTTTACATTTTCTTCTATATTTTTTATTTTACTTGAATGATTCTTGGTGTTTCTAATAGTCAGTTTCTACTTGCCCAATTGCAATTTTCAAGGAGTTCTTTTCTTTAGTAAGCTTTTGCATATTTCCCATTTGGTAAATTCTGTTTTGTAAAGGAGTTCTCTTCATTTTGCTTTTTCCATTGGCCCAGTTGTCTTTTTGATGGAATTGTCTTCTATTCTTTTTTGAAACAATGCATTTTTTGTCCATTCACAGAATTATATTTTTAAAGGAATTGTTTTCTTCAGTCAGTTTCCTTTTCCAACCTGTTGAATCTTTCTTGGATATCTCCAATTTCTTTTCCCAATTCTTCTACTTGATTTTAAAAATCCTTTTTTATCGATTCCAAGAGGCTTTTTTTGACTTTGAGACCAATTCATATTCCCACTTAAAGTTTACATACAGGTCATTTTCCAAATTTCTCTTCTGAGATGATCTTTTGATCATCCTTACTGTCATGATAGCCTTCTATAGTTAGGACTTTCCTTTATTTCTTACTCATTTTAGACTAGTTAGTGATTTTTAACATAGAGATCTGCCCCCTGGGCCACACAGCATGGCACTGTCTGGAGGTCCTGGGGCTTGGAATTGAAGGCCCGCTCACCTATCTTCCTTATAGTGGAGTCTCCTGTGTTAGTGGCTTCCCTATTGAGCTGCTGCTGCTGCTGTACTGGACTTCTGTGACTCACATTTGCCTACTCTGATAGGCCTGGAGGTCTCTTTTTCCATTAACCAATTATATATTTTAAGGAGCTGATTTATTTTTTCCATTTTCCCAATTCTATTTTTAAAGACTTCTTTTCTTTTGATATTTGTCCAATTGTGCCTTTGAAGATTTGTTCTTCAATCAATTTTAGACTTCCTATTCCAAGCTTTTGACTCTCCCTTGCCTACCGCTTTCCTTTTCTATTTGATTTTTAAAATATTTTTGAGTTCTTCTAAGAGCTCTCTTTGGGCTTGAGACTAATTCCTATTTCTCTTTGGAATTTCACATATAGGTCTTTTTCCAATGTTCTCTTCTGAGATAATTCTGTGATCTTCCTTGTTCCCACAATGGTTTTCTATGGTCAGGGATTTTTTTTCTGTTTCTTGCTAATTTTTAGCCTAGTTCATGGTTTTGGCCTAGTTCATGAGAGCACCAGTGGGGAGGGGAGGGCAGCAGCACTGTACCCAAGGGAAGAATATACTATATACTTTAGGGAACAAGAACTCAAGGAAATCAGAGAACTGTTGGGGTTTTTTTAGAACTGGGTTTTAAAAGAAGACACTATAAAAGTAACTGTTTACCTCAATCAACAGAGATGATACACTGAACAAGACCTATGTAATAACTCAATAGAAATGAGTTCCACATTCTTCAATATGAGAATTTGTGAAATAAAAAGAATTTAAAACTCAGTTCAATTAATAATGCAGTAAAAAATCCTTCTTCCTCCACTCCCAAAGTGATTATTCGTTTCAAGGGGTTAATAAAATCTTATATTTATCTAGATCTTAATGGTTTTTCAAAATACTTTCTCCAAAAGAAGTCTTTAAGGTAGATATACATGTATTATCATGTCCATTTTATACATGAGCAAATTAAAGCTTTCCTTTTAAAACACGATGGAGTTTATAAAAATTATATAATTATCTCAACAGAATTTCATTGTTAGAAAGGTCCTCTGGGGCTATCCAGTCAACTAAGAGCTGAAAAAGAATTCCCTCTACTTCACAATAACTTTTTTTCTTAAAAGGATTCAATGAAGGGAAAACACAGTACCTCCTAAGACAATACTTTTAATTTGGAATGAGAATTCTAGGAAATCCAAGAAGTCAAGATGTTTGGTAGAGAAAGTGGTAAGGTGAGCTCTTCTAATATTCCTCAACAACTTTAAATTAATAACTTACATTGAATTATGAAACAGCAAAACAAATAAAATATTTTGAGACATTCTTTCACACTAAGACAATTTAAGGGAACATTAAAGAGAGATCTGTGACTTGGGGATGCGGTTTGGCCTAGAGCTCATGTAACCTATATGGATGAAATACCATGTGATGGTGACAGAATTAGCAGCATCTTAAAAAACCTTCAAGTAAGAGATAGAAAAGGGACCTGACAGCTAGTCTGAAAGACATTATGAGAAACCACCTAGCTAGCATTGGATGTAGTACTAAATTCTGTTTGGCAAAACTATTGCTATAACCATGTCTGGGTCATAGTTCAAGATTGTAGCAACTCTGTTCAAGAGGGATTGGGAGCCCTGGAGAAAAACAACAAAAGAAGTTCTGTCAAAATATTCTTTATGAAAGAAATAAGGTTTTGATATCTAAGTCAGAGAGATCAGAATAAAAGAAAACTACAAATAATTATCTTAATGGATATTGATGAAAAAATTAAATAAAAGATTAGCAAGTAGATTACAGCAATATTTCACAAACACTAGAAGTTATGATGAAGTGAGATCTAAGTCAGTAATGCAGGTTTGGTTATATATCCGAAAAAATATCAACATATGTCAATAGATGCAGAAAAAAATTGACAAAATCTAACATTTATTCCTATTTTAAAAAATCACTAGAAAGCATTGAAACAATTT
The DNA here is from genome assembly GCF_037893015.1 of Macrotis lagotis. NCBI lineage: Eukaryota > Metazoa > Chordata > Mammalia > Peramelemorphia > Peramelidae > Macrotis > Macrotis lagotis. The sequence continues at coordinate 31,082,178 of NC_133658.1, forward strand.
GAGCCTTTCTTAAAGCAATAAGTAGTATCTCTCTAAAACCAAAAGCAAGCTTTATCTGAAGTAAAGGTAAACTTAAAGTCTTTCCAGTAATATTAGGGTGAGAAAAGAATATCTATTATCATAATTAGTATTCAATATGATACTAGACATGGATGAAAAAAGAATTTAGGACTAAAAGCACGTAAGAGGGAAAACAAATCCATCACTCTTTGTGGGTGATATGATAACATACATAGAAAACCCTAAAGAATCAATTAAAAATAAAATGGTTGAAATAATTAACAACTTTAATAAATTACAGAATATTAAATAAACCCACCAAATCATGATCATTTGTATATCTACCAGTAAAATACAACATGGATTTGTATGCATAAATGTGTGTTAGCTATTATTAAATAATATAGTAATAACAAAAGTCTCTGGTTAGAATCCTGCTGGAAAATAGATCCCCAAATTATATAATAAGTTAATTACTAGTTTTGGGGGAATTAGAATGTCTGGTATTCTTTTATGCTTTATAATAGAGAACGTTTAATCTGTATCACATGAAATTAGTTGCAGTTAATTATATGAAAGAAGAAAAAAGGGAGAGAAAAGTAAAATAAAATCTTGAATTTGCAACATTTTTCAACATCAGTGATTTGACAATAGATTGTTACAATAGATTGCACTGTATCAAGATACCTCAGGGATCAGTTGAAATGCAGTCTTTGTTATAAGGAAGATGAAAAACTTTTGCTGAAATAACTCCAGTGACAAAGAAATTACAATTGTAACCTAAAAATAATTTTTCTGGGGTAACTGTTTTTGGGGAGAGGCAGATTTTGTTTTGCTATGTTCTGATTGACTTTTTTTTGGGAGGGGGTAACCTTTAATAGCAAGTCTGAATTGTACTCTGTAACTTCTTCCTTCTGGCTCCTGATTTACCCTCTGAAGACAGAGAGGAAAAATAATATTTTCCAGTTGAAAAATATTTCAAAAACTTAATACTGACCTCAATCTAAATATTTCCTTTAATTTCATTGGTAATTAACTGGCTGGAATAAGGACAAATTTTTCACATATAATCAATGACATAAAAGATTTTTAGCTTCCCAGAGAAACCCAGTATAAATAGCTAGACTTTTTAAAGGTTATCAGTTAAACAAGAGTAAACAGAACTGACACCTATCCACTCCCTGCTTCATTCCTTCTGACCTTTGCTTGTTTATAGAGAGTCATAAGAGAATTGATTTGTCACAATTTATTGGTGTTAAAACAATGCACCAATCATTTATTATGTGTCTACTATATGCAACGTAATACTCTAGGTGCTGATGTTAAAAAAAAGCAAAAGAAAAAATACCTTTGGATATTGAATTGGTTAAAATAGTTTAAAAAATAATGACATAGTAAGAACAAATTATTTTGAATAATCTCAATTCTGTGTGCTAAGAAGCTTACATTTGTCTTAGAATGACCTACACGTGAATTCCCAGTTAAACATTAGACTTTTTAAGAGAAAATCTCAATTCCATCTCTGTCAACAACAAAATGCCCCAGGATTAGTCACGCAAATCTGTGCCCAGGAGTAATCAATTTAAAAAATGATCCCAACTTCAGAATTTTAAATTAAGTAGCAATATTTGGCTAAAACTCTATTTTGAGAGCAGAATAATTTTATTTTTTTGCAAAAATAATAAATAAGCAAACAAATGATAACTGAGTAAATAAATGAATCAAACGATGAATGAAGAAAGGTATATTATTCTCAGACTGACAAAATAGATGGTAGTAAATTTCTCTGTAAAATTCTGCTACTCTGCCTTTTCTAGGTGAGAAGTAACCTTGTGTCCTCAAAGGCTTTGCAAATGGAAAACAAGTTTAGGCAGCTTCTTAAAAACTGGAAAACTTTCTGATGGGTTTTCAGGAATATATTTTGTTTGCAGTCCAAGGACAACCTTATCTCAACTTAGAATGATGAGGCTAATCATTAGAAATTTTACATTTTATTTATGTGTCTTGGGGAAGGCTGGCTAGGAAATATAGGAAATGGTAATATTTCGCTTGAAGAAGAACAAATTAAGGAACATGTTAAGGATAGATGTCTTGAAATGTATACATGATTTCCCTGTCCCAAAAATTAAAACTATTCCTTTTTTCCTGTGGACAGTAGAACTAAGAGCAATATGTAGAAATTTTGGTTTCTAACAATTCCAGATATTTAAGGGTTAAACTGCACATCAATTATATAAATATATATGTACATACATATATATATATATATATATATATATATAATGAACTGAGAATCTCATCATAAAAACTACTTAACTAAAGCTAAACCTTTTTAAAACCCTCACTTTTCTTCTCTGGAAGATGGGAATTCATAAAAAAATTTATATAGATATGAGGTTAAAATGAGATAGTATTTCCTAAGCATTTATCTCGGGTTCCAATTTTCATTTGACCATGTCAAGAAGTTTGCTCAAAGGAAAATAGTTACTAATTCTTTGCCTTCAGGTCACTTCATGGATAGGGATTGTAATTCTGTCATTGAATCTTGTCAAATAGAATTAAAATTGACTTTAAAAAAATCCTACCACATAGAAAATCTCTTACACAAGAGAATGCCAAGTTTCCCTATCAGTACCATCCAAATGACCTTTATTACAAATTGGACAGTTAATAGTGAGTGGTGGCTAGGTGGTGCAATGGATAGAGCAACGGCCCTGGAGTCAGGAGGACCTGGGTTCAAATCCCACCTCAGACACTTAATAATTACCTAGCTGTGTGGCCTTGGGCAAACCACTTAATCCCATTTGCCTTTCAAAAAAATAACCTAAAAAAAGAGCAAGTGAATAGTATGCATAGAAAGTTCTTGAATTGTGCAACAGATTGGTATTAGTAAAGTAGAATTTCGGTGGCCACAATGACAGTGAATATGTTGGGTTAGATTCTATCTTTGATTAAATTGTATTATATGAAGGATGTTTCATAGGATTTCAAATAGTCAAAAAATATAACAGTGAAACTCTAAATAGGATGCACTCTCTTTGCCACTTTTCTAGAGACTAGCACTCTCCCCCTTAATGATTTTCTTCCTTATACCTTTCTTTATCTGATGTGAACTGACATGTTGTTATGTCTCCTAATTTAGAATGCAAGCTTCTTGAGGGTGTTTTTTTTTCTTTCTATTCCCAGTCCTCATCACAATGCTTTTCACATTGTAAGACCTTAAGAAGTGTTTGTTGAATGATTAAAGAATTTAGGAACACATATGGGATTGGAACTAGATCAATGATTCCATTATTCAGAACACCAGAAGAAAAGGAAAATCTGGAAAAGCAATTCAATACTTTAAAATGCTAATACCTATCAGAATAAAGACTGAGTCTGTGAGTGAATAGGTAATTCTTCATTGAGGAAATGTCCTCCACCAATACTGGTCAGCATCTTCTCTGCAGATCTCAGACTACCTAAAGCACAAAATACTTAAGTGATTTGCTGGGAATCAGTCAATAATTATGTGTCAAAGATACAACATACAACTTGTATTAAGATCTTGGTCTCCACACTACCTTTCTCCACGACATGATCTTCCTCTCATTTCTAGTGTTTCTCTCTCTCAGTCTCTCTCTCTCTCTCTCTCTCTCTCTCTCTCTCTCTCTCTCTCTCTCTCTCTCTTTCTCTCTCTCTCTCTCCCTCTCTTGCCCCTCCTCCCTCCTCTTCTCCCCACTCTTCCTCACTTCTTCCCCACCTTCTCGCCGTCTTCCCCCCTCTGTCTTTCTGTCTCTGTGTGTCTCTCTCATTTTCAATTGCTATATGATCTCAATGAAGCATACTCTCTCCAAAAAAATATTAACTCAAGCATGACTTCTCATTTTGTTTCATTCTTGACCATATTCCTTCTATAAATTCTCTATTAAATTTATTGGGATCTATTATCTTGAACTTTTAACATTAAACTCATAGAATACATGGACTATCTATTAGGTTTTTGATTGTCTCACTTAAAAGGAACACATAAGCCCAAGAAGCAGAGCTAACAGATCTAACAGACAATCCATTCCAATTTTTTTTAACATATGAGAAAAACATATTGAGGTAGTCTAAGTGAATCCATTGAGAGATCCCAAAGTGAATGTATTCCTAAGAGAAACTTAAATCCTCTGATTTCAGATGGACAAACTTGTGTGGAACAGCAATATCTCCTTAGTATTAAATTAACTGTTTCTTCCCACCATGAACTATCCTTTAAGTGAAGAAAACTTCATCAGAGACTGTGTCAGCTAGATGGCATGGTGGAATGTATTACACACAGAAGCAAGATTCAAGTTATGGTTCAGGTTCTTACTAGTTGTATGACTTTAGAAAATTTGCTGAACCTCTCTCTCAGTTCCAGTTTTCTGATTTATAAAATAAGGTACTGTAGTTGTGACCATCAAATGAAAGATTATGTGAAATTCTTTTCAAATGTTCAAATGTTCTAAAATGGTAACAATTCATATTATATTTCATAGCTAAATAGCATCATAGAAAATCATAATTTTATAAAGATGTGGACATATATGAAATTCCTTATGAGATCCCTAAATATCATGATAGGAACTGGGATTGTGATTTCATTGATTTATAGGTTTGCCAAACAAGAAAATTCCCTCTGGCAATGTAGCTCACCAATAATACAAAGCCAAGATAATGGAAAAAATAGAAGGAAAAACAAAAATATCTCATTGAAAAAGGCAATTGAATTGGGAAATATATTAAATTGAGATAATTTTCAAATTAGTGAACTCTTAAAGCCATGATCAAAAAAATGAATGCATCATATTTCATGAAATTGTCAGAAAACCTGACCTGATTTCTTAGACTCAGAGAGCAAAATAGAAATTGAAGGAATCCATTGATCACTTCTGAAAAAAAAAGATATCAAAAAGAAAACTCCTAGGAATATTATTGCCACAATCCAAAGTTTCAAAGTCAGGGAGAAAATATTGCAAGCATCATAGAAGAAAACGATTCATATTTCTAAGAGCCACAGCCAGGATTATAAGCATTAGTGATTTTTATGTTAAAGAAATAAAAGACATTGAATATGATATTCTGGAAGATAAATGATCTAGAATTATACCCAAAATAACTCTATTTAGCAAAACTGAGTATAACCCTTTCAGCAGGAAATGTATATTTGATGAAATAGAAAAGCTTCAAGCATTCCTAAAAAAAGAAAAGCAATTTGACATTCCAGCAGAAGACCAAAGTTAAGCATAAAATGATAAACATTCAAGAGTACTCATAAGGAACTCAATAAAATTAAGTTGTTTCTATTCCTATATGAAAAATGTTGCATACAACTATTTTTTTCAGTGATATGGGGAAATTTTATTTCAATATAAATATTTTAGCTTTCCAAATATATACCTTACCTCTCTATTCTATATATTACCTATCATTTTTGTAAAGTTTTGAATTTTACAATTTCCCCCCGACTTTTCCTTCCCTCCCTTTCCCCCCCACAGAAGGCAATCTGAGAATCTTTACATTGTTTCGATTCTATGCATTGATCAAAATTGAAAGTGTTGAGAGAAAAAACATATACTTGGGGAAAAATAAAATATTAGCTATAGCAAAATTATGTATTTTTAAATTGAGGGCAATAATCTTTGGTCTTTGTTTAACTCCACAATTCTTTCTCTGGATACAAATAGTATTCTCCGTCTCAGATACCCTATAATTGTCTTTGATCATTGCACTGATGGAGTGAGGTAAGGTTGATCATCACCCCCATGTTGCTGTTAGGGTGTAAATGTTCTTCTGGTTCTGCTCATCTCGCTCAACGTCAGTTCATGCAAATTATTCCAAAATTCTCTGCATTCCCGTCCCTCCTGGTTTCTAATAGAACAATAGTGCTCTGTAACATACTTATACCACAATTTGTTCAGTCATTCCCCAATTGATTGACATTCACTCAATTTCCAATTCTTTGCCACCAGAAACAGAGCTTCTATGAATATTTTTGTACAAGTGATGTGTTAAGCCTTTTCCATGATCTCTTCAGTGTATAGACCCAGTAGTATTATTGCTGGATCAAAGGGTGATGCACATAACTCTTAAGAATATTATCATTATTAGGGCAATTTAAAAAAGCTGCAAGAGGATATAAATCTGAGTTAATTATTTTGGAATAATCTTTCCCCTGAAAAAGTGAACAAGTGAAGAAAGACACTTATAAAACGGAAAATGAAGAAGTAGAATGGAAAAATTTTTCTTTTTTCCTCAAAGGCAGACAATGTAGGTGATGGAAATCCTGAAGTCAAAGGCTGCTCCTTTTTTCCAATGTCGGTTTTTCACATTGCATTTGAAATATGTTACTGCTAGTAAGAATTACTGCTCTAGAAGAAACAGAAAATGCCTTCTCTCTCATCCCTGCAAGGGAATACCCTGTGGGTAGATGAACTTTATCTCTTCACCTAAGGAGACTGACAACTAGGAGGAAGCAAGAGGGTGGCTTTAGGAAATTCATAGGACTTTTGACATACATGGAAGGGATTTTATGGATGAGAAAAATTAGTCCCCAGAAGTTTAGATGACTTGACAAATACCACACATGTAGTAGGTAGCAAAACTGAGATTCACATCCAGATCTTTTCATTCCAAATCCAGAGTTTTCTCTAGGATTAGTGTCTTTCCCTTATGAACTCCAGAGCAGTGTCATTCTATGTGTTATGTAACAATATCTCTCTCAAAAAAGATGTCAGACTTCATGACAATCAATGAATCAGAGAAGAAAGTAAAAAAAAATTAAATTCTTTCTCAATTGAATCTAAATTCCTGTATTATTTCCTTGTTAAGTATAAAATCCCTCTCAGCAAAATTTTAAATGAAAAGCAACCAACTGCAAGGATCCCATTTCCCAATGATGCTCTTTGTGATTGATGATATATGTAACAGTTTATGGAATAGACTAGATAATGTAAGAGAGCCTATTTACATGTTAAGAACCCATTTATTACATTCTCAAAAGACCTTGAGATTTGCTCTAAAGTTTTAGAAAGATCATTGAAGATAAGGGTCAATTTACAATGTTAACCTCAGAGTTAATAGTAAATATATGCAAAGTCGGCTTATCATTGCTTAAAAACTTTCTTTTTTTGTCTATCCTTTTCATGGTCTCCTTTCTTTTCTGCCTTCTCTTCCTCCTCTTTCTCTTTTATTTTCCTCCTCCTTCCCTTTCTCTACCATTTCTTCTTTTTTCCTTCTCCTCCATCATCTTTACAGGACTTTCTTCCAGATCAGTCTGTAATGTCCTTCAGGATTCTGTTCTTTTCTTCTTTTTACTGCTTCAATTCCCAGGGATTTCATTATTATCTCTAAGTTAATGATTCTCAAATATACCAATTCAACCCCTTCAGGATCTCAAATTTTGCCTCTTTCAGAAATCCCAAGCTTAATATCTTGTAGACATCTTAAACACATTAAATGGAGACATAAATCTTTCCCCTCACATCCTCCCAACTACCTTCTCTATTACTATAAAGGGTACCATCTTTCTTAAGACTCCACAAACTAGGAGAGTCTTTCTGGCTTCTTCATTATTTCTCCATATCTAAGTTATATTCCCCCTTTTTCACATCTCTTTAAAAAGTCCCCCTTTTTCCTCATACAGTCACCAATCTCATAAAGATCGTCACCACCTCATAACTAGAAAACTGCAGTAATCTACTGATGAGTCTGTCTGCTTAATCTCTGCCCACTACAATCCATCCTTCACTCTGTCATTGAAGTGTAGGCTCTTTCATGTCACCCCTGTTGTCCAAATGGCTTCTTCTAGGAACAATTAGAAAATGCTTTGTTTGCTATTCAAAACCCTACATTTCCTGGTTTCCCCCCTTCCTTTCCAATATTCTTACTCCAAATTATTTTTTTTTCACTTTTCTTCACTCCAAAATTGATCCAATGACAATAGCCCCCTGGCTGGATTTAGAACATTTCTCCACATCTCTCAACTTTAGAAATTTCTTCTAACTGTGCCCCATGATTGAAATGCTCCCCTTATTCTGCTCTGACTACTTACCTCCCTTGCTTTCTTTAGGTCCCAACTGAAATTCTACAAGAAGCTTTTCTCCATCCCTCCTATTCTAGTGTCTTTCTTTTTTTTTTCTGACTTATCCTATATGCAGTTTGCTCTGTATTTATTTGCTTTTCTATTTTCTCCTCCATTAGATTGTAAGGTTCCTGAAAGCAGGAACTGTATTTTGCCTATTGTATTCTCAGTGTTAATCACAATGCCTGACCCATATCATTTGTTTCATCAATTTTTCCTTATTGATTTTTTGTTTATCTTATAGATTGATTGAGTCAAATCCTCTCATTTTGCAGATGAAGAGAATTAGGTTCATAAGATTTAAAAGACCACTCTGAATTTCCATACCCAATAAATGGAGAAACAATGATTTGAATTCAGGTACTTTCACCACCCTTTTTCCTTTTCCCTGGATTTCAAATACTGAGATGACAGTTGGAAAACACTGAATTTGAGTTGTCTTTCCTGTCACCTCTGTTTTTATAGAAAGGATAAAGTTTCTATTTATCCTGTTTTAATATTCCCACTGTCCTTTCCCCTAATACAAAGACAAAAGTTTGGGGGAGGTTGTGATACAGTCTTTGTCAGTGTTTCTTCTGCATGATAAAATCTCCTTAATTATGTAGGATGTAAGAAAGGCACTGTAGGTGAAGAAGAGGAAAATAAATTCAATTAATACAAAATATAATGTCTCAAGTTTCAACCTAGTTTCTTCCAAGCGTGTTCCATCACATTAACCTTCTTCAAATTCACTGCTCGGGAGTCCAGGAGTTAGCACTGACTTGAAAGTTATTTTCTTTTCCCCATAAATTTCTATCATACTATCAGATGACCTTCAGTGTTTATTTCTGGGTTTGAAAGTCAATATGTGTCCTTTTGGGAAATCTTTAATATCCAGAATCAGCATTTTCTAAGTTATTACTCCTATAGTTAGCTCTGGAAGTCTAGTTCTGTCTTGTGGAGGTTTAAAATTTAGAATCAATATAAGATTCATTTTGATTTTCTTCCGTTAGTTTTGGAAAATGCTTGACCTTAAAGGGAAACTTAGAGAGATGACTCATAGGTTTTTATATTCACCTAGTGTTTTCATTTAATAAAAGGAGACATTTTTGACTAATATCCAGAGACAGGGATAAGAGCATATAGGCTTTCTGGATTTACTCAAATCCTGCCTCAGACACTTACTAATTGTGTGACTTTAAAAGTCACTTTAACTTTCTGAGACCCAATATCCTCATCTATTAAATGGGGATGATAAAAACACCTGCCATACATGCTATTCTAGACCTTGGTGATACATACATACAGAATAATAAAATACCTTACTTGTGGGTGAATTGGATTTAAGTGAAGCAGAAATGCACAAAGTTGTCACCCTCACTTTCTCTTCTTGAGTCATCAATGTCCACTAACAAGACAAAAGTCAAGATGATCAGTCATGATCTGGGAGGCAATGGGTACCTGGCATATTCAATGTTTGACCAAGTTCTCAGTACACCTTAGCACCTGCTTCAGCTGCCATTATGGGCAATGGAAAAAAAAATAATATTCTCATTTCCCCATTCTGCCTGTTGAAGTCTTCCCATGCTTAACATAGAAATCTCTCTAACTCTCAAATGAGTTTGAGGTTTCTTGGTTACCTTCAACCTGATTTAGTTCACCTGCCGAGATGGTCATGAAGCATAAGTATTCATAGATAAGCATTGGGTAAATCATGTGGATGCCAAAGGTGGATGTGTTGTCATGAAAAGGATATGGTAAAGACCCATACTGGAGGCACAGGTCCTCCCTGAAATCCAGACATGTCAGACTGGAAGGAATCCTAGAGTGGAAGCTCCCTCAACTCATGCTTATCTATATCTAAGGGGTTAAGCAGGATCATATAGTCAATATATCACATAGGAAAAAAATTTGATCACAGAGATTCCCTTAAACTGAAACTGCAATTAGTTTACAAAAATTTATGAATGGTGCACCATATTATAAACACTGTTCCATGAGTGAGGAATATATAACCAAGGAATGAAGTCATTCCTATTTTTAAGAAACTTATGTGTTGCACAGGGGCAGTTAGATGGCAGAGTGGTGGCCCTGAAGTCAGGAGGACCTGAGCTCAAATATGCCTTCAGACATTTACTCTCTGTGTGACCTTGGGCAAGTAACTTCATTCTGATTGCCTCCCATCCAGGGCCATCTCTGGTAATTCTGATTCATATATGGGATCAGATGACTCTGGAGTAAAAATGGTGTTTCAGCACAGCCCCCCTCACTCAAATCCAATTCACGTGCTTGTCATGACACCATCTCCCTGATATCATGGTGTCTGAAAACAAAGGACAAAGCATTTATTTAAAAATTACATTTTTAAAAAGCCATTCTCCAATCTACAAGTGGTCAAAGGATATGCAAAGGTAATTTACAGATGAGGAAATCAAAGTAATCCATAGTCATATGAAAAAATCCTCTAAATCATTACTCATTAGAGAAATGCAAATGAAAGCATCTTTGAGGCACCACCTCACATCTATCAGACTGGCCAATATGACCAGAAAGGACAATGATCAATGTTGGAAGGGATGTGGGAAATCTTGGACACTAATACATTGTTGGTGGACCAGTGAATTCATCCAAACTTTCTGGAGAGCAATTTGGAATTATTCCCAAAGGTCAACAAATGTGCATACCCTTTGATCCAGAAATACCACTACTGGGTCTATACTCTGAAGAGATGATGAAAAAGGGTAAAAACATCACTTGTACAAAAATATTCATTGCAGTCCTGTTTGTGGTGGCAAAGAATTGGAAATTAAATGAATGTCCTTCAATTGGAGAATGGCTTAACATACTGTGGTATATGTATGTCATGGAACATTAGAAACCAGGAGGGATGGAAATTAGAGGAAGCCTGGATGGATTTGCATGAACTGATGCTGAGTGAGATGAACAGAAACAGAAAAACACTGTACACCCTAATAGCAACATAGGGGCAATGATCAACCTTGATGGATTTGCTCATTCCACCATTGCAACAACCAGGGACAATTTTGGTATCTGCAATGGAGAATACCATGTGTATCCAGAGAAAGAATTGTGGAATTTGAAAAAAGACCAGAGATCACTACCTTCAAATTAGAAAAAAAATGCTATCTTATCATGTAATTTTGTATCTCACACTTTATTTTTCTTCCTTAAGGACATAATTTCTCTCTCATCACATTCACCTGAGATCAATGTATACCATGGAAACAATGTAAAAACTAAACAATATGCCTTCTGTGGAGGCGGGGAGGGGAACATGAATGGGGGAAATATTGTAAACTCAAAATAAATAAAATCTTTCTACAAAAGAATGAAAAAGAGACAAGACAATAATATTCTATATAGTTTATTTGTAGATTTTTATATTTTCTGAATCTGAAAATATTTTAAATCAAATTACTGCAGTTAGTTAAAAATTATTTTGCTAGTTTTACATAAGAAGCTAGCTTGGGCATTTTCTAAGCCTTCATTGATGATTGGTTTAAAAATGACATATTTAAAAATAAGTTGAAATTCTGATCCATTGTTGAAGAGTAGACAGTGGGAAAAAGGCATTGTTTCAAGAATTGGCAAAAATTTTCCATAGAGAAATAGGGTTATCCTGGGCTGTTCAATCACATCCTCTGCCCCTGCCTCTGCAAACTGACTTGAGCTAATATAATTTGTTCTACTCTTTTCACCAAATCATCTATAATTCTCTTTACCTTCATTAAAATGAACTTTTCGTGATGACATTATTCCTTATAGGCCCTGGGTTCTTCTAATTTTATACTAAATAGATAGATGTATTTTACTCCCAGATAACATATCAGAAATATCATTGGGAAAGATTAGAGCATTCATTTGACAACAAATCAACCAGCCTATGATCACTTTCTTTTTTTGTTTTTTTTTAAAGATAATGAGGTTAAGTGACTTGCCCAAGGTCACGCAGCTAGGTCATTATTAAGTGTCTGAGTCTGGGTTTGCATTCAGGACCTCCTTTCTCCAGGGCCGGTGTGCTATCCGCTGCGCCACCTCGGTGCCCCTATGCCCCCTTTCAAGTGATTCATCTTTGCTGTTGTTGATGATACTGTTATTGTTGTCGCCATGTTGCTACTGCTTTCTATGTTTTCTTCACACATTTCTTATAAATACAATAAATGGAAATCTGGATTTATCACATATTCACAAAAAAATCAGGAAATTATCAGGTCATTAATTACAGGATTGTTCTTAATATGATATCAGCGCACTGGGTTGCAGAACAACTTGGAGTAAAAATGAACTTCAGAAACATTAGATCAGAGATTTTCCACTAGGAGGGACCTCATAGATTATCTAGTAACAGTCTTTCAATTTTTTTGCAACAAAGAAATTTTTTAAAAAGAGAGAAGCTTGCCTCACTTCCTTCTGACTTGGTTTTACCTATTCAGAATTTATTATTCTTACCATGTTATTAATTTACTGTCTTTCCCATTACACCACTTATAGAGAAGATAGGTATAGCAGTTTTACCTTCATTATAGCAACATATTGCAATGTCTAGCACATGGTAAGTCTTTTAAAATATAGGCAAGATTGCAGCTAACATAGGCAAGATATGACCATGCTTTTGGATGATAGAGTCAGTGTATTTTCACTGGATCTCTTAGGCTAATGCAGATTGCTGAAGTGTCCTATCAAAACCACAAAAGCTGATCATCCCATATCATCCAGGAGAGGGTAACTGAGCATCCCTAAAATCCACCCAATTCACTCTGGAAAGTTTCACTTTTTTAGAGAGGTGCCTTGCTTTAATTTTGTTTTGTTTCATTTTCCACAGAATTTAAATTTAAGACATAAATTTAATTCATTTAAAACATAACTAATTAAGTTCAATTTTCTATAATGATGATGAGCAAAGCTTGTAAGAAAAAGGAGGGAAAAAGGAAAGAGGTACAAGAGCCAGAAGAGGAAGAAGAGGAGAAAAGAGAAGGAAGAAAATGTCAGATGAAAAAGGAGAAAGAAATGAAGGAAAAAAAGAACAAAAAAGGAGAGGAAAAAGAAGTTGTAAAAGGATGAGATGAAGAAATAGGGGGGGGAAGAAGAAAAAAAACAGGAAAATTGAAAGAAAAAGGAGATAATAAGACCAAATGAGAAAATGATTGTCATGTCTTATGGACACAAATCTTTTTATCTAACTTCAGATGTTGATTATTAGACATTCTGCTGAACCTATCTTTTTTTAAAATTTCTTTTCCTTTGTATTATGTTACTGGACAGACAGAAGAAAAGGATGTATTAAAATGAATGAGGGAATAAAACCAGTGACTATAATATTGCAACAATTTGCTTACATATACTCAACATTCTGTGAAGAGAATTTTATAAGTAGTATATGGAATGCTATGGATGGGAGGGAATAAGGCTAACTATACAAAACTGAGGTGCATCAAAAATGATGGGCAAAATGAAATTATTTTTTAACTGACCAGAGAGTCTCTCTCTCTCTCTCTCTCTCTCTCTCTCTCTCTCTCTCTATATATATATATATATATATATATATATATATATATGTGTGTGTGTGTGTGTGTGTGTGTGTGTGTGTGTGTATTTGTGTATGTATATATATATATATTGAAATGAAGGTATGTAAATATATGTGTATGTATGCATGTGTGTGCATGTGTATGTATAAATATAAAGGGTTGGTTCATGTGACCAAAATGATATCTTTATTTTAGAGTCAAGTTTCAGAGTGTCCAACTGTGGCTGCTCAGGGAAATATGAGCTCACATTCTTCTACCAAAAGTTAGACACAATAATCCATGTAAACATTTGAGGTGGGTACTTTAAAGTTGTTCATCTTATGTGTTCTTCATGTAATTTCAATTCAGTTTTGTTTATAGAGCATAGCACCTCTCTGATGAGAACGCAATATTCTAGGTGGCCCTGAACTGTTATCTTGATGTTGCATAATCAGTTTCAAGATTTGTAAAAGAAATTTTGAAAATGTCCTTGTTTCACTTTTCCTAAACCATTAATGAAAGCTTGTCATGTCTGAGTTTTTCATAAAATAGTCTTTGTAGCAAACACACATTTGGCATTGGAACAATGTGGAAAACCCATAAGAGTTGTATTCTCTGTAACAGAATTTGGATGTTTAGCAAGTCAAAAAAGGATCTCAGTGTTTTATATCTTATCCTGCCAGGGCATCTTCAGAATTTTCCTAAGACAATTTAAATGGAAATGATTCAGTTTTCTGACTTGGCAGTAGTATGTTGCTCTGTTTTCATAGACATACAATAATGATATCAACACAATGACTCTGTAGACCTGGTAGACATATCTCACACATGGACATATATATATTTACATCACAAATTATTTAGCAACAGAACAATTTACATACAATTCTAAAGAGGAGATACAGATGATGGAAAGGAAATTTCATAGATTTCAGAAACCTCTCATTTGCTCTATTCTCTTTTAAAATTCCAGTTTGTTTGATCAACTTCCCACTCACTCCCTCCTTCACAATTCTGTGAAGTTTAGAACAAGAGAGAGAAGGAATGTTTAGTGACTTGGTGCCTCAAAATCTAGGTCTCCTTTATGACCCTTTCCCAGACTTTTCCTCAAATGCTACCTTGCCTGATTGCAAAATTTATTTGTTTGGTATATTCTAGTACCATTGGATCCCTCTTCCTTCCCAGCCCCAGCAATTTTCTACCTCTTGTCTAGAACTTTATCCACCTTTAGCCAAGAAGTGCGAGTGCAGTGAAAACTCAAGCTGATGATACTTTGTTTCTTCTATAATCTGACTTTTTCTCCTTCTGTACCATATCCCTTGTTCCTGCTGTTTTCCTTCGAAAATTCTCTAGTGGGTATTAAAGGAACTGTTGTCTCTAGGTCCTTCTATCCCCCACTGTCTCCTGAAGTCTGTACATGCTCATGTTCATTTCATCCATGAAATTATCTATTTTATTCACAGTCATTCCCTCCTCATTTTGTCTTTAAAATTTCTCAGCATCATGGACATTTTCCAATGAGTCCTGACTTCTCATTACATGGACAAGGTATTAAAGTTTCAGTTTCTGTATTTGTCCTTCCAAAAAATAGCCTGAGTAAGTTTAAGGACTTATAATTTTGTTTTTCTTGCTATTCAAAAGAGACTTAAAAATGTTCTCTAGCAACACAATTGAACAGTTCAGTTTTTATTATAGTCCAACTCTAGTAGCCATACATCAATTATGGGGAAAATAAACAAAACAAAAATAATAAAAAACACATTTTGAATGTACAGACTTTTGTTGGCAAGCTGCTGCCTTTGCTTTTTAGTATGCAGTTCATATTTTCCGTAGTTTTCCTTCTGAGGAGCAAGTATCCTAATTTCATAGCAGCAATTGCCAACTACAGTGATCTTTGAGCCCACAACAATAAAATCTGATATTGTTTCTGTTTTTTCCTCTCTTTATTTGTCAGGAAGTAATACAACTAGCTGTAATGATCATAATTGCTATTCTTGCTGTTGTCTAATTTTAAGCTTCAAGTCCAGTTTTACAATCGCCTCTTTTATTGTCATCAAGAGGTTATTTTATTCTTCTTTACTTTCTTCCATAAGAGTCAGGTATTATCTACATATCTGGGATTTTTCATATTTCTCTCAACAAATTTAATTCTGATTTTTGGTTCACACAATCTGGCATTTTACAAGATATTCTTTGTATATAAATTAAATAAAGTGACAATATACATCTTTGTACTCCTTCCCTAATTTTAAACTAATCAATTGTTAAATATTCGGTACTATCTAATACTTATTGAACTGCATACAAATAATTCTTGAAATAAATAAGATGATCTGGTCTTTGAGGTCTTGCCATATTTTTCTACGATCCACACAAAGGCTTTAATGTAGTCAATGGAAGAGAAGTAGACGTGATTTTTGTTTGCTTATTTGTTTGCTGGAACTCCTTTATTTTATAATCCAACAAATGTTGGCAATTTGTTCTCTAGTTTCTTTGCTTGTTTTTAAACCAGTCTGTTCTTCTGGCCATTTTCCATTAACATAATCCTGAAGCCTAACTCACAGAATTTTAAGCATAACTTTGTTGGCATGTGGAGATTAGCTCAATTGTTTAGTAATGTGAGTATCCTTTGGTATTGCCCTTCTTTAGAATTGAGACCTAAATTGATCTTTTCCACTCTATTGGCCACTGTTGAGATATACAAATTTGCTGACTTACTGAATGCAGTACTTTAACATAATTAACTTTTAGAATATTATTTTTAGGTTTTTAAATAATTCAGTTATAATTCTGTCACCTTCCCTATCCTTTTGTGTTAGGAATACCTCCATAGGTCTCCTTGAATTTGTCTCCAGGATATCAGACTCAAAATTATAAGCACACATAATTGTTATTAATGATACTAAGATCATTTTTATAAAGTTGTTCTCCAGGATCTTCCCAATATCTTCTACTTCTTTTGGTTCCTGCCAATTTAATAACAATTTTTGCAAAAAAATAATTATTTAGCATCTCTTTCTTAAAGAGATCATTTTTCCTAATTTTCATTTTTTACCTCTTTGCATTACTCATTTAAGAAAATTATAGAACTCCTTCATATTCTATGAAATTTTGCAGTCAGCTATATCTTTTTCTTTCTCCTTTATCTTTGTTTTCTTCCTTTCCCAGGTACTTAGAAAGTCTCATCAGGTAATTATGTTGTTTTCTTGTTCATTTTCTTAGGGATTTTTATTGTTGGTGTTACTGTCTCCTGTATAATATTGTTAGCCTCTACTCATAAAACTTCAGGTATTTTATATAGCAGATATATTTCCCTAAATCAACTCATCTCGTCCCCGTCATATTCATAAGTAGTATTATTTAGTCCCTACCTACACAATATGATGATTTTCCCTACTTTAAAATTTAAGTCTGAGTTTTGTAATAAGAAGCACATGATCTGATCCAAAACCAAATTTCAAGTCTTGCTTGAATTAACTTTATAGAGCATTTCTGACAAGCAATGTATACAATCGATATGAAATCAATATTGACCATATGGTGATGTGCATGTGTTAAGTAACCTTTGAGCAGTTGAAAAATTGCATTTGCTTTGATCAGCAATTTATCTTAATAAATCTCTATTAGTCTCTTTCCTGCATTGTTTTGTATTCCTAGGCCAAATTTACCTGTCATCTTAATTATCTTTTGCTTTCCTATTTTAGCATTCTACTGGCCTTTAATGATTGTTACCTCTTTTTTTTGGGGGGGGCTGTAATTTCTAGATGATGTTGTAGGTCTTTAAAGAATTAATCAACTTTTGGCCACTTCAACATTAGTGGTTATAGCATAAACTTGTATTACTGTATCTTTGAATAATTTGCCTTCGATTTGAAAAGAACTTACTCTTTTTAAAGATTGTTTTATAGTATGGGCTTTTCCCTTCTTTTTCTTGATTTTTTGGACCACATCTTTTTCACCTAAGGGATATGCCCTGAATTACCTTTACCCATTTTCAGCCATTTATGTTCAATGACACCCAAGATGTAGATATTTAATCATTGCACTATTTTCTATATCCAGCTACCTAGGTTCATAGATCTTATATTTCAGGTCCTTATAAGCTATTGATCTTCATAACATTGAACTTTCTTTTCTTTGCCACACATAATCACAGATGAGCTTCTTTTTTGGCTTTACCCTCCAAACCTCTAGTCCGAGACACTGAAGGCATTGGTGTGAGCTCGATAGCTATTGCAGTCTCCAGAATGATGATGGTCCTAGTGATCAGCTTTTCCTAGGTGTATGGTAATAGAAGAATCAAATAGCAGAAATACAGTTAAGGAAAATGATTGGACAAAGATAAGGGAGGAAAGAAATTAAATATGTAAATTATAAAATGATAAACTTCTGTGAATCAATCCTTAGAATCTATCTCTGTTCATTTAAGGAAAGGCATGTATTTCAGGATCATATTCCAGTTAAAAAAGCTTATTTTAACCTGAAAAATAAGTCTTAAAATACTTCTCTGTATTTTAAGGCAAGGGAGATGCTTTATTTAAACGATTTTTGCAAAATTAGTCTTTTTGAAGATAAATATAGTTGCAAAATTTGAAAATAAAGATGGTTTAATTCATTGAGTTTGAATCTATGATTGAGTAGTCAAGAAATATTTACTTAACTTTTTAAAATAATATTTTATAAGTATATACTTTCATGAAAGGAACTGTATATGATTAAAAGTAGGATGTTCTTGATTCAATGATAAATATATTGCTCCTAAGAAATTTTGTGGAATAGTCTGAGAGAGGTAATTTTTTCATTACTGTGATGCAGTCAGACTTCCCATTAACCAAAGTGATATTTATCCTTAGCTAAACTATATATAGAATACATTGCCTCTTTTGGTATGGAGTTGAGGATATATGATTGATATATGAGAAAGACCCCTGATTCAAATTTTGTCTGTGACTTTCTTTGATCAGATGCAATTGACTGAATTTTTAGAATTTGGTGCTTGACCTCTCTTGTTGTTTCTTCTATTTCCTGAATAAGCATTTCTATATAGTTTTGACTTAAGTGTTTCTCTTCTTTTTAGGTAATGTATGGGTGTTAAAGAGGACTAGAAATTCAGATGTGAGGACTTGCTGAATCCTTTTCAGATTACTCATCTGCCTTTTGGTGTCCATCTGGTTCACCCAAATCTCACCTATGGCTCCAAGAAGTTGTAACCTGCACAATGGTAACAACACAATAAACCATCTTAGCAGATATAGTAAGCCAAGTTGAGGATAGCCAAGAGAAAACAAACTTCTCATTGAGTTAGAGGGCTGTATGTAAAGACTTTCCCCAGCAGAAAAATTTGTTCCAATAGTCATGAAAGCATCTGTAGCAGTTGAAGTGCTAACGTGTTCAGACGTCAAAGATACTAAGGTCATCCACTGCATTGTGGGCTATTGCCAGTCATCTTGACTTTTGTCCTGTCAATGAACCTTGGTAACTCAGGAAAAGAGAACTAGGCTGACATTTTTGTTCAGTTCTGCCTTACTTAGCTCAAATTTCATGCACAAGTCAAGATATCATCTACGATGACATTGATCTTCTTTGGAAATAGACGACAATAATAGAGGCATATGCCATCTCTTTGGCAGAATTCTGCTGAATGACTAGCCAAAATGGAATTTTCATAAGTTTTTTTTTTACTTTATTTGAGCCTATTATCTTCCAGACATAGTTTAATTATATGTGTGAGTTTGCAACAATTTTCACCTTTTTCTCTTTCCTACTCCTTTCCATTTTTAAACTTAAACTAGATGTAATTAAAAGAACTAAACATGAAACTATACTTTGTGTCACCAATATTATTCAATAATATTTTAGTCCACTTAAAATAATTGTGGACAGTATATATAGTTTAAAAAGCCTGAGCATATGACTGCCAAAATAGATCTGGAAACTACATGAATATAATTATAAAACATTCTTTATGTATATAACGTCAGATTAAAATAATTAGCAAAATTCTAATTGTTCATGAATAGCAAAACCAAAAAACTTAAAAATTAAAATGCTACCTAATTCATTTATTCAGGGTCATTAAAATTAAATTACTAAAATATTATTTTGCTGATATAAACATAATGATAACAAAATTAACCTGGAAAGAACAAAAGGATAAGAACCTCAGAAAAAAAAACAATCAAAATGTAAAGGAAGAAGATTCAGCAGCAAAAGATCTCAAACTAAAACCACATGGTACTGGTTAAGAAACAGAAATTCAGATTAAAATAATAGACCAAAGAATTTACAGCAGTGAAGAAATACAGCAACATTGTATTTGACAAATGCAAAGATCCAAATCCTTGGCATAAGAATTCACCATCTGGTGAAAATGGCTGAGAAAACTCGAAAGTAGCCAGCAGAAACAGGGTACAGGAAAACACCCTATATCATGCACCCAGACAAGATCAAAAAGTAAACATAACCCAGATGTTTTTTTAAATAATGTTTAAATTTGATTTTTAATTTATGGGGAACAATGAAAACATTTCCTTCACATAGTACACTGAAAAAGATAATTGTGTGATATTTTTGCCCAATTCCTTTTTTCTCTTCCTCCTTTTTCTTCAACCCTCTCCTTTTTTCTCCCAGATCACACTTCTTTCTTACCTCTTCTTCCTCATCTTTTCTTCTTATATGACTCTTCATCTTCTCCTTCTTCATCTCCCTAGAAGTTAGTTGGTCCTCATGGCTGCATATTTAAGTATTGTTAATTGGATTAACACATATATTAATAAAGGTGCATTTTACATATTTAGTTTTATCATTAAAGCTTATATTTTCATTGGAGTCATTTTTGACTATAATCAATATGCTAATAAAGTCCATCTATGGGACAACTAAATGGTAGAGAGGACAGAGTTCAGAGTCAAGAGGATCTGATTAAAATCCAGCCTCAGAAAATTAACACATACTATCTGTGTGATGTTAGACAGGTCCCTGAACCCTGATTGCCTCACGTCCAGGACCATCTCCAGTTGTCCAGATTCATATCTGACCATGAGACCCAGATGACTCTGGAGGAGAAAGGAAGATTGGTGAGCATCTCATGGCTTGAATTCAATTCACTTGCATATTATGATATCACTCACCTGATGTCATGATCTTCTTCAAAATGAAGGACAAACATGAACCTCTACCAGGGGTGGTCTCTCTCTCTCTCTCTCTCTCTCTCTCTCTCTCTCTCTCACACACACACACTATATATATATATAAATTTTGTAGTTATGATTCATATAATTTTATATATCTCACATGTAAAACAAAATTTTGTAGTTATGATTTATGAAAGAGTGCTAAGAAGTCTAAGAGTTTTATCCCCCATTGAAGAAATAGGAGATTCAATAGTTGGTAGAAATTAGGAATCTTCCCTCTTCTATGAGTCTGCTTCATATGAGGAGATATAAACTCACATCTTCAAGGCAGCATAATTAGTACCAGCCAAGCCTGGAACCAATATCTCTTATCTCAAAATGAGCTTTAAGGAACTTTACATGGACTAAAAATAATATGCTCATCAACTGTAACTGGTATAATGTTTCAGGCATATTAGACCAGAAAGTGAGGCAATTAATCAGCAAACAATGAGATGTAATAAAACCAACTATTGTTAGAAAATTTTAACATTTTTTCAGAGTGTAAGCTCAATTCTTTTTGCTACTATAAAGGATGTAAAAAAGATTCTTTTTCTAGTTCATTTTAAATAATGTGAATTGAATTATACATTAAACAAAGCAAGGGAAAAAGTTACGCCTTTCCTAAGATTATTTTCTGGGTTTTTTCTTAGCAGTATAGATGAGACAGCAGCCTCAAATTCCAAAGATATTGTCAATTCAACATTAAGCCATTCTCACTTGATCCTTCTTCCATTTTACACATGAGCAGACTGAGCATTCTAAGCTCCTTAAGAGCTCATTGTGAGATGAGTTTTATAGCTAGGACCCTGCATGCCATGTAGGATCAATACATTATAAAGGGATTGGATAATGGTGTTTCTAAGATGTGATGATGAATGGCAATGGAATCTGTCTCTTTTCCCTGGGACATAGCTAGTTATTTATTGAGAAGAAGAAGAAGAGACAGCTGCCTTAGAACAAGCCTTGTGTTGAAGAAATAGGATCATGGGATAACAGGCTTCATTGAAGAAACCTTAGAGGGCATCTGGCCCAATATCCTCATTTTAAAGATGAGGTCAAACATTTTGCTAAATGTCACAAAAGTATCACAGGATAACAAACTTTGAGAGTGCAAGGGACCTTGGCAACCAAGTTGTCCGACTTATATAACACAAGTATCCTCATTATGATAAATGCTCAACCATTCTCATATTGAATGTTTCTGGGTCAATCTATTCAAGAGAAAATGCCTCACTTTCAGAGAGATGATAGGATTTTTTTTAATCTAAATATGATCTTTATATTAATCTACATTAGCATCTTTGTAACTTATACCATTGCTCCAATTTCTGGCCTCTGGGTACAAATGCATCAAATGTAATCTCTCCTCCACATCATATCCCTTTCAAATTCTTAAATGCAGCTATTGTATTGTGCCCTTCCTCTACCTTGCATTTCTCTGGTTAAAAATGACCTCTTCTTTCAACCAATCTTCCAACCAATACAGTCTCCAGGTACTTATCAATATAGATTTCTTCTTAATTTTCCCCAGTTAACCAATATCCTTTTGAAAACATAGAGTAGAAAACTGAATATAAATTTATAGATTAGGCCTGTCAAGAGCAAAGTGCAATGACATCATCTCTTTTTTTCTGGGAGATTTATCTTAAATTAAGTAGGATCTTAAGGTAAGAGCTTAAAATAAATAGTAAAATAGGATCAAAAACATGTCTCAAAACTACTGATTCCATATGGCCTGATCTTCTCACATGGGACCAACCCACTTGAGATTCTGGTGAAGTTTGTCATGTTAACTTCCCTTCATCTTTTGCTTCTATCTGACCTTTAGTACTTACTCTAATACAACTTTCCAATGTAACTATCTTTTTGACCTCAGTTTTTCTATGTTTAAAACACAATTACTGACATTTCTAATGAATACAAAAATCAATTAATAAAAGCATATCTGATGACTTGAAAAGGGGTAACCATGACTTTAGAGAATTGAGGGATTATTGTTTATATTCTCAGTGAAATTTCAGTATCAGCCATTGTTGAGAAAAAGGAAAGAAAAACAAGAACTACTGACCAGTAGAAAAAACATCAAAGTACATATCAAATTTGTATAAAGGATAAACAAGGCATGTTCTTTCTTGTGATTATGGTATGTATATGTATATGTATATGTATATGTGTATGTGTATGTGTATGTGTATGTGTATGTATGTGTATGTGTATGTGTATAGTTATAGGTATAGAAGTATAGATATAGGTATAGGTATAGGTTTATCTATATCCATATCCATATCCATATCCATATCCATATCCATATCCATATCCATATCCATATCCATATCCATATCCATATCCATATCCATATCCATCTATCTCGATCTCGATCTTGATCTCAATCTCAATCTCCATCCATATGTACATCTATATGTACACCCATATGTACATCCATATGTATATCCATATATCTATATACATCTACATCTATATCTTTATCTATATCTATATCTATATCTATATCTGTATCTGTATCTGTATCTGTATCTATATCTATCTATATCTATCTATATATATCTATAATCTATCTATATCTATAAAATAGAGATGCATATCTTATTTTAATTCAGTTAATTATACCTAGAGTTAACTTATTTAAGCAAGCTATGATTATATCTATATCTATCTCTATATACACATAAATACCATATATATATATTACCATATACATATATATCTATATATTCATATCTATAGAGATAGCTATGGATATAGATATGGATATGGATTTAGATATGATATAGATATGGATAGAGATTGGATATAGATATATATATATATATGTAATCATCACTTGCTTATTAATAATTTGCTAACTTCAGGCATAATTAAGTGAATTAAAAGAAGATATGCATTCCTGCCCTGAGATCATTTCCTGGGGGGAAGTTTTCTTGATGCAAAAAGTTGTCATGATGTAGAGGTTGTAGTGTTCCCAGATTCCCTTGCTTTTGTGAGATAAAAACATCATAGATACAGACCTGGAAGGGACTCTAATAAGCATCTTTCAGGCAAAAGATTATATCCCTCTAAACCTTTCCATGACATTGATAAATATCAGGAGGGGTGTGTTATATCATCTTACTAAACAGCATAAGAAATAACAAATGAAGATAAAATTAATCTCTAGTCCAAGTCATATACAAAACAATGTAGCCAGGGTTACTAGAACATTAAATTATAGTCAATTATTAGAGTTGATCATATTTGCAATGAAGTGGCACTTAAGAAGATGAAAGCCAGAAAAGTGGTTGGATCAGACAAAGTATAAATTAGAGAAATTTATGCTAGAGGCTGCAAAATTTTTAAAACTCCATTTTAATGTATCACAGAAGAATATATCAATGGAAAATATTGTGTTACTTTATGCCATTTGATTTTGTGTAAGTCCCCTAACTTCTCTAGAAATCAGTTTACTTATTTGTAAAACAAGGAAGTACCATATGTTCTCTAAGGTTTTTTTTTTTTCCTCCAGCTCTAAGTCTCCAAACCAATGAACTGAAATCGTTGACTAGAAACAAATTATTTTTCCCATTCTTCCCAATTTAAGGTCTCTTAACAGAAATAAAAGCACTATAAGTAAGTGTTGTCCATCTTTATTTACCCTAAAAATTTAAATTAGAAAAAAATATATTCCAGAAGGTAGAATCCCTCTGGAAGCCATCCATCCAATTCCTATAGCAATCATATTTCTGATTTTAATTATACAGAACACAGCTACCTACTACTTCCAAGATTTTCAGATTTTTTAAAGATAATATGTGTCCACAAGTGTCAAATCAGTTTCTAAATATCTATTGGTATGATTACTTTTACTAATCAGAAATTAGTTGCAATTAGAATGAGAAAAAGGCATTTATGAAAATGTTGGTTCCTCTCATCAGTTCAGAGACCTCGGAAACCTGTATCAGACCAGCTATGCACAATGCTATCCCCATCCAGAGGAGGCAAAACAAGACAAAACAAAACAGAAATAAATTTAAAAAAACCCTTTAGAATATGAACACTTTATAAAAATTATCTCTTATGTATCTCTTTTTCTGAATCCTAATTCCTCATACTGAAAATGACTTATCTGTAAATATGTTCATCAAAAATATGTATATACAATTTTAACTTGACTGTTCCCTGCTGGGTGGAGGGCGATGGGAAGGGAGGGTGGAAGGAAATTTTGTAACTTAAAACTATGCATGTGCTTATGGATGGGTGTTGAAAAACTTTCATAATATGTATTTGGAAAAATAAAAATGTTAATTATAAAAATGTAGGCTCAACATTTGAGAGATAGCATTTAGAATGGTGTAACTTGATGCTTTATTAGTAAAAATAGACAAATAAAGTGAAAGAAAACTGGAAGGGTAGAAATTGACCAGATTGTGAGGGACGTTTTATACCAAAGAGCCTATCATACTTGATTCTGATGATAAAAGGAAAACACTGGTTTATTGAGTGTTAATAAATTTTATTCAGAATTATGCTTTTTTGGAAATTCATTAACTGCTAGGATGAAGGATGAATTGGAGTGGGGAGAGACATGAAACAGAGAGATCAGGTTCAAGATTTTCTCAATATTTTACGTGTGAGATGATGAGGAGCTGAATCAGTGTGGCAACTATGTGAATGGAAAGAAAGTCATATGTCAGGGAGACATGAAGATAAGTATGTCAAGACTTTTAAACTTTGAATATGTGGGAGAAACAATAAATATGATTAAATGACAAATTTGTATATGTGGAATAGAAGATTATACTGAGGTTCCAAGCATAGGCAAGTGGGAAAATGATGAAATGTTAGACAGCAATGCTAAAAGGAAACTTTTATTAGCAGGATAATGAATTGTTTTTTTCAACATTATGAGTTGGCATAAGATATTGAAAGAGGAAATCAAAATATAGCTGAGCTAAAGAAAGAACGGAGAGATCAAAGTATGTTCTCTAGTCCTGGAGTCATCTTGAAACAGAGAACTCTGATTGTGTTTCTATTCAGTCTCTAGAAATTGAGGAACATCCTAAAGAATCTACTTTTCTCTAAATATCTTCTCTCTATGACTTTTGATTAAATCATCAAATGAGAGAATTTTTTTTCATACTTCAATCTGTCCTCAACCATAATCAGCCCTGTCTTTGGAGACACATAGTAGTCTTTATTATAAGTCATTCTGAGCTTTCTTGAGTTACTATATTGATGAAAAAAACTGTCATTCAAAGTTAATTATCCTTTAATAATTCTATTACATTGTTCAGAGCACTTTTCATTTTGAATCAGCTTATTTAAGTCTTTCCAGGTTTTCCTGAGAACATCCTTCTCATAATTTCTCATAGAATAATATCATTCCATCATAATTACATAACACAATTTGTTCAGTTATTGCTCAGCTGATGGACATCCTCACAATTTTCAATCCCTTGCCACCAGAAAAGAGATGGTTTACATATCTATGTATGAATTACTTTCCTTTTTGACTTGCATCTCAGAGAATACAGACCTAATGGTGGCATTGCTAATTCAAAGGGTATGAGTGGTTTTATAGCCCTTGGGGCTATAATTTAATATGATATTATATATATATTAAGAAATATTATCTCCAGTTGGGGTAGGGTACAAGGGATACTCTGAATTATTTTTAAGTATCAATAAAGTTTTATCTGATGCACATTTCAGGAAATAATAGAGTAAGAGGTAATGGGAAACTTTGGGTCTTTTAACTGATTCAACCAAGTTTGACTTATTCAATCTATAGCATCAGTTGTTTGAACAGAAGATTGAAATCTGAAATGGATAAGAAATGTCCTATATTCCAGGAAACAGGAGGGCAAAGAAAAGAAGGTATATCTTTTGCAGAGCCATCAATATAGACCTAAAACTTTGATTCTATCTAGCTCAAGTTTCTTTCATTGTATTAAAAAAAATCCTGAGACCCAGAGAAGATAACTAATTTGACAAGCTAATGAACCAAGTAAACTCAGAGATAAAATAATACAACTCTTTAAAAGTTCATATAAAGAAAATTGAAGTCATAAAAGCCAAATGACTTTTCTAAATACACCAAGATAGAAAGTAGAAGATCCAGGATTCAAACAATATTGTGTGCCTCAGTCCTACAATTTTCCCACCTTTCCATAAGCTTGCTATAGGTTACATATGGCATGGTAAAATTATTATTTCTCGTAGGAATGCATTTTTATTTCTAGTTCTTCCATTTATAAATGTTAAAAATTTTCCATTTGGACTCTACTTTTTCTTTCCTTTATTTGATATCTTTTCTTTTTTCCTCTTTCTTTTTCTTTTCCCTTTGTATTCTCTCCTTTCTAACAGTAACAAAATACCCTGATCCTTCTGTACACTCTCAACTCAACTATCGTTTTGTGCTCTCTCTCTCTCTCTCTCTCTCTCTCTCTCTCTCTCTCTCCTCTCTCTGTTTGTCTCTTTGTCTCTGTGGCTGTCTCTGTCTCTGTCTCTCTCCTCAATCTTTTTCCTTTGAAAAAGACTTCAGAGATGGGAGACTGGGGTGCTATGTAAAGAAAAATGAAAAAAAGGAACGATAGATTCAGTAATGTTTTTTTTTCTCCTCAAAAACTGAAATGTCTGGCATAGTCTTGGAATAGACTATACACATCATAAAAAGAGGCATTTTAAATGTCAACAAAAATCAATATGAATGCAAACTGGGCTCTCTCCTTGGTAAAATAAATGAAATCCACATGGAATTGAGTCTGATTATTTTGCTTCCAGGGCTTCTGAGAGTACAAAGTGACTTCTATCCTAGTAATCGCATGTTCTGCTATAAAATCTAGAAAATCCTTTAAAGGGCAGTTTAAATTCAGTCTTATTAAGATATATTTTCTGCCTTGCATTCATGATCAATGACAGTTATATTAATATAGCTCTGTTACAATAGGGTTGGAAGCACATCCTATTTTTTTCTCCATAACCCATGGGAAAGCAAATTGGTTGCTGACAAAGAAGAGGATATATTCCAGTTAAACTGGACCATTTGCTATTCTTTAAAGAAAATTTCATCTTCTTCCATGTCTTTGCACAGTCTGCCTAATTGTTATGAATCTCATGTTTTATTTCTCCCCCAAAAGTTTACTAACCTGCTTCACTATATTCTTATATTTCACTTAAATTTTTATAATAAACTTTTAATTGGTCACCCTGACTCATAACTTTTATTTTTTTGAATTTAACCTCTATTTAGCTCTTAAATTGATTTAAGTATTCAATGGATTTATTTTATCATCTCCCTTCCTATTCAGTAAATACTATTGACTTCCTAGTGCTACTTCAATCAATTATCCAACCATTTTTGTCATTTAATATTCATCACACTATGACTTCTTCCTGTTTTTACAATTTTTTTCTTGCAATCTAGTTTTCCTGCACATTCTGTGATTCAGTAATACTGTCCAATTTACTATCCACATTTCCTACAAATCATCCCCCAGCTTCCATTTCTATGGTTTTATGTTGACTATTCTTCCATCCCAGCATTTTATTATCATCTGATCTCCATTACTAGAGCCTATAATATCTGACTTCCTTTAAGAATTGGCTCAAGAACAATATTTATTTAAGACTTTCCTTGTCCTTCTGAACTGTTGGTATAATGTTTTTAGTTTGGTTGTTGTCCTTCATAGGCAGACAGAACCAAAATGGCACCACTGTGTTGGGATCAAATTACAATGCCTCTTACTGTGACTGAGCAGATGAATATGAGCTCAGAAGGTGCTTCCACAGGTTTGGCAAAATAATCCATATGAACATTTGAAAAGGTGATGTCTCCAAATTTATACATTTCATAGTTTATTTGAGATATAGCAATTCTGCTTTACTCATAGAGTACAGCATCTTCTTTGATGTGAACCCATCATGCTGGAGGTAAGAGTGACAAAAGCGATGTGTAACTCAGAGTGAATCAACTATAGAATCCTTTTTTCCAAACTAAACATTTGCATTCAACAAAAATGCTAGTCCCAAGATAGGAGAACTCACAGAGGACTTAATATGAACAGATTAATGCACTTCTCCTTGCATGAACAATTTACTACTATCATTCCATTAAAAGAAAACTCCATCCAATAGGAACAGTTTCTAGACAGGCTTGTGTTGAGTATGAAATATGATAATATTCATAAATACTTTCTTTTTTAAACTTTATTTTTCTTTCTTATTATATTTGTCCCAATTGCATGGAAAAAAATTAATACTTTTAAAAATTTGGAGTTTCAAATTTTCTTCTTCTTTTCTCCTTCTCAAGAAGGCAAATAGTTTGATGCAGATTATAGATATGCAAGTAAATAAAATATAATTTCATATTACCTAAATTGCAAAAGAAAACACAGGAGATAGATCCAAGATAGGTATGAGACAACTATGTTGGACTATCCTGCAAAAACAATGTAGGGGTGAGAAAGAAGGATGCTCTGGGAGAGGGGAGGAAGGGAGCTAGAACAGCTAAATTTTTATCACAGAAATGAGGTGCTCAAAGAAATTACATAATGGAGGGAGAAATGGATTGAGATGGGACCAATGTTTGAGCTTTACTCTTATAAGAATTAATTCAGGGGCAGCTAGGTAGCATAGTGGATAAAGCACTGGCCTTGGAGTCCGGAGTACCTGAGTTCAAATCCAGTCTCAGACACTTAATAATTACCCAGCTGTGTGGCCTTGGGCAAGCCACTTAACCCCATCTGCCTTGCAAAAAAACCTAAAAAAAAAGAATTGATTAAAAAAGGAAAGAATATGTGTATAGGAATATATATATATATATATATATATATATATATATATATATATCAATGTATCAACACATATATAGACATACATATGCAATTTTTATGTGTATATTTATTTTTTGCCTATATTAATATACACATATATCTGTGAATTGCATATACTGAGAATAACCAAATCATTCATACTTAATCATTGTACAATATACTGTTGCTTTATAAAGTGTTCTCCAGGGTCTTCTTCAGTCAATTTGTTTCACTTTATATAAATTTTCCTAATTTTTTTCTCAAATCATTCTGTGAAATCAAAAAGGAAAAGTCACAAAAAATTCAATCCTGACCATATTGATAGCAATACCCTTAATACAAAATTCTTTACTACCATAAAAGTGTGGCAATAAACATTTGCGAATATATAGGTTTTCTTTTTTCTTTAATCTCTTTGGCATATAGACCTAAGAGTGACATTGCTACAGAATCCGAAATTACTCTCCAAAATGAATTGTTTCACAATGACTCCTACAATGTGCTAGCATTCCAATTTTTCACATCCCCTCAAACATGTCATTTTCACTTTTATGTCATATTAATCAGTCATGTAAGTATGAAGTAGGCCCTCAGAGTTGTTTTATTTCTTTTCTCTAATTTAGAACTTTTCTCTCATGACTAAAGTTAGCTTGAATTTCCACTATTGAAAGCTGTTTGTTCATATCTTACTATATATATTTTTTTAATTTTTCCTCAGTTACATGAAAAGCAACTTTAACCATTCACTTTTTAAATTTTGAGTTCTGAATTATTTTCCTTTATTCCAACCTACTCCCCTTCATTGAGAAAGCAAGTAATTTGATATAGCTGAAAATGTATTCATGAAAAACATTACCATAATAGTCATGTAGAAGTAAGCAATAACTCCCCCCCACCAAAAAAAAAAAAGAGAGATATAGAGAAAATAAAGAACATTCATTAGTATGCTTCAATCTGTTTTCAGGCACCATTAGCTCTGTCTTTGGAGAAGGATGGTATTATTTTTATCATAAGTCCTTCAGATTTGTTTTGGGTTACAGCATTGCTAGGAAAGAATAAGTCATTCACAACCGATCATCCTTCAATATTGTTGTTACTTTGTATAAAGTACATTTTCCATTACTTCTGTTCATGTAAGTATTTCTAAGCTTTACTGACAACATCTTGTTTATCATTTCTTATAATAGAATAGCATTCCATCATCATCACATTCCATTATTTGTTCAGCCATTCCCCAAATGTTAAACATCTCCTCAATTTCTAGTTCCTTGCCACCAGAAAAGAGCTGCTATAAAAATCCTAATACATACAGGCCCTTTTCCTAAATGATTTTCATCTCTTTTGGAATATAGTTATGGTAATAACATTATTGGGTCAAAGGGTATGCATGATTTTATAGCCCTTCAGGGATAAATCCATATTGCTTTATAAAATTGCTGAATCATTTCACAGCTCCTCCAACAGTGCATTAAGCTCTCATTTTCCCCTACAGCTCTTCTGACATTTGTAATTTTCTCTTCCTGTCCTATTAGTCAATCCTATAGGTATAAGATACTATCTTAGACATGTTCTAATTAAGATTTCTTCAAAAACTACTTAGTTAGGATCAAATCTTTTGATCATTTATCAATTAGGTAATGATTCTTTTTTTTATAATTTTGACTCAGTTTGCTGTTTGAGAATGAGTTCTTTATCAGAGAAATTTGTTTCAATATTTTACAATAGCTAATATTCTTAAATGTATTTCCCTCCATTCTAGTCCCCTCAAATCCATTTATTCTATACTCTTTCCTTTCATCCGGTCCTTTCTCAAAAGTGATTTGCATCTGATTACTTCCTCCCAAAAATCTTCCCTTCCATCACAACACTTTTCACCATCCCTTGTCCTAGGCTAAAATAGATTTCTATATCTAAATGAGTATCCATGTTATTCTCTCTCTGTGTCAATTTTGATGAGAATCAGGCACATTTACTCCCCTTTAACACCCCCCACTACTCTGTAAATGCTTTTTCTTACATCTTTTATATGAAATAATTTCATCCATTTTCCCCCCTCTTTCCCATTCTCCCAGTACATTCATTTCCACCCCTTTAAATCCATTTGGAGATATTATTCCTTTATTTTCAGCTCAACCTGTGTCTTGTCCATATATACTCCTTCAAACTGGTCTATTAAATGACAAAGTTCATATGAGTTATCAGTATCATCTTTCATGCAGGAATATAAACAGTTGGATATCATTCAGTCCTTTATGATTTGCATTTCTTGTTCTTTTTTATGCTTCATTGAAATATCATATTTGAAAACCAGATTTTCTGTTCAGCTCTGGTCTTTTCATCAGGAAAGCTTGAAAGAACCATATTTTGTTAAATGTTTACCTTTTTCCTTGAAATAAAAGTTCATTTTCATTGGCTAGTTGATTCTTGCTTGTATTCTGTGCTCTTTTGCTTTCCAGAATATCATATTCCAAGCCCTATGATCCCATAATGAAGAGGCTGCTAAATCTTTTGTTATGCTGACTGTGACTCTATGATAATTGAATTACTCTTTTTGGACCTTGTAATATATTCTCCTTGAATGGGGAGCTCTGAAATTTGTCAAAATATATCAGATAGTTTTCATTTGGGAATCTCTTTTAGGAGGTGGTTGATGGATTCTTTCAATTTCTTTTTCCCCTCTACTTCTAGAATATCTGGGCAGTTTTCCTGGATTATTTCTTGAAAAAATTATGCCAAATTTCTTTTTTTTTATCATGGTTTTCAGGAAGTCCAATAGTTTTTAAATTATCTCTATTGGATCTGTTTTCCAGGTCAATTGTTTTTCATAAGATATTTAAAATTACTTCTAGTATATCATTTATTTTGGTTTTGTTTTATTGTTTCTTGATTTCTCAAAGTCGACAGATACTATTTATTGTTTGTACCAAACAATAAAAATAATAGTTATTATTTTTTAAGGAACTATTTTCTTCCCACAAACTTTGTTTATTTCCTTTACCATTTGACTCATTCTGCTTTATAAAGCATCTTCTCCTCATTAACTTTTTCAATCTCTTTTTTTTCCCATTTGGTCCTGGCATGTTTTTAAGATGTTAGTTTCTTCAATATTTTTTTTCTATGTCTCCTTTAAGTTGCAGGCTTAGTTTTCATGTCTTTCCTTCACTGATCTTTTTTTTTTTTCTGTTTCCAAATTTTCCCCTACTTCTCATTCGATTTTCCAAATTTTTTTTTGAGCTCTTCCATGGCCTGACACCAATTGATATTTTTCTTAAAGACTTTGGTTGTGGAAATTTTGACTTTGTTAACCTTCTTCTGAGTATGTATTTTTCCTTATCCCCAAAGTAATAGTTTCTAACCACATTGTCTTTTCCTTCTGATGGCTGCTCATTTCCTCAGTCTATGACTTGATTTTTAACTCTTTGTTAAGAGAGGCTCTGCTTCCAGGGTGGAGAGTCCACTGAACAAACTTTTGATAATTTTTTGCATCTATTTTCTGAGGTACTTCAAAGAACCTGAAAGTTTTTAGCTCTTCTAATGTCTTATGATGTAAGATCACCTGTTCTCCTTTTTGCCCTGAAACTGTGAGGAGCATCCCTGCCCAACTGTTGCAGTAAGTTCTGTTGTTCATCTGCTCCTCATCCTGGGGCTGAGATCCTAGACTGTGACCCATATTTGAATAAAGGTTTTGCCTCAGCAAAGAGTACCATGAAATCTCCTTCTGAGCCCTTATCATCTATGCCTGTAGAGCCCAGGAAGAAGTTGCCTCTGTTTA
Source organism: Macrotis lagotis (assembly GCF_037893015.1). Taxonomy (NCBI): domain Eukaryota; kingdom Metazoa; phylum Chordata; class Mammalia; order Peramelemorphia; family Peramelidae; genus Macrotis; species Macrotis lagotis. The sequence continues at coordinate 31,115,528 of NC_133658.1, forward strand.
CCCATGGCTCTTGGAATCTGCTCCTTGTCTACTGGGATATAATCTTCATTGCTAAAGCTTATTCTGTACTGGGCTCCATTCTCACTCTGTTGTGACAAAGTATTCCTCCTGACCCTCCAATTTGTCCTTGGTAATGCTCCTTTATTGTTGGGTCTGGATCACTCTGGTGTGACCTGGGGGGTTGCTGGTCCTTCCTAACTCTAGTGCAACAAACTCTTTCGGTCTATCTTCCAAGTTGTTTTGGGTTGGAAAATTGTTTCACTCAGTCTTTTTGTCAGTTTGGCCACTCTAGAATTTCTTTAGAGGTACTTGGTATTTAAAGGTATTTAGAGGTGGCGGTATTCGCTATGGGAGGGAAGAGTTTTTGTCTTTATTCCACCATCTTGCCTCTGTTCAACTCTTTTGACAAATTGTCATTTGGAAAATATCTTCTATTACTACAAATTGGACTCAGGTCTCTATAGACTTGAGAAGAAGAGATCTTTATTGGAGAGACTATATTCTTCAGTTTCCTATTTTGCTTTTAATCTTGAATGAATTACATGTGTTTGTACAAAACTTTTAAATTATTTATTTTATATTTCATAGTCTTTATCTCTTGTTTAGGTATGAATTATCTTATCTACAAATCTAATAGGTAAACTATTGCATACTCATTCAATTGCTTATGTTTTCAACCTTGATGTCTAAATCATGTACCTATTGTGACTTTATCTTGTTAGAATATTCCCTTTTTCTGCCAAAATGCCTTCCAACATTCTCAACAATCCTTGCCAAATAGTAAGTACTGTCTCATTTGCGTTTATCAAATACAATTATTATGGCTGTGTCCTACTGTAAAATTTGTACTAAATATATTTTACTGATCTACCACTCTATTTCATATTCTGTATCAGATTGTTTTGATTATTACCATATTATAATATAGTTTGAAATGTGGTAAGGCTACGACAACTTCCTTCTCATTTTTTATTAGTTTGTTTGATATTACTGACCATTTGATCTTTCAGACTAATTTTGTTATTACTTTTTCTTACTCTATAAAATATAATTTTAGATATATATTGATTTGTGTGGCATTGAATAAGTAATATAACAAGTAGAATGGCAATTTTCTTCTAATATTAGCTCATCCTACCTTTGAAAAAATAATATTATTTCAATTATATATATATATATATATATATTCACACACACATATATAGGATTTTATTTCTGTGAAAAGTATTTTCTGAATTCATATAGTTTCTGGGTTTGTTTTGATAGGTAGACTCACAAATCTCTTGTATTTTTCCAGTTAAATGCCTTTTATTCTTTATATCTTTCTGCTGGATTTATTTTGATAATAAATAAAATACTAATTCTTTCTGTAGGTTTATTATTTATCCTTCAACTTCCTTAATGTAGTTAATTATTTCAAATTTGTTTTCTCAATTGATTTTCTAGGGCTCTCTAATTTTATCATGATATTATTGACAATGGGTGATAGTTTTGTTTCCTCATTGCCTATTCTATTTTTTTAAATTTTCTCTTTCTTCCCTTATTTCTAGAACTAGTGTTTTCTACCTTAATATCAAATAATAGTGGTGATACTGGGCTTGCTTACTTCATCCCTGATTATTTGGAACGCTTCCAGCTTCTCCCTTTTACAGATAATGCTGGCTTATGGTTTTAGATAGATGTTATTTATCATTTTAAAAAGTTTCATTTCAATATATTCTTTAAAGTGTTTTTTAAAAGGAATAACAGTTACATTTTTCAAATGCCTTTTCTACATTTTTTGAGACAGTTCTATATTTTTTGCTGATTTTGCTATGGGTATTATGGTAAAATATGCAGATAGTTTTTCTATTTTTGAACCAACCCTGGATTTCTGAGATAAATTTCACCTGGTCTAAGTGTATCATGTTTGTGATATATTGCTGTAATTTCCTTCATTGATAATTTTCCATTAATATTTATTATCAAAATTGATCTATAGTTTTCTTTCTCTGATTTTACTCTTATTTGGTTATCAGCAACATATGTGTGACATAAAAGAAAGCTGACAGAAGTCCTTTGTCTTTTTGTCAAATAATATATATATGTATATCAAATTTGTTTTATTTTTTCTTTAAATGCAGAATTCTCTTGTGATCTATTCAATACTCAGTATATTTTTCTTAACTCATTTAAAGAAAGGCTTGTTCAATTTATTTTTCTAAAATAGGGATATTTTAATATTCTATGCTTTCTTCTGTCATTTTGGAATTTTTGCAAACATTCATCTACTTCATTTAAATTATTAAATTTATTGGCACATAATAGGGCAAAATACTATCTAATAAGTCCTTTGATTTAAATTTTATTGAGTTTTTTTTAATCAAATTAGCTGATAGTTTCTCTACTTTGTTATGTTTTTTTCCCTCAAATCTAGTTCCAAGTTTCATTTATAAGTTCAATATTTTTCATACTATCAATTTTAATTGATCTCTCCTTTGGTTTTCACGATTTTCAATTTGTGTTTAATGTCAAACTTTAATTTATTCTTTTCTAGTGTTTTTAGTTATATGCTGAATTCATTCATCTCATCTTTATTTTAAATGATGCAAGCACATAGAAATATAAATTTTCCTTAAGAACTGATCTGGATATATCCTAAAAATTTTCATATGCTTTTTTTCATTATTGCCATTCTCTTTAATGAACTTATTTAATGATCCTATGAATTGGACCTTGATCTACTAAGTTTTTGGTTATTTAGTTTCCAATTGATTATTAATCTATATTATTTTAACCTTTTATTGATTGTAATATTTATTACTTCATAAAGAAAACTATGAATTAAATATATATGCTTTTCTGCATTTGATTTTGAGTTTTTATTCTCTTCAACGTGGTCAAATTTTGTAAAGGTGCAGGATATACATATAAATATAAATATATATATATATATATGGAGAGAGAAAGAAAGATATATAGATAGATATGGATATAATGATATATATATATATATATATATATATATAGAGAGAGAGAGAGAGAGAGAGAGAGAGAGATTTGCAATTGAGTTTTATCATACCTAACTTTGCTAAAATTCTATTCATCTTCTTAACTTATGCATACTTTATTTTATGGTTAGATTTGACTAGTTCTGGGAGGAAAAAGTTGAAGTCCCCTAATAGAAAGGTAAGTTGAAAAGTCAATGAAATGTCAGGACTGGGGTCTGATTTAAAGACCTGATTTAAAAACTGGCCTCATTTACTAGATGTTTAATCCTGTGCAAGTCAAATAATTCTGTTTGCCTTAGATCCTTATCTGTGAAATGAATTGGAGAAGTAAATGGTAAACAACCCCAGCATCAACAATTAGATCATTTTTCTTATGCTTTGCATGAGATCAAGTTTGTTACTCTTGCTTTATTTTTTACCCTAAGCTGAAGCATAATAGGTCTTCCTCATTCTCATGTAAACCCTTTACTTATTCTCTCTGTTTTAAACTTGTTTCTTATGAATAGCATTTTGTTGAATTTTGAGTTTTAATCCATTGGGTTTTCTCATTCAATTTATGGGTGAATTCATACCATTCACATTTGCAGCAGCTATGTTTACTAACTATATTTTCCTCCATATATATATATATATATATATATATATATATATATATATATATATATGTTTTTCTGCTCTACCTCTCTCATTTTTTATCAATTTGTTGCCTTTAGCATATCTTAAATAACAATTTATATGAAATATTTGAAAAAATAATGAAAGTTGATTTTTTTAAAACATAATGAGATAAATTAAGGAAAAAAAATCACAAAAATCGTATATATATGTATATGTATGAACACACATATGCATGTAATTTTATGGATATATAGATGTATATAAATTGATTTGAGGATAAGATTAGATAGTTAGACAGAGGCCTAGGTAGATAGAAAGGTAGATAAATATTGAATGGAGGATTTTCTACTAGTGATTTAGGGGAGGGAGATATTGTAGGTGGGTATGATAGGGAATTGAGGCCTAGAGGGTTTAGGTAACTTGTCCAAGGTCATATAGTTACCTGTCCAACAGCCTTTAACTGGCAGTGAAGGCATTTTATTTATAATTCCAAAGAATTTTCTATTGCATTAATATACATTGAAGTTATTCTAGTACGAAACACTTTACTGTTTTGGTATTATATTGGACGGAAGGTTCCTAAATTAGGTCAATCCTGTTTGATATTTCACTTTGATGGTATTTTATTGTTTTTGACCTTTGGTTTCTTAAACTGCCTTATTATCAAACTGCAATTGGTGGATTTTTGCATAATGTCTCTAGTGCTTAACCCACAAAACTTGTGAATAATTAATTGATTTACCTTTTATTTGTTGTTTACCTTTGGACTTGCCTGATTCTGACCTAATCTTTGCTTACCAGTGTTTTCCCCTAGAAATGTCTACTGTATGATTCTGGTCTCTTTCAAACATAATTGTGAATGAAGTCTGTTTGACTTGTGGCAATATCAATAATCCTGCTAGGATTATACAGCAGTATTTCACCATTATCTCTCCATGTGGCTGTGCTGTTCTGTGAATTTTCATGTTAAAATAATTGTCATTATTTTATCACTAGCTGGCCATTCTGCTGGTAATGATCCTCTTCATCTTTAGCTTAATTGATTTTTGGAAAGGAAACCAGGTAAAATCTATATGTTTTCCATTTGCAAATCAATTTTAGAGCCCCAAATTTTCTTCATTTTAAAATATGATAACCTAGCAAGGTGTATAAATGATACGCATTCATTGTTCTTTTCAGATATGCGCTAAATGTCAATAGGAAGCAAGTATGTCCTAGGAATAGAGACCAGACTTGCTATGGCAACTGAGTGGGGCATATTGACAAGAGTCACACAGGTTGTGCAAGAATCGATGAGTTTTAATCATCACTGTTAGGAGAATTGTCCACATTGTTGAGATAGGACAAAGGTTCATATATCTAGAATTTAAAGATGTTTTAGAGGTCACTGAATATGTGGAAACTGAGGACCATGGACATTGTGACTTTCCCAAGATCACACAGGTACACAACATCAAACAGAGATTTTCAACACAGCCCCTTTGAATCCTGAGTCAGTGGTCATTTGGCTGTATCCCACTGCTTCTTTGCTCTCTTTGAATATTGTCTATGGGAATAATAGACTTTTGTGCTACAGCAAACTGGAATGGTAGACTCTTTCTCTCATTTCCAATTATTATATAAACAAAGCACTTTTCCCCTTGAGAATCTCTGAAATATCTTTATTTTCACCACAATTTCATAAATATCCTTTGCCTTGAACTAAAGGTCCGAGGAATTTCAGATCTGGAAAGATTCTTGGAGATTATCAAATCAACTCTCTCAATTTAGGGAAAAAATCATGCAAGAAATAACTCCTTGAGAGCAGTGGGATGAGTCATTTTTATTGTTTCCCAAGGTCTACCACACTACTTTTACTAAGAAGACATTTAATAAACTTTACTTATTCATACTGAATTCAGAAAATATCTGAAAAAGGAAACTGACTTTGAATTCTGGTTTGTTTGATTACTACCTATGTGACATTATTCTAGGCAACATCTCTGGACTCCAGTTTCTTCATTTATAAAGGGCTGACGCTGGATTGGATTACCTTTAGCGTTCCTTATATTTATAAAAATCTATGATTCTGTGATAACCTCTAATTTCCAAGAGTCTTACCTCATAGAGGTCAGCCAGGTGTAAGCCTGTGGAGGGAAGCCCTCTGGTGGTTGGGAAGGAGAAAGAAAATTTACCTTTCTCACCTGCATAAACAGCCAAGATTGTATCTGCATCATCTTTTCCAGGTCTTGAAGGGAATATTTTTTACAGCATTGCCAAAGTAGGCAAAATCATCTTTAACTTAATTATTTTTTGTTTGTTTGTTTGCTTTTTCATAGGCTTTTCAAACAAAAAGGATATAACCACTGATGAGTTTCTTTTGAATGACTTTTCTCAGGCTGTGTTTTACAAATGGATGTTGCATCAAAGAGTAAATGAAACTTCCCTGAAGAACACACCCCAGCCTGCCTTTAGTGTCTTAACTGACACAGCTTTGAAGATGGATGAACCCTAAAGAGCTAGCTACAAACTCAGCAAGTCACATTTGTCTCCTTGGAATGTTTTATAGGCTGCAAAATGTGACAAAGGCCATTACAAAGATTATAGTTCTCAGCAATGAATCCCCTGTCCATCCTCGGATCTCCCTAACACAGCAGTAGTTGCCCAGGGAGTATTGCAGGTCTGAAAACAAGTAGATGCCAGAAGAAGTATTCTTATGTTTTATTTTTTCTTTTTCTTTTCCCCCTTTGGGCAAATGAGTGACCTTTCAGAAACCATGCATCCTTGCTTTTTTATATTGTTTTGTTTTGCACAGATAAAGAATAATAATATTAAATGGGGAACCCCTCCAAAATTCTTGAGAAACCTCTCCAGTATGTCATGATTTTCTCAACTGGATCCCAATTTCTCCCTTACTCTGAAAACTTTGAACTATAAAAAGTAATGGTTATTTTATTATCTATCAGTTTTAAAGTTCATCTTGCCCCAAATGCAATTTGCCTAAGACTCTAGGGAAGCAACCTAGAAAGTAGCTATGTGCTGTAGCACAATTTCTCCAATATATCAGCTTACCAAATTCTGTTTTCTCTTTCCATGGGTCTCTCCCTTAAGAAAGTCTGGAGACAAGAGAATAACTTCCATTAAAGAAGAAAAGAAAAAGACTATCCCTGGTGCCAACTCGATCCCTGACCTAGACTTATGGCATTGGGTCGACACTCTCTTCACCTATCTATTAATTATGTTCCATAGGTAGTAAGAAACAAAGAGTAAGCAATACAAAGATATGCTTCTCCCACATGTCATGATTGGAAATAGGTTTTGCTTGATTACAAAATATCCCCTTTTCAAAATTCTGAAGAAAAAAAAGGTCTACTTCTAGTTGTTGCTATTGTTACTAATATGCTACAATTAATAATTTTAATTTGATGTTTCCATTTTGAATTTGTCATGGAATATGGTCTATTCTTTTTTGTCTAAGCCTGATTTCCAGCAGAGTGCTCTTCAGTTTCCCCAGGAGATCTTAGTGAATAGGTAATTTATGTTTTCATGTTTATTCAACACTAGTAATTTAATTTTACATTTGGAATAATTTATGATGTACTTTTGTAGAGATATATTTTCTGTATTTGTATGCTTTGTTTTTCAATTAAGAATGAACTCACATTCTACCCCACTTCTAGAGTCATATAGCTATGGTCAAAGATTCATGTATGAACATTAAAATTGGGTGTTGACTGAATTTTTATTTTTTTCACAGAAATGGGATCAAATGTGAGACATGAAAAATGAACCTCCAAAATGTTTAGTTTGCCCTAGTTCACACAAATATTAAATTGAAGACTGAATTTTGAACTCTAAAATTAACATGCTTTCAACTCAACCACATGCATCTCATGAAGGGTTTCATTTTTTTCCTTCAATAATTACATATTGTTAACTAAAAAAACAACCATATATCTTTGATCATGTCCATGAATACCTTTTTCATCCAGTACTTCTAATCAATCCACAATTTCATATTTTTAGATCCTTCTTAAATTCGCAATAATAATAAGGGAAATGATCTATAAAAATTTCCCGATATCAACTTTGTAACAATGACAATTATGACAGCTATTATCACATTCATCAAAACAACAATGACAAAAGCAATAACAGTTCACATTTATACTCCAGATATGGAAAACATTATCTCCTTGAAGAGGCAAAATCTCACATCAGAGATAAGTAACCTTAAGGAATGAAGAACTTGCAATGATATCAGGATTATATGATTTCCAAACTTGCCTTAGTAATTTGCTAACTTTGTAACCCTCAGTTTCTTCGTATGAAAACTGAGGAAAAGGTTAGAATAGAATGGCCTCTGAACCCCTTTCTGGATCTAAATGTATGATGCTATTACCTCTCTGACCCTCCATTTCATTTTTTTGTAAAATGAGTATATTCTACCTGAAAGAATTATGATGAAGCTCAAAGGAATTAATGACCATATAATGAATGTTTCAACAAGTTTAAAGTATAACAGAAATGCCAATTATTTTTAGAATTGTCATCGACAAGAAAAAAATTATAGGAATATGGAAAAACACAGGATAGAATACAGTAATTAAAATTTGAGACTAGTATTATAGGGATTCAGAATGTGTCTTTGTTTCTGTTTGTGTGTGTGTGTGTGTGTGTGTGAGAGAGAGAGAGAGAGAGACAGACAGAGACAGAGACAGAGAGACAGAGACAGAGACAGAGACAGAGACAAAGAAACACACAGAGAGAGAGAGAGAGAGAGAGAGAGAGAGAGAGAGAGAGAGAGAGAGAGACATGATGTCTGGAGAGCACACAATTTGATATTGGAATTGGTCGAGTAGAATGTCAGGACTAGTAGAGGCATCAGAATGCATCTACTGCAACCCTACCCTCTTCAATGTGTCCAGGTAGTTAATCAATCTTTGCTGCTTGATCCACCACAAGTTCCCCTTACTTTTCACTTTAAAATAGAATTTCCTGTTAGGGAGTCTTTAGTGGAGAACTTAGATTAAATTTATTCCCATTCCTTTATTTGATAAATGAATGTACTGAAGGTTGTAGAGACACAGTGGCTTGGGTGTCCAAAATCACATAATTAGGAAGTAGCAAAGCTGAAATTTGAGTCTAGTCCAATTGATTCTTAATAGGTTCTGTCTAAAATCTCACAGTGAGTAGTTAGTTTCATCAAGCAATTGGAAAGTCCACTAGTCCTGAAGGATGGTTGAATAGACTTTTTTTTTCCTTTACTAATTTCACTAGGTTCTATGTTGCATGTGTTTATTAACATCATAATTATGAAGCATTAATTTTATGACTATGCCTGTCAACCCATTAGAATGTCTTCACCTTGAAAATAGAAATCCTCATTATTTGTATTCACCTCTCCAATAAGTGCCTTGGGAACCATATGATGCCTGACTGACTCTCTACTTGTCTTAATAGATACTTGATTTGTTGATTAGTTTGATTTGTTGCCGGGGAGTATAAAATATTTGCCGAGTGTTTTTGTCAGCCCCAGCCTGTATTTGTCAAAGGCAGAACTTCAACCCAGTGCATTACTCTTAGATAAGAATTATCTACTCCTTACAAATGGTTCTTCACTGTTTTGTGTCATTGATTGCTTCAATCATCTACTGAAACTTAAAGGTCCCTTCTCAATAAATCAACTAACATTTATTAATCACCTACTATGGACCAGGCACCATATAATATACTGGTGATATAAAAAAGGCAAAGGAAATACACAATATGAATAGTTCATGCTCTCAAGGATCTTGGAGTCTAATGAAGAAGAAATATGTAAACAACTCTATAGACATAGGAAATTTATGGATAAGAAGAGGTCTGTTTCGGGAGGAAAGCTTTCTGGCAAGTAAAGTTAAGAATTAGAGTTTAGGAGGAAGAATGTCTCAGAAATTGTGAAACATTGGTCAAAACAAACAGCATTGGGAGATGGAGCATTTTGTGTGAAACAGCAAGGATGCCAGCTTCACTTTATTACAAAAGATATAAAGGAAGACTAAGGCATAAGAAGGTTAAAAACGTAGGAAGGATCCATATGACAAAGGATTTAGATCCAAAAATTAAACGGTAAAGGATTACAAAGTAATATCATTTAAATGTGCCAATATAGTGATAAATTATGTAAAAACCATTTATTAAACTTCTCGCACAACTACTTTAGAAACACCTATTCTAAATCATATAGTTGACCAATGCATTTCTGAAATCAGGGTTTCATTTGCACTGACAAAAATAAAGGATAAAAATAAACGGTGCTTGATTGGATAACCTATTCATCATTACTTCAAGCCACACAAACCATCCAACTAAAGGAAAATATTATCCTGAAAGAGACCGAACTAACCTTTGAATTTGGAATGGTACTGTTTATTAGTATTTTACTTTGTATCTGGCTGATCCTAAGGCTGATGCCAGTTGACCCGCATCTACTCAGGTCCAGTAGAAACTGGATGCAGGTTCAAGAAAATAATACCTTTTCTCCTGAGATACCAGATAACCAACTCACATATACTCACAGCTTCTCCTTTTCATCCAAAACCTGATTCCATCACCAGTGCTATGCCTTTCCTAGGGCCATTCTCTATATTTGGAATGCTCTACCTCCTGTATTTCATACCCCCTGGCTTCCTTCAGGATTTAATCCAATTGCTTCCCAAAGGAAAACATTTTCAGCACTCCCCCGCTCCCCAAACTCATATGACTTGAGCTTTCCTTTTATCTCTAAATTTTTTTATCTTGTAAATTCCTATGTATGTACATGCCATCTCCTTCATTTCAATCTCCTTAAGCAAAGAACCCTCATTCTTAACATTTGTCTTTTTATCCCCTGCAACAAGTCTAATGATTGGTACCTATTCTTACCTTTGGAGAGAGATGAATTGGCTGACCCTTGTTCTTTGGAGAAGGTTCTAAGGTCAAGGAATGGGTTGGAAATATAGGACAGAAATGAATCTCAAAAAACTCCTCCAGCATGCCTCTATTTCTTATTACATTGTTCTTTGCCCCTCATATTCTTAGAGCTCGGAACCCTGGATTTGACAGTTACTGTGTTACCCATCATATGTAGCAATCAGTAATCTTTTTAATGATTTAATAACTTAATAATCAAAATGAACTTGTCAGTCTTTATGGCCATATAGTTTCCTTTCAATGCCATCACAAATTGCCTCTTATTGATTAGAAATCAAATTCTGAGCATAATAATGAGACAGGCATTGCTGGGCACTCTATTAGACTGAAGCTCTTTAAGGAGGGATTACAAAGAACACCATTTTAAGGGATGGGTTACAAGATGGATTTCATGTACGGGCTCATTTTTTTCCTCAGGATCACTAGCTGTTTTTATTATTAATTTTTAGGTGTACATGGTCTTTACTTCCTAGTCCCCTGCGTGGGGCTTGGAGAATATAAGAAAATAGAGTCTAGGGAGACTTATTAAGAATATGTGTGGGAAGAGAAGGGAATAGTAGTACGTATATGACATAAGCCACCCAGGTTTACAGAGGAGCTCTGATGCTATTGAAAGAGAACGGATTGTTTTAAGCTGTTGCTGTTGATGTGGTTGATGTTGTTATATCCAGCACTCTGGGATCCAATTTGAAGTTTTCATGACAGAGATAGTAGAGGGGTTTCTCATTTTCTTCTCCAGGTCATTTTACAAATGAAAAATGTCTGCAAACAGGGTTGATTGACTTGTCCAGGGACACACAGGTAGGTATCTGAAGATGAATTTGAACTCTTATCCTTCTAGCTACAGGACTGTTATTCTATGCACTGAACTGAAATAATTCATATCAATAATACTGACTCTCTCTAAGCTGTTAAATTAAAAATAAAAGTAGAGGACTCTGAAGATTGCTTTATCTCTAAATCTGGATGTTATTTGCTGGACATAGTAAAGGAAACATGTACAACAAAACTCCTGGAATGATTAATGAACTAATAAAACCACTGGTAAATTCAAAAGTACAGAAATTCTACAGACCTATACTCATATGCTTACACCTATGTGCACATATCCATAATAAATGTCCATATGTTGACATGTATATATATATATATATATATTATATATATTTATTTGCATGCAATATTTATATATGAGTATGTGCATATATGTTCACATATTTATGTGGATAGCTATAGATATTGATTGGTATATGAATTATGAATTGTATGTATATGTAGGTAAATGTGCATATATGTGTTAATAGACCAAATATATATATATATATATATATATATATGTGTGTGTGTGTGTGTGTGTGTGTGTGTGTATACATATACATATGTATATATGTGTGTGTGTTTGTGTGAATAGGGTATGTATGGTTTTACAGTTAGAGAAGAAAGAGTGCAGATATATGAGATTCTATATAAATAGAATCTCAGGCAAATTTTAGTCAAATTTCATAAAACAAGGAATTTCAGAGGTGAACATTCAACTTTCTTGTTTTATATTATGAGAAAAAGAGAAAAGGAAACTTAGGGAGGGAGTTTTCCTCCCTTGCACTTCAACCTGGAGACCTTCAATGAAAAATGTAGATATGATTTATCAACATTCCTGGAGAGAGATTTAAATTTGACTCATCGACTTTGAATTGTCTTTGTTAAATGAAACTCTGTGAGTCAATGTTAGTTAGCCCTGACTACCTGTTGCTAGACAACTCCATTTTGCCGTTTTTAGAGAACATGTCTCCTGGAATATGGGTGGCTTTAGCTCTTGACTAAAGAATAAGGCAGCATAATCTACAGGCAAAACAGCATGGTGACACCTCATTGTTGGAAGTGATTCTTGAGATCTTATGACCTACAGATTGGTTAATAGTCTATCAATGATCCCTATATTTTTACAGGCTTAATTTTAGATCAAGGATGCCTCTCTGATTTAGATGCTGGCATCCACACACATGGAAACTAAGACTTCCAGAGAATTAACTGGCAAGCAATATTTTGAGTATTAGTGTCATTACCTTGGGATTATGGGAAACGTTAAATGATAGGAGGCCAAGTAAAGAAAAACAATTCTCCTTTAATTTTTATTAAATGAGGAGACCCTCAGATTCTAGGACTCAATTGGGAATATGTGCTGGGACTATTCTTTCATAAGAAACTCTTTCACAACAGTTCTACCCTGTGCCATGCTTCAGCGTTTTACACTTGTTCTCTTCAAAAAGTCTCCTTTGAACTTTTAATGATTTCTATCAGTTGCAGGTAAACTTATTTAGCCACTTCTTTCTCTATACTTCCTAACCTTTAAAACCAATAGTTCACAGATTAACATGAATGTCTTCTTGGCCTACTGTATAGACTGAATTAGTGGCCACTTTGATAGCATGAATTTAAAGCTCTCTGAATTAATGAATCAAGGAATCAACAAAAAATTTATCGAGTGCCAAGTTTGTTCAAAAATAGATAATTAGGGGCCAACAGAAAGATATAAAAACCTCTCCCTCATCCATACTAATCCAATTCCATTGGCTAACGGATATCTAAAGTTCCTCATTTCTTTATTCTGACTCTCTATTACTTTCTAATAACCCTGAAAACCCAATTTTCTTTAGAAATAAATTTGATCAATGCTGGGTAAAACTTCCTTGCAAAATTGAGCTTTGCACAAGTTATCTCATAATTCTTATATGACTTACCATGGCACCAGCTAGAAACTATCTCCTAGATAAATTTTGTTTTGTAGTCTGTCTTCCATCACTACCGGAGAACCTAAAATGAACAGAAGCAATAAAAGGTAATTGAAAAAGTACCTACTCTGGAGTCAGAGAATTAGGTTTAAAACCTATTCTACCCGTGTGGTCTTGAGGAAGTCATTTAACCTCTATGTTTCTCAGCATTCACATATGGAATATGAGGGGGTTGATATAAATGGCTTCAAAATTCCTTCCAGTCATGCATTTTGGGAATTCTGTGATCTTTGAAATACAAGGAGAAACATGAACTGGGAACCAGCAATTCAGGAACATGGTCCTAAACTTATGATATAGTCCTAAGAATAAGGTCTGGGCAATCTTCTCATCATCAAAGTCATCAGTACAGTAAAAGAATAATTCAAATAATTTCAACTCTTCCACATTTCTAAATGTGCACATCATTTGTCTTTTCCTTCCTCCCCTCCATATAACTTAAGCATGTTTTGATAACTTGACTTCAATACCAATGTGTCATTAAGAGGAGTCTAAAGACTGCACGATTATGGGTTCGTGACTTCAATGAAGGGAAATCCATTACCCCAAGAACTGAAAAGGAAAAATATGACCTCACTTTTGCTATTATTTAATGAAAAATATAAAAAAATTAAACAAAGATTTATATGACTAATATTCTAATAAACTAGACCTTCAAATGGAGAGTACTTAAAGGGAAGGAAGGATGGTTCTAGATGAACTGTACAGTAATAAACCTAGGAACTTCATCGCTTGTGTCTCTTCCCAGACTTCAGTGGAGCTATCTCTATTCCCCATCTTATTTTTACCTGATAACATAAAGTTGATTTTAAAAATATCCTATCAATGCATTTGGTGGAAGAACATAGTCATATATGATAGGGTTTAATTTTTAAATCACTTGCTTCTTATTTTATCATAATATCCCATGTATTCAATATTCTCTACCTCCCAGAGAGTCACCCAATTGACAAATAAAATATTTTGGAGAAGAAAAAGAAAAAAAGGTTAACATATCTTGATAATATATTTAAAAAGTTCAAAAATGTGAGCAGTGTAACACCTGTGGACCTCTAAATTTCACAAACAGGTAATTTGAGGGTACCTTCTCATATTACTTCATTTGAGTCTCATTCATGTTTAAATTTGTTCTGTCTCATATCTTAAATTTATTATTTCCATTTAAATTATTATAGTTGTAAAATTATTGTTTTTTTGGACTCTGTAGTCTTTAGTTTTCATCCGTTTATGCAGATCTTTCATTGTTTTTCTGTTTTCACCACAGTTCTAACAGTAAGCTCCTAAGGAGAGTGACATAGCTCCCCACACATATCTCTTGCCCTGGTGACAAGTTCCATCACCTCTAGCCCTCATTTCTTTGGTCAAACAAGGAAGTTCAGAGCCAACTTTCCCTGGCACTGGTGGTTCTGAATTGTACCTCTTGGAACAGATTTTGTCCTCAAGGGATATAACTTTTGAGTCCTAAGGAAATTTCTACAACTTAGATACAAGGATGTTATTGAAATGGCTAGATGGAGGGGGTACTAGTTTGCACAGGTATCATAAATAAGAAATGTATTTTTATAAAACTAACCTGAAATATTAAGGTTAAAATCTCAAAATCTATATCCATATATTGAAAGAGAAGGGGTTGATTTTCATATAAAACTGAACTGTATATTTGAATTTATTAATACAAATGGACATGCCAAAGGGGTGCTGAGTGAGCTTAGGATTGGTGAGCATTTGTTCCTATGGGTTTTTTTTCAGGTTTTTTGCAAGGCAATGGAGTTAAGTGGCTTGCTCCAAGGCCACACAGCCAGGTAATTATTATGTGTCTAAGGCCAGATTTGAACTCAGGTACTCCTGACTCCAGGACTAGTGCTCTATCCACTGTGCCACCTAGCCGCCCTGTTCCTGTGTTTTGAGGGATTTTTTTTTTAACCTCTTAGATTCTGGATGTCCTAGATTATGGAATGCAATAGAAGTAATTTATCGGTGAATAATTTCTATTTTGTAGGAGTCTGATAAAGCATGAGTATTGAAGAATATGATGAGTATTTAAAGAGCAAACAAGATATATCTCTGCCTGACCACTTTATCAATTTCAGATACCTCTCTGATTTAGGAAAGAAAGAATGAGAATAGGTGAGTGAGCAACTTATTTATCACTTTGAGGTATTCAAATAATACAGCTTTGTTAAGGACGAAGCACTCAAATTACAAAACATTTCTAAAATTAAAAGAAAAAATATCTTGGATGCAATAGAGGATATAATTTTTTCCTATCATCCTGCTCAGGTATAGAGAGTAACATTTAGAATTTGAGAGTAAGAGATTACTAAATAGGAGCAAATTGTAGAGGGAGCAGAAAGTCATTTATTTCTATAGCCTTCTCCATCAAGCATATATTTGTGAAAAGGAGCAAATAAATATGAGACAGTGCATCCTTAATTGAACAGAAACTAGACAGGAGGGATACAGCTTCAAGAAAATTGATCTTTAGAAGTTATAAAAAAAAGTTGGAAAAATAGCAAGAAATAGAGTCTGAAAATCCAGTTGATAAAGTTATTCATAAAGGACATTACACATGAGGGAAAGATAGAAGAGCCTAACAAGAAAGAAATGACTTCACCAAAATATTAAGGGAACTACTTTTGGTATATGGATATTTCATGCAAGTATTTATTACTATTATATTCTAAGTTTAAATTACTTCTTCTCATGTATACTTTGGATATTTTTGGGAGAGTGAGCCCCAGCTTTAAGGTTGGGGGAGATTTTTTTTTCTAACTATGCTTCTTTTTTCTTATTTTAATAAATGCCTTGATAAGAGGCAGTTATGTCCATTGGTTGATTGTTATTTCAAATAAATGCTAGGTTGCATAGATATCATAAATTAGAAGTATATTTTTACAAAACTAACTGAAATATTATGGTTAAAATATCAAAATCTGGGTCTATTTGAAGATTAATGTAAATATTGAAAGCATAAGAGAACGAAAACTAATTTGTCTTTTTCCTATCTTAATTTAGTTCACAAAGTTCAATTAAATGAAAAAAAAACAATTAGCCAAATAATAAAGCAGGTGACTATAAATTTTCCAGTAAAGAAATCCATTTCTACAAGCTCACATACATACATACAAAGGCATGACTTAGAATCTATATGGTTCCCACTTGGTGTCATAGTAAGTGACATGAAAATTGTGATATATTTTCAGCAAAACTTCTTTGCACAGAAGTCTTTACATGGATCAAAGTGGTCTATAAAGAAAATTGGGCTGTCAGGGGCTATCAAAAAGAATGTCGAGGCAGATTAAAGGGATGAAGTACTTTGGAACAGAAGTATGAATGCAATGCTTCCAGTGGCCTTTGTGTCTTCCATGATGGATGGACCACATACACACACACACACACACACACACACACACACACACACACACACACACACAGACACAAGCACAAAAATATAAAAACACACATTACACATCTCTCTCTCTCTCTCTCTATATATATATATATATATACACATATATGTATATATATATATATATATATCTCCATATATGTATTTATATATCTATATAGCTATCTAGAGACATGCAATAGATATACAATAGAAACGTGGAATATTTGTCACTATTCAATCATGTTTGACTCTTTGGAATCCCATTTGAGATTTTCTTGGCAGCCATAAAATGGTTTCATATTTTCTTCTCGAATTCATTTTATAAATGAGGAAACTGAGGTGAAAAGGGTTCAGTGACTTGCCCAGCCAGCAAGTTTCCAAGACCAGATTTGAATTTAGGTAGATGAAGTCAGTAGTCTTTCAGACTTCAAGACTGGTACTCTATTCAGTACACCACATGCACAGCATACACACACAGGCATGCATGTATGAATGTATCTGTAAATGCATATATGTATATAGTTGTACATAAGATATTACATATATAAACCTACCCAATTGTAGGTCAATAAATGATAAATATTTCAATATATGTATACATATATTACATATATTTAAATAATACAGATACATACCAACAAATGTATAAATAGAAAAACATATATAATTCATTTGTTCATATTATATTCATAAATATAAATATCTGTGTTTATACATACATGAAAATATATTCAAACACACATATGTATACACATATTAAGAGCCAAACAAGATGAACTAAGAGTGTTAGCATTAGTAATAATTGTTATAAGAAACATAAACTTACCTGTATAAATTTTCCTAAGTATGACTCATCCCAATTTCCAAAATTTTTACACTTATTCTCTTCCTTCCTTTCTCCAATTCACTCACACTAGCAGCTTTGCTTTTTGCTATATATTGCACTCCATCAAATCTCATTTTTGTCCCTATGGTCTGATTGTGCCCCATGACTAGAATACTATATACACCTCACCTCTAAAACTTTTAATTCCATTTTTTTTGTTTTAAGATTCAATGTCATTTTCTACTTGAATTAATTCTTAATTCTTCCTTCTAAAACTACTTAATATTTATTTTTGCACATTATTTTAGCAAATTAAAGACTGACTCCTTTATATAGTTGGGTTAAATAAGATTAAGATAAATCCACTCATCATACAGAGACACACACAATCTAGAACTCTAAAGCAATCCAGAAGCATGCTTGAATAACTTTATTTCATTTAACTTTAATCCCTTCACTAATTAATTAGTTAACCAGAATATGCATCCTAGGTTAATAACCAGTATTGTTTCCAATTTGCAATTACTCTTATATTTTTCTATGCAGTAAATATCATTATTACTTCATACATCATTTATTAGCTCACCATAATTAATTAATTATGAAATGAGCAAAAATTAGTAAGAGGTTTTGCCATGCAAAGGATTGCATTCAGTGTCATTTCAATGTCTCACTCTAAGAGTAGATGACTTCAACACTTGTTAAGATCTGTCTGATTTATTTTATTTCCATCTAAATGTTACTAGGTTTCCCAAACGTCTTCATTATATTCTCTTTTATGTACAAATACATTATATTAAGAAATAAGGTTAATAGCAATAACAAGAATAATAATAATATTTGTTCTTTCCTTTTCTACATTAATAATCATAGGAAACAATCTTTCCAAAATAATTACATGCTCCGGAAAAGTCTTGAGAATTCTCCTGACAATATTTATTTATGATATTGCATCAATTCTGATAATGAAGAATTTCCATAATATCTCCCTGTCTCTTGTCTCCATAGACACACCTTTTCCTTGACCCCTTAGAGAATAACACACCATAGAGATTTCTCAACTGGTAAGCAAAGCGTCAGTGCAAACTGATTTCTTTACTTGCTATTTGGCTTCTATGATCTTAAGAAACAGTAAGAATTTTAGCAGTTCTACTAGACAGAGACTTATTTAAATAATAGTATATGTATTCATGCATGTATTTATACATACACAAATACACATATATACATACTTGGTGCATATGAACAAAAGCTTGTTGAAGGAAGGCAAAATGTCATGGAAATAAATTGACAGATGTCTATGGACTACTTCCAGGGAATCAAACATCTGCACATATGCAATGACATATTAGAAAAAAATATATGGAACACAAGACCAAGTCATATAAATTCATTTGTGAAAATGATAGGTTTTATTATGCAAAAAATTCAAGAATATATTATAATCAACAGATACTGAGGCAGTTAGGTGGCATAGTGGATAGAGCACCTCTGCCCTGGATTCAGGAAGACCTGAGATCAAATCTGACCTCAGACATTTAATAATTACCTAGCTGTGAGACCTTGGGCAAGTGACTTCACCCTATTGTCTTGCTAAAGAGACAAAAAAAAAAACCCATACCTCAAAAGAGATACTACAGGAAAAACTCCAGAAGACGTGCCTTTTGGAAGAAGAGATTTTGTTCTCTCTGTAGATCCAATAAGGAAACTTTGAACAGCATGAGAGACAATGGAACAACTTTGCCCAATATGGCATGCCCTTATCAGAGAGGGTCCTGCCCTCTCTAAGGAAGGCAGGATTAAAGAATCTCAAAGGAAACATGCCATAAGTAAGTTTAGAATAAGCACCCCAGGTGTTCACATGAACTATTTTGCCCAACCTTTGGTATAGCCTAGTAAGCTCATATTCATCTGATCAGCCAAAACTTAACACATTGCAATTTCTCCAAATATAGTGATGCCTTTTTGATCTTCTTTAATAACAAAGGACAAGAACAACCTGATCAGGGTGGTTAGGTGGCGCAGTGGATAGAGCACCAGCCCTGGAGTCAGGAGTACCTGAGTTCAAATCCGGCCTCAGACACTTAATAATGACCTAGCTGTGTGGCCTTGGGCAAGCCACTTAACCCCATTGCCTTGCAAAAAAGTAAATAAAAAATCAAAACTTAAAAAAAAGAACCAACCAACCAAACAACCAATCAACCAACTAACCAACCAACAATAAGGAAACTATGGAGATAATAAAGCACAATTCTGTAGAAAATAAAAAGTTAGCATAGGTATTGAAGACCTCCCAATACATAACATGGTTCCTAGAATCCTATATCAGAAGCTCCTTTTCTTCCAAGGAATAATACATAATGAATTCCTGAATTGCAAATTTTTGAAATATCATAAAGTTATCATTTATCCAGTAGGGCGGTGCAACATTATCACAGAGTAAACTTCACCTAGCTATAGTATTGACAGTTAAAAAAACACCTTAACATTTCACCATCCCAAATATTCACAATTTCTAAACTATATGGAAAACAAAAGATGAATAATACAGAACCAAGTAGAGAAGATAAAAATATGGTGGGGACTTGGCATGGGATATTTCATTCTAATAAAATATTTTGCAATTGGAGTTGTACCAGAGATGCTCTCCTGGAGACTCCAGAAGATCAGGGTCACCTTCTCTGCAGAGAAGTACAATAAGTAGATTTTTTTCCTACCTACCTATGCAATAATCCATAGACCATTTAATATAAAATAACTTTAACTGCATTGTAAATGAATTCCAAATTCTTTCTTTTTTTGTTTATTTTTTAGGTTTTTGCAAGGCAAATGGGGTTACGTGGCTGCCCAAGGCCACACGGCTAGGTAATTATTAAGTGTCTGAGACTGGATTTGAACCAGGTACTCCTGACTCCAGGGTCAGTGCTTTATCTACTACACCACACCACCTAGCCACTGCACCAAATTTTTTCTATCTGAAATTTATTGAAAGAGAAAAATTGGTGATGAGTATGAGGATGATGACACTGATATTTATCATTTAGATGGCTCTTTACTTGCATTTTACATGAACTTCACAAGAAATCTATGGCACATCTGTAAGGCTGGTACTATTATTTTGCCTCTTTATAATTGAAAAAGGTAAAATTCATTGGGATTAATTGAATTACCCATACTAATAATGTTTCTAACTTTCAAAAAATAAAAGGACTCAAATCTAGATCTCCAAGGATAGCACTCTATCCAATATGGAATGTTACTTCTCAATGATATGGGTTGATATGTGTGGTCCAGTTTTTTAAAGCACATTACACACATAGTTTCAAGTCAATATTGAAAAAAAAACTATGAAGTATTTGATATATAGATAGATAGATATTTATCTGATTTTAAAATTAAGCGAAATGAGATTTTAAAGGGTTAAATCTTTTATTTCATGATAAAACAATTAGAATCAAGTTGTGCATAGTAGATTTGCAGCTTCATGTACATATTGTGGTAGTGTGACCTGGAAATGTTTGTTTTTATTCCATAAATAAAAAATGGCTTTCAAATCCAGGTTTTGCTTTAGGCTAAGACTAGAACTCTTTCTTTAGACCTCATGGTCTTCCATAAAGAAAAGAAAGAATTCGAAGTCAGAAGAGATTAGCTTTCATTTAAAATATGTCACAAAAATATAACTTTAGAGAATCCAAATAACAATTTCAAGATTAATATTCTTTAGAAAACAAAATCTTGGGTAGAATGATAAGGTGTATTCAGTCTCTCAAATTTTATCATCTGAATTTTCCTCCAATATATTCCTCAGACTTTAAAGAATAAATCAATATAACATTATATATTTATACAGCTTTTAAAAAATGGTTTACAAAGAGTTTTACATAAGTTAACTTTTTTTGATCAGATATCTATCCATATGTTCAGTGCACTATTTTAGCCTTCGACTTTGGTTCAATTAAATAAGTGTATACCATTTGTCAAACTTTGTGCTAAACAATGAGGATATAAACAAAATAAAAAGAAGTTCCTACCCCTAAGGAACTTTCAATATGTTGGGAGAAGATGGCACACAAAAGGAAGCCAGAAGAGGGACAACAAGGAAAACCTTGAACAGGGACATTTTGTCGGAGGAATTGAAACCAAGAAGAGTCCCGCATGAAAAAATGGAGTGATCTTCAAAGTTCAAGTGTTGGCCTGTAAAAAGAAAAAATTTGGGAGCGAATTTAGTAATCCACCTCTTAGCTCTCTAATTAGAAGGGAGAGAAAGTTGAATCATGTGGGAAAATATCGAATATCCAAAACTGAGTTAGTCTCATACCGAAGGTATTTTAGTTATTAGCTTATCCTTGTAGAAGCATCTTGTGCCGCACAGTTAAAACCAAAGTTCCAGATCCAAATTGAATGGTGACAACATAGGAGAATCAGTTCTATCTCATTTGTCCTGTTTTATGTGTTTACTGATTCATCTTAACTGCCTGATTACAGAATTCAGGAATTCAAACTTGAAAATCCAGGACAAACAAGAAATAGGAAAGAAATCTGAAGATTTGAGAACATGTTGCTTCATCATAACACTTAGAAAATGTCATCATTTTAGTTCTCATCAAGTATTATTATCTTTCATTATTGTAACATACTAATACCTGAAAAGGGCTTTAGCCTAGGCCAAAGCAGTTTTCAAAATCCTTCTTCTTCTTCTTCTTCTTCTTCTTCTTCTTCTTCTTCTTCTTCTCTTTCTCCTTCTTCTCCTTCATCTTCTCCTTCTCCTCCTCCTCCTCCTCCTCCTCCTTCTTCTTCTTCATCTCCTTCTTCTCCTCCTCCTCCTTCTTCTTTTCCTTCTTTCTCTTCTTCTTCCTCTCCTTCTTCCTCTTCTTCTTCTTTCTTCTTCTCCTCTTTCTCCTCAACCTGTCTTAACCTATCTGCCAAGAAGGTTTTACTGAAAAGTGACTGCTGAATATGCTATAATTTCTTGGAGTCACTGGTGATAGTTGGGTGAATGGTGGGTATCAAAGGTAAACTGTCTTGAAAAAACTAGTCTTCATAAAAGAGATGCTAGTCCTCTCTGAATAACCCATATGGCCCTATCAAAAGATTATCAAAAGAGAACACTGGCAAAATTAGTTAATAAGATTCTTTCTATATCTTTATTTTATTTTTTTCTCATTTAAATGGTCAAACAATTTTTGAAATTTTTTAAAAAATCTATAGTTCCATACTTTCTCCCTTACTTCTCTTCCCCTTCTTGAGAAAGCAAAGGTATTGATATTGATTATACATGTTCACTTATTCAAAATTTCCATAATAACCATGCTGCATAAGAAGAGAGACCAAAAGAATATTTTGTTTTGTCTTTTTTTTAGGATTTTGTAAGACAAATAGGGTTAAGTGGCTTGCCCAAGGCCACACAGCTAGGTAATCATTATTTTAAGCCATCATTTCTGAAGTAGGGTATTGACAGATTTTTCATCTCTTTCATGTATGCTTTTAATTTAAATAATTTATTTCTTAAGGTGTGCATGTAAATGTGTGATTTTTATGGGTAGATGCAAATTTATGTTTATTCATAAGGATCATGTTAGTAAGGAAGATGGAGTCCCTCAGTCTTTAAGAGAATAATTGAAATATCAGAAATAGTATTTATTGGGGAGGCTAGGTGGCTCAGTGGACAGAGCACCAGCCCTAGAAATCAGGAGTACCTGAGTTCAAATCTGACCTCAGACACTTAATAATTACTTAGCTGTGTGGTCTTGGGCAAGCCACTTAACCCCATTACCTTGCAAAAAAAAACCCTTAAAAATAAAAAAAGAAATAATCTTTATTGTTTGCCCTCATACACACAGATATGCATATCCCTTCACCCTCATCTTTCAAAAGAATTCAAAATTAAATAAACCACAGCCTAAATAGTAAAACCCTTGCTTACTTGGGTATCATGGCTAGAATCATTTATTAGAAATTCTCAGGAGTCTGTCCTAGATATACTTTTAATAATTTGTCTATGGGAAACAAGAGTGAATCTCTGGGGAATGTAGTTAAGGTATCAGAACAGAGAAAGGAATTTGCAGAGGCTGTCCCCCTGACCACTTTAAATGCCTTAAAATTATGACCCTAACCTAATTCTAGAGTGGTAGAAATCATGAAAACACTAAGTGAAAAAATTTTCTAGACAAGTTGGAAGATTCACAGAAAAGTTGTTTTTTTTTTTTTGGGGGGGGGGATTGGAAAGCATTGCAACCCAGCCTGGGCCACAGCCACTCCAGAGTAAACCAGCTCCAGCTTTCCAGGAAGAGTCCACAGGACTTCTGGGTCTCTGGGAGAGTTTGGGTTCAAGGTCGCAGGGAGGTTTCCAGACATTTCAAGATAATGTGGAAAAACAACGGGGGAAACTCTTCCCCACCAGAGAGGGTTTGGAGTCCAGTTTGGTGCAGCCCCAGCACCAGGAACCAGTAGCTGGCCTGTGGAACCACCCAGCAACTACTTTCAGAGCACTCAGTCCACAGAAGGCAAGGGGTAGGGGGAGATCACAGTGTTCCCTCTGCTATCTCTGGGACAAGTCTCTGTTGCATTGACCATATTCAGATCTAGGTCACAATCTGGGGCCTCAATCTCAGACTCACAGTTCAAGGGCAGAGGGGAGGATTTGTGGTTATCCATAGACCAGAACACAGGCCAGAAGAGCAGTCAGAAACTCTCATAAGATCTTTAAGGAATTGAGGTCCCTGGGGAACAGTGTTCCAAAACCTCTCACAAAGCTTGAAAAAGTACATCCTCCACCTGGGAAGCAGAACCCCAACTTAACAAAGAATTAAACCAGTCATGGACTGGGCTAACAAGCAAACAACAGATGAAAACAATGTGACCAAAGACAATTACTTTAGTCCAATAGAAAATCAAGATACCCACTCAAAAGATGACATGTTCAAAGATTCTGTACCCAAAGCCTCCACAAAAAAATAGGAATTGGTCCCTGGATATGGAAGAGCTCAAAATGACTTTGAAAATGAAGTAAGGGAGGTAGAGGGGAAAATTGGGAAGAGAAATGAGAACGATGCCGGAAAATCATGAAAGCCAAGTCAACAGCTTGGTCAAGGAGATACAAAAAAATACTGAAGAAAATAATATCTTTAAAAGCAGTTTAGGTCAAATTAGAAAAAGCAGTTCAAAAGTTCAGTGAGGAGAATACCTTAAAAAAGTAGAATTGGCCAGACTGGAAAAGAAGATTAAAAAGATCTCTAAAGGAAATAATTCCTTAAAATGTAGAATGGAGCTAAGGGAAGCTGATGACTTTGTGAGAAATCAAGAAACAAAACAAAACTAAAAGAATGAAAACCTAGGAGAAAAAGTTAAAAATTTCATTAGAACTTCCTTTGTCAAGAAATAGTTCAGGAAAATTGCTCTGACATCCTAGAAACAGATGGTAAAATTGAAATTGATGGAATTCACTGTTCACTTCTTGAAAGAAATCCCCAAATAAAAAATCCCAGGAATATTATAGTCAAATTCCAGAATCTCAGTCAAAGTGAAAAATATTGCAAGCAGCTAGAAAGCAATAGTTCAAATATCACAGAGCTGCAGTCAAGATTGCACAGTATTTAGCAATTTCTACATCATGGTCTCATAGGGCTTGGAATATGATATTCCAGAAGGCAAGGGAAAAAACCTGTATTTAACTGAGAATCAGCTACCCAGCAAAACTGAAGAAAATATTTCAGGGGAAAGGAAGGACAATCAATGAAATATGGGATTTTCAAACGTTATTGTTGAAATGACAAGAACTAAACAGAAAGTTTGATATTCAAGTATAGGATTCAGGTGAAGTGTAGAGGGGTGAATGGACAGGGCAAATTATGATGGATTTAATGATGTTGAATTGTGTGTATTCTGCATAGTAAGAGGATATTGATAACTCATATGAACTTTCTCATTTACAGGAGCAATTAGAAGGAACATATATAGATAAAGCACAGGAGGGAGTTGAATATGAAGGTATAATATATGATAAAGATGAAATTAATGGGCCAGAAAGGAATGTACTGAGAAAAAGTGAAAGGAGAGTTGGATTGGGATGTGATTTCCCATAAAAGAGACAAGAAAAAGCTTTTTTCAGTGGTGTGGAAGGGGGGAGGAGGAGGGAGGACTAAATGAGCCTTTATTCTCATTGGAAGTGACTCAGAGCATTTCTATACCCTAGGTATAGAAATCTATCTAGGTATAGAAATCTATCTTACCCTAGAGGAAAAAAGGAGTGTAAAGGAATGGGAGAAATATGACAGGGGGAGGGGAAAGGGGTATAGGTGATACATGAGAGAGAGAAGATTGTTGGAGAGGGTGGTCAGATACAACACAATTATGAAGAGGAACAGAGTAAAAAGGGAGAGAGAATAGATTAAATGAGGATGTGAAGGATTAGGATGGAGGGAAGTACAACTAGCAGTAGCTAGCAACTGTGGGAATGCCATCCATCTCAGAGACAGAGCTGATAGTATCCAAACACAGATTTTTTTCCCCTCTCATTTTCTTTTTCATATGAAAATAAATGAATTAAAAATTGAAACAATTGACTGGTTTTATCCCAAAAGATCCCCAATCTATTCCATTATGCCAGAGACATCCTGCTTCTATGTGTGATTTCAAGCCAAAGAGGCAACTCATATGGCTAAATGGTTGCCTTCACTAGGATGTTCTATCATTGTGCTAAATGATAGTGTTTCTTCTAAGTTAATCTTTTTTGCATGGCTTGATTTTTTTTTTGTTTTAAAGAAACTAATTGAGCTAGAAGAAACGGATGGTAAGTATTGTGATGTGTTTTCTAAATTGTTGTTTTGCATATAAATTAGAAATTATTCCTTGCCTTCACCTGAGGTTGCAAATAACTTTTCCCTTCCTCTATTTGAACAATCTTTTTCTTTGGATGAAGCATGTCCAAATTATTGGAAAATTATAACATTTTGCTGACAGTATGCTTAAGAGTGATCAATCAAACTGCCGCGAGAGAAAGGGGGTATTTTTTTTAAAGGAAGGCTTATTAGTCTTAGAGCTTCAAAGGTCAAGTTATTTCTTCGTTTCAATTCAAGGACATTTTCTGTAGTCAATCAATTTTAATTCAACATAAGACCTTACTCCTCCATTTTCACCTCGTAGATTAACTAGCGTAATTAAACCTCTGTTGCTAAGCAAAATGCTGATTTCCTTTTTTTTTCTTTGTGATGGATAAAGTGCTCCATCTGGATGCTTGTTTCAACATTCACTCACTTGATCATAACTGATTTATTTACCTTCGCAATGAGTAGAAGGGTTATATAATTCCCCAACAAACCTTTGCATATCAAATTAGTTTATCTTAAATCTCAAACTTGACTCGTTCCATAAGAAGTAAAAACATATCTTCTGAGGCTCATTTATAGCAAAAGATGTCAACAGCATCATCATTATTTACCATCTTTGCAGGGATCACATTTTCTTACTTGTACAATAACTGATCATGGCCCTAATAAGGTTTTTAACTCTGCTACAATATAAAAGCTATAAATTACTTGTTGCCTGAGACAAGTCTTTTTTTTTTTTTCAGTGAATAATCATTTCAGGAGAATATCAGAATTACAGAATCTTAGAGCTGAAAGTGATTTTGTAAGCCACTTTGTTCTCTCTCCCAACAATTATATGCATTCACTTGTTTTCCATTGGACTAGTTTACACCTCAGATGTATGTGCACTTCCTGAAGACAATCAAACCACTCTCTCCTATTCAGGGGTTTACTCTTTTTTTTTTGCAAGGCAAATGGAGTTAAGTGGCTTGCCCCAGGCCACACAGCTAGGTAATTATTAAGTGTCTGAGACTGGATTTGAACCCAGGTACTCCTGACTCCAGGCCCAGTGCTTTATCCACTGTACCACCTAACCGCCCCAGGTTTAATCTTTTGACTCAGTTGTATGGACTTTGCTGTACACCAGTGCTCATAGCCTAGCATGAAAACATCTCCAAAATTCAACATAACCACATTTGAAACAGATAGCAATGAATAATATGAAAAATTCAGTTTCATTCTCACAACAATCAGGAATAAGACACCAATTAATTAATTTATTATTTATTTCTTCAACATAAATTATACATATCAGTTTGGGCTATTGCTATCTGTATAATTGATGCTCAAACCTACCATCCCACTATATTAGAATAAAACAAACATTTCTCTATGCAGAATTTAGTGTTATTGTACTGGAAAGAACAATGGACAAAATTGATCTTTGATACTACTCCTCCCCTCATTCAAAAGTCTGCTTTCCAAAGATTGTTTTTAGTTCCCTATTGTTTTAGGTTCTTAGTGTTTTAATATATTTTCAAGTCAAGCCATTCAACTTATACTTCAAGTGACTATTGTGTTTCTGGCATTGTGCTAATCCTTTTTCCTCTATCCTTTCATAATCTTTACATATCACCACTTGAGAATAACAGATTTAAAAGCCTTCACATTAAGGTATAAAGTATTATAAGTATATTGCAAGTTTTTTGAGGGCAGGGAATATTTCATTTTTTTCTCTTTTTACTTTTCTGTAGAGTTCTCAAAGTGCTTTGAATCCTAGAAATACCTAAAAGAGTTATGATTTATTCAGCATTAGTTACTCTCCATTTGGGAATTAATTGAGCAATTTAACAGAGATCAAATAGTGTCAGTCTTAGGACATTTGAACCTTGGTCTTTCTGACACTGAGTCCTAATCCCTGTTCAAGTTGCTAAGCTGCCTTGTCTTACACATGGTATATATTTTTATTTAATAAATACTTACTTTGTTTAATTAATTTGTTCATTAATTAATTAATTGAAATAATTTGCTCCTTAAGAGACTTTCTTTTTAAAAGGAAATAAGAATTGTGTTGCTTGTTTATTAGGCTTAACTAAGCAAATGAAAATCTAACTGTAGATTTTCTCACTTTGGTCAAAAAGTTTGGGGAAGCAATTTTGAAAGAGAAGTGATACCTTTTTAGTTATCTTGAAATTAAATCATTTAGGTTGCTGCCTATTCTAAACAAAATCTATCTTTGAAAGAAAGAAAGCAAAAAAATATTGTTACAAACAAGTATAGTAAAGCAAAACAAAAAATATATGCCTCCAAAAGTTAGTGCTCTAGTCCATCACTTTTGTATCAGAATAAATATAGTAGGCTTATTTCCTTTCAAATCTTTGGGAATTATGATCAGTCTTTGTGTTGACCAGAGTACTGTCTTGTCTTTATTTGTTCTTATTAGCTTTGAGATTGTTCTCTTGATTTCATTTATTACAATCTATTTCAGTTCTTTCTGGATTTCTCAAAAGTCATCCTCTTCATTATTTATTAGAGCACAGTAACATTCCATCTCATTCAAAAACCATAACTTATTTAGCCATTTCTCAATTGATGGGCATCCCCTCAATTTCCAATTTTGTGTCACTAGAAAAACAGTTACTACAATATTTTTGTACATGTGGGTCTTTCCCCTCCTTTTCAAGATTTCTTTGGGATATAGACACAATTGTCGGGGTATTCCTGGATTAAAGGGTATGCACAAATTCCTATCTCTTTGGGCATAGTTCAAAATTGGTCTCCAGAATTTTTAGATCTATTCACGACTTCACCAAAAGTACATTACTGTCCTTTCCTTCCCATATTTCCTCCAGCATTGATCATTTCTTTTTTGTTTTTTGTCACTGACCAATTCAATAGGTGTGATATGGTATCTAAAAGTTGTCTTAATTTACATTCTTCTAATCAATAATGATTTGGGGCATGCTTTTCCATATGATTACAGATAACTTTAATTTTTTCATCTAATCACTTCCTTTCATATCCTTTGATTATTTATTAATTGGGGAATAATAAATTTGAATTTAACATTAGGTAAGATTCTGCAGTTATGGACAAGGTGGAAAGATATTTATCATGAATGCCATGATAGACTTTTATCCAACAGCAACTCCATTCATTTCAGAGATGTTCCTTACTAAGTTGGCTGCAAGGGGAAAATGTTTCAGGCCTGGCAATTTTACAAAGTCCTCAATTAAAATCCTACCCATGATATTACTTGGGTGACCACAGGCGAAAGACTTATTAATTCTTTGCCATCTGTTTCTAAAATGAGGTCATGGGGGTGAGAATCATCTGAGATCTCTTTTTGTTTTATATATGTGATCATTTCTTCATTGGAAAATTATTATACCCCTTATCCCTAAATATGAATTTTGCTGTACTAAATGTCTATTTTTTTGAAATATATTATCTTCACTGAGAATTTTCCTCATCTGCATGGGAAGCAGTTTAAGAACAGGGATAATATGTTTGGTTTCTTTGTGTCATTCTAAATTTCAAACAACATATTTGGCACATAGTAAATAGTCTTGTTTTTTAATAAAATAGTACGATGTATAGAATCGCATCTTTACAATTAATTAAGATGAAGCGGTACTACTTCCAACTGAAGTGACAAATTCAGGCACGTTGGGATTGATGCAGAGATACATCATCACTTGAAATACATGATAATATGCAGAAAGAATGAAGATCAGGTCAAACCTTGGGAAACAAATCAACAATTGAGATGGTTAATCCAATGTACAAAAATGAATCAATTCAGCTTTAAAAAATATTTATCCAAGGCTAGAACATGTAATTATCACTGATAGCTTTAGAGAGTTTTCTTTACCTCTCTATATTGTTTATCTGTTCTTAGTCAGAAAAAGCTGTAAAATTGAAGGAGGGAGGACCTGAATCAAAGAAAATAATCAAGAGGTTACTCTCTTTATAACTGGGAGTTAACTTATGGAGCTCATTATTCCAAAAGGTGGTGCAGGTTGCAAATTTTAATAGCTTCCAAAGAGTTTTAGGTAAATTCATGCATGACCGAACCTATCTTGTTTTCATTAAAGGATGTTTATGAGGACATCACTACTCTCTCTAGGATCTTGGCTATGATTTCTGACTACATATGTTGATCTGAACAAAGAGTAACCCCCCTGAAGAACTGATTCTCAAACAACTTTAGATATAAATAGACACATTTCTCAGTGACCTCATTTTCTTTTTCTGTCAATTTTATTTAACACATTTCTGGATGACCTTCATTCATTCAACTTTACAAAATTACAAGATGATGAAATGAACCTCAGTAACCATATAGTTCAAATCTTTCCTGAACAAGAAAAAATATCATTTTGTTACCACTGACAAATTGCTATCCAGGAATTTCTTGAAGACCTTCAGGGAGGAAGAATGTATTTCTTTTTAAGGCAGTTCATTTCACCTTTGTATAGCTATAATCAATAGGAAAATTTCCATTGAGGCCTGCACTGTTCTCCCTCATCATCTTCATGTTCTAGCTTCCCTGACTTTCTTCAAGATTTAGAATTCAACCTAATGCAAGAAATTGTTTCTGCTCTTTCCCTACTGTGTATTAACTCTCATTTACACTGAATATATTTTATATATATTTGCTGTACATACAGGACCATTCATTCTTGCTTTCATATTATTTCCCACATTAGAATTCATTCTACCTTCTGATCAGGGACTATATTTTATTTTTGTGACTTCAATGCTTGACAGAATTCTTGGGACACAATAAGTAAATGCTCCATAAGTGATTGTTTGATTGACTAACTATTTACAATTGGAGAGACACAATCTCCTGATATTTCTCAGCCCTTTTGATCTTACTCTGCAAACTACTTTCTAGAAAACATCCAGTGAGTGAATTCTCACTGTTTCGTTGATGTTTCTGGAACCATCAGAAATTCCTAGTGTATTCACATTTTCTAGTAGGAAAAAAAATGAATGCACCCATTATAGTGGAATTCCAGATAACACTGAATGAAGTAGGATTTTTTTAAGGATTATATTGGTAGAAGGATCTACTTGCAACCAGGATCATTGGGTTATATATAAACTTGGGATGTGACAATTTTTAAATTTATAGCCTAACAGCATTTCAGACCTGGAGGTGACAATAATGGGTGTCTAGTAAACTTTCTATTAAAAGAATACCAGTTCCATTACCAAATTAACAACTGTCATTGAACCTTATCAATTGGGTGTTCCATAAAATTTCTAATTTAATGTGTTCAAAACGAAATTCTTTTTGCTTTTTATTTAGAATATGCCCTTCTTCTGACCATTTCAGTGGAGAACAACATCATTCTTCCCATGTCCCACATTCACAACCTTTATATCAACCTGTCATCCTTAATTCCTCATTTTCACTTATTCCTCATATTCATTCAGTAGATTAAAATTTTCATTTCTATTTCTACATCTCTCATTTTTGTATAATCTTTTCCAAATAAATAATTACCATCACCATCATTCCCTACTTGAAATATTGCAAGAAACCTCAGAGCTAGGGAGTTTATTTTGTCTCTTCCCACTATAATTCTTCCTCCTTTAAACTATCTAAGTAATTTCTTAGAGAAGTCTGCTCATATTACACCTAAATAAAAAATAAGCAAACATTTTCCTTACCTAATATCTATAGGCAAAAATACAGGCTCCTCAGTTTCATGTTTAAAGTTCTTCATACAATAACTCTACCTACGTTTCTATTTTTCATATGCATTAATCCTCTCCATGTACTTTATATACATCTATTCTAGTTTACTTGTTACTTCTTTTATTCAGAAATCCATCTCTCTTACATCTTTGTTCCTTTGAACTGGCTTTTTCTAATTAATGGGATGTAATCTTTCTTAGCCTTCTTTACTTGGAATCATTTTCTTTCAAGATTCTCATTTTTTGAAGCTATTTTTGAGTTGACTCAAATCCCATTGCTTTAAAATATTTTCCCAAACAATCATATATTTATTTACTCATAATATTATCAGTTAACTCCTCACCATGGAATGTTAAGTCCCTTTCTGTGACTGTATCACATTTGTCTTTGAATCCTGAGCTTACCATATGATATACATATATATATGTATTATACTATAAATGTCTGTTGCTTGATATCTTTTCTTGGCTAAATATCCCAACTGGTCTTTGTCTAAAGATCCCAAGAGTGGTCTTTAACCAGTGTTGATATCACATTCCTTTAAGAAGATTCCCAATTTTGATGGCCATATCATTCTTCATCTTTCAATTTATTTCCTAAAAGATAGCACATGGAAATATACAAAATATTCCTTATGCCATCTGGCATGACCAAAGTACAATGGCATTATCCTATCTTCATTACCAATTATACTCTTGCTTCTTCATCAAACTTTAGTCAGTAGATTTATTTGTCACTCTATCATAGTGTTCACTCATACAGAGTCATTTTCTTTCCAAAATCTCTTTTTTTTGAGGCATGGACAGAAATCATCAACTGACCATTTTTAGGTTTATAAAGTTGGAATTTTGGACAGTGGAATAGGTTTTTAGTTTTCTTAAGGTTTGGCATGAAAACTGCTTCATGGTAATTGAATGGGCAACAATGTACATTTATTTACTGAGCCTTTATCATTATCTGGGGAAGTAGTATTGTTGCTTCCTCTAATGTGTTCTCTGGGATGTTGTATACACCCTTAAAGAGAGGATAGCAAAGAGATATTTTAGTTCAATGATTATTTCCCCCTAACTTGTTAGATTCAGATACTCTTTGAAATAGAACATTTTATTGAAGCTATGACTGGATGGTGTTCATAATGTGGTGACACACCAAATAAAACATATTAACAACTAACAATTGAGGTCATTGGAATAGTTTCAATATTTTTGATGCAATTATTAAATGAGTAATATACCCAGAATAGTGTTCATTTTACAAATAATATTATGGAATTTCTCCTAGTTCTAAGAGCACATAAGAGCTAAAATAGCATAAAAATTATCTCGTGAACTGCTTTATTATTCTATAGGTATATTAAGGACAGGAAGGAAAGAAGATGAGAGAGAAGGAGGGAAGGAAGAAAAGAAAGAAAAAGGGAAGGAAGAAAAGAAGGAAGGAAGGAAGGAAGGAAGGAAGGAAGGAAGGAAGGAAGGAAGGAAGGAAGGAAGGAAGGAAGGAAGGAAGGAAAGAGGGAAGGAACCAATCCTGGGTACATTGTTCATTTAATAAGTACATCAAAATATTGAAGCTTTTCCAATCATCTCAATTTTTAATTATTGATAAATTTTGTTTGGTATTTGGATACTGCATTATGGACATCTTCAAGTCACAGCTTCAATGAAAAGATCTATTTCCATAGAGTGCCTGAATATAACATTACAGAAAAAAATCGTTGAGTTAAAAGGAAGTAAGGGAGGAAGAAAGGAAACAAGTATTCATTAGGAATTTGTTTTGTTTCAGACAGTCTGCTAAATACTTTAAAATGTTCTCACATTTGATCCTCCTATACAAAGAAGAGAAAGAAAAGCAGTTGTGAAATATTCATTATACGCTATTAACTGAAAACCATGCAATGTTCTTTAGCTATTTCAGCCCTGATTTTTTTCTATATCTTGCTAACTTAAGTTGAAGAGCATAGTTTAGGTATTAGTTTTATCAACAAGGCCTTATCAAAGGGCCCTTATCAAAGGCAGTAACCAATGACACAATCTCACCCTTCTTTTGAAGAGACAATGTCAGTGCAGGTGTATATGCCTAGAGTAATGACTTCTTAATAAGTAGTGAATCTTTAATAGGAAAACTTTATTGCCCTCCTCATACATACATTTAGGCTTATGTAATACATTCTCTGGATTCATGATTCCAAACCACACCCTCACTGGTGTGAGACTGTGTGGACAGTTGGCATCATTTGAAAGGAAATTGTTAAGCCTTTACATCTGTTTTATAGTAAGAGATTGTGGAAGGAGGAGAATGCCATTTGGTTCTGTAAATCACAAGCCCCTAAATGACGTTTTTTTCTCCAATAAACTTATGCTGATATCAAATTATCCTAGGAAGGCTAATTATTTTTTAATTGGGGGGCATTTATGTTGAAGGGATATTAAGAATGGTTGGCACAAATTAGTCCTAGAATTAATGAATTGCTGATTCTGCATGGATAGCAATACTATCCATGTGTATGGATAATATACCTGTAAAATCTGACAAAGTTATTTCTGTAGATATCCATCCAAATCTGAAGAGGAAATAAATGAATTTTCCATACTTTTGTGTTAGAGTTTAGAGAATAAACATATTATTAGAACCTTTAAATAACTATATCTCAAGGAACAATAAGTTCCCATCATTCTTTTAGTTGAAAAAGAAAAAAATATCATTCATATAACATCATGAATTTGGTTAAAAGATAGGTTTTCAGAAGAGGAGAGAAGTAGGGAAATAAGGAATTCAGAGGAGAGTTTGCATTCAGCCTAATTAGATCTAAATTATTTTTCAACCATTCTCTAAAATAATTATACCTGACCGGAATTTAACATTGAGGTCTTGCAAAATCTTTAATAGAGAAAGATTTGCATATTCTCATAAGACCTAATCTTAACAAACTTGGAAAGAAGAGCTAAATATGCTAGAGAGATACTTTTCTATTTTGTATGCATCAATTTATATATATATATATATATATATATATGTTATTATCTTCATTAAAATATAATCTCCATGAAGAGAAGCGATATTTTTCCCTTTTTCATATCCTCAACATTTATTTTAATTTATTTTATGATTTTTTTTTGGTAAGGCAATAGTGTTAAAGTGACTTGCCCAAGTTCACACAGCTAGGTAATTATTAAATGTCTGAGGTCAAATTTGAACTCAGGTCTTCCTGACTCCAGGGCTGGTGCTCTATCCTCTGTACCTCCTAACTGGCCCCTATCCTCATGATTTAGCACAGAAACTGCAACAAAGTCAGTATTTAATAAATATTCAATGATCTAACACAATTTGATTAGCCATCAGTTGAAAAGATCACTACATTAACCAGAAATCCCATCCCTAAAAATATTAGCATTTGGGGACAGCTAGGTGGCTTGAGTCACCTAGATTAGGAGGACTTTAGTTCAATTCCAAACTCAGACAGTCACTTAACTCCATTGTCCAAAAAAATCCAAAAATAAATAAATTTTTAAAAAAATATAGTTTCTTCTGACCAAAAAGACAATGACATTTAGAAGTTTATTTTTTAAGTTTTCTTTCAAGGAAATAAAGTTAAGTGACTTGTCTGAGATCATACAACTAGGAAATTATTAAGTGTTTGGGGCTGGATTTGAACTCAGGTCCTCCTGACTTGAGGTCTGATGCTCTATCCATTGTACCACCAGGTTGTCCCAGAAGTTTGTTTTTTAAATAAAATTAATGAACATTAACATTTATTGTAATTCTTTGATCACCTTCTAAATATTTTTCCCAATATGGCCTCATTTTATATAAAAAAAATGTTTCAGAAAATAGAAAACCAAACTTACCAAATCGATGTCAAACATTTCAAACATAATTATTAGAAATTTATGCTTATTTTGTGATGATATAAATTCTTATATAATCCCATGTTCATTTATTTCTGAATTTGATGGAATTTATGACTTGAATACTTATCAAAAATAGTTCAAAATCTCCTTTTACAAAGCTGAATTACTTCTCCTGAGAAGAACGTGATGCTCTTTGGGAGATATGGCACTACTCATTTGTTTAACCTCTTCTGACCTTCAAATGTAAATTTTTGAAGACAGACTAAATTTTGTTCCATTTCCGTCTTTCCATTTCTTGTCTGGATCAGTATTTGGTACAGTGGACACTTATTCACTATTTTATTCAAAATAAAAGAGTTCTGACCTAGTTTCCTTGTATTAAGGATATTATGATTCAATGTTCATGTCTTCTTGCCCAGATATAGATAGATCTGTCTAAGTGAGCATAGGAAACAGCTTAAATCAACTACTGAGTAAAACATGGACCTGAGAAGGCTGTAGAGCTTCCAGAAGATGTATTGGATTCCTCACTAAAATTTCATTAATATTTTTTTAAATACATTCTATTTGTGGTCTATGGTTGTTATTTATTTAATTTTTATTGGGTTGTTTTTGTAAAAAAATTCTCCAATAAAAACAAACCTGATGAATCATATTATTTTAATCCTGCAAGGGGGGGAGCAAGATGGTGGTACTGTGGATATATTTAGCCTGGATAATTCCAAGGCTTCATTCTAATTTCTTGTGATACTAACCATCCCTTAACAAGCATTGAAAATGATTAGTTGATGAATAATAGGAAACGTAGTTAGAAAGATTTTTTATTAATAACAGTGATCACAAAATATAATTTTTGAAATTATGTCAGTTGGCTTAGCATTTATATAATCAATGATTTGTTAGGAAGATGATCTAATACATTGTCTCTTGAGCCTAATATTGTTGTCCTTTATTTATATTGTTCTGTGCTTTTACGGAAAGTAAAACTAGGAGTAATGTATTAAAGTTAAAAGGATATAGATTTCTTCTTTTCTTTTTTTAATTCATTTTGAAGGGGCATAGTGCATAGAGCACCAGCCCTGGGGTTAGGAGGATCTTAATTCAAATCCAGCTTCAGCATTTAATAATTGCCTAGCTGTGTGACCTTGGGCAAGTCACTTAACCATATTGCTTTAAATAAATTTTCTAAATAATCATTTTGAAATTAAAAACATAAAGTCAAATAAAAGAATATTTCATATACACATCACAAAATTTAAAAAAAGAAATTCATGGGGTGGCTAGGTGGTGCAGTGGATAAAGCACTGGCCCTGGCCCTGGGTTCAAATCCGGTCTCAGACACTTAATAATTACCTAGCTGTGTGGCCTTTGGCAATCCACTTAACCCCATTTGCCTTGCAAAAACCTAAAAAAAAAAGAAATTCACTATGAAGCCATGAATTTATATTTTCCATTGTTTACTTTTTGGATATAGATTTATTAAACATAGAGTTGTCTACTTTTCAAAAGAAAATTTATCTTTCCCCCCCTCTTCAGGTCTAACATTGTTTTATTACCCCAGAGACCTCCCAAAGAAAATTCTCCTTTTGTCAATACAAATCTGTATTTTTTTCATACAATTTATGGATTCTTATTGAACTGACTGGGAATCTGAGAAGTTAATCTACTTGCCCAGAATCATAAATCAGGTACTATGAATTTACTCTCACTGGGTGCTGTTCTGTCTTCTTGGTGCCTATAAAACATTTGTTGAACCTGGCTTTCCTCTATACCTGGTTCCTAGATTTACCAATTCAATAGATAAGAGCAATTATTGCTTTCAAATATTCTTCCAAAAACAATGGAGAGGTAATATAGAGAGTTATATAATTAGATGCATTAAGGACACACTACTTGACTTGCTTCAAAATCAACTAGATGGCAGATTTGATAGATCAAACATTTGTATACGTGACAAAATAGGAGGAGGACCTCTCATGTTTACAAAGAATTTTTGACAAAGGGTCTTTGACTGGAAGACCACTTTCTGGATTCTTTGTTTTTCAATATTGTGGGTTGAGCTTTTTTTGTATGTAGATGCCTACAGGTGGACTTTCTAGTTTTCCAGTTCTGTAATTTATGGTTCAAAACTTAGTTAATTAAAAGCTTTATCATATTGTTGATAATGGAGAGGAAATTTCTCTATAAAACAAAAGATTTGGTTAGAAGACCTCTAAATTTCTTAATAGATCTAGAATTTGATTTTTCAAAAAAATATTGATATATCCTAGAGATTATATCTGAAGTTCTTTTCAAAAGTTCTGATTGAGATAGTCCTAATCTACTATATTTTGTTTGAATCACATCTAAAGTGTTATTATGTGACTATGTATGGTTGGGATAGATTAGAATTAAAATATTCCAAGGATTGTTAATTTGCTCTTCTCAAAATGACATTCTAAGCTATCCATTTCTAAAGGTACATTGGAAATCTAACATCAGTCCCTAGGAAGACAACCAGTTTAATGAAAATCCTTCATGTCATATGAGAATATCGAGGACATTGGACATGTTTAGTCAGAAGAATAGAAGAAAGATTTGGGAGTTATGGAGAGAAATATGACAGACGTTCTCAAGTAGTTGTAGGTTGGTCATATGGAGGAGGAATTAGACATCTCCTGCTTGAACCCAAAGGGAAGAACTTGGAGCAATGAGTTGATTGGTTGATTCTTGTCAGTTATCAAAAAAAAATGATATCACTATTAGAGACGTTACAACATGTCAAACTATGGTTGATCATCCCAATAGAAGCTCAGAAGATTTACACTGGTCAGCCACAAATAGTCCATGTGAAGATTTGTAGTGAGTTCTCTAAGTGTGCACAAATCACATTTCCTTTGAGCTAATTCAATTTTGCTCTTGCTCATAGAGTATAGCACCCTCACTGATGATGGCACTCCATGCTGGGCAATTCAGTGCCAGTGTCTCCTATGCTGAATAATCAATTCCAAAGTTCTTAAGAGAGAACTTGAGAGTGTCCTTGTATCACTTTTTCTGATCCACCATGAGCACATGACCTGTGTGACTTCTCCAAATGGTAGTGTTTTGAAGGCAAGTGTATGTTTCACATTCAAACTATATGGTCAGCCCATTAGAGCTATGTTCTCTGTAGTAACATTTGAATGCTTGGAAGTTGAATTTGAGAAAAGGACCTCAGTATCTGGTATCCTATCCTGCCAGGTAATCTTCACAATCATCATAAGACAATTCAAATGGAAGCAATTCAATTTCCTGGCATGGCACTGATAGATTGTTCATATTTCACGTAACATACAATGATGAGGTCAACAAATCATTTTGTAGACCTTCAGTTTGGTAGGAAGTCTCTCCCATTCTTTCTTTCAGAGCCTCCCCAAAATTTAACTGGCTCTAAGTGAACTTATCTACACTATTCAAAACTCCTACATTTGTGGGGACCAATGCTTTCACAGATGGATGATGTAGTGTTATCTGATGGAGTGCCTATGTTTTCTTGTTAATTGTTAGGTCAAAATTAGCATAATCAACAGAAAATTGATGCATGCACAATTGTCTGACAAGAGAAGATCATGCACCAAGACTCTCCATTTTGGTCATGCCTTGTAATCTTTTCAAGTTGAAGAATTTACAATCAATGCAATAGCTAGTATTGATGCTATGATGCAATGAAGGAAATTGATAAAATAGCTGAAAATATCATCCTAGAAAGCATG
This sequence comes from Macrotis lagotis, assembly GCF_037893015.1. Lineage (NCBI taxonomy): Eukaryota > Metazoa > Chordata > Mammalia > Peramelemorphia > Peramelidae > Macrotis > Macrotis lagotis. The sequence goes on from NC_133658.1 coordinate 31,155,168, forward strand.
GAACCAAGGACTCAGTTTTCTTTTATTCCATTGGTGACTGGGAAATCCCAAGAGCATCATCCACTATCCAGAACCAGGCAAGCATAGAGTCATGAAATTGACATACAATACCGATGAACTTTTCTGGGCAACCAAATTTTGATATAATTTTCCATAAACCCCCTGATTGTATCAATGGCCTGGGTCAAATCTACAAATGTTGTGTATATAGACATTTGTTCTGTTCCTTTCATTTTGCCTGGAGTCGTTAGGTAGCAAACACCCTATCAATTGTCACTTGACCCTTCCTTAAGCCACACTGGCTCTTCAGATAGGTGGCTATTTTTCAGGTTATGGATCAGATTATTAAAGAGAACTCTGACAAGTATCTTGCAAGCAATGCCTAAGAGAGGAACATTTCTGTGATTTTCACAGGACAATGTATTCCCTTTACCTGTATAGACATGCCAATGGAGGCATCCTTGAACTCCCGGAGTATAGCATTGTCCTATCATATGACCTAGGAGATTGGTGTATAGGTTTGTTCAAGGAAGATTAGTACCTGGGGTGGGAGGAATTCAAGCCTTTTACAGCGTTGCTTTTCACTATTGATGTCTACCAGAGCTACCTAATCTGTGATTTCAATCCACAGTGATTTAACCATGGCAAATCAGATTGAGTGTAACTAAGATTTCAAACCTGAAGTTTTCCTTTAGTCAAATGAATGGATGAGAACAATTTGGTCCAATGGCCATGAAGGTATTTGAAAAGGTTCTATGTGGTGTTTAGAATTTGGTTAGAAATTGAATATGACAAGGTCATCCATTGAACTGTAACCAGTTTTCTTGACTCTGTCTAATCAATGAACTAGATGATTTTGGAAGCAACGGGTAGAATTACAGAAAGGTAAAATTTTATTTAACATTAATAAAAAATTCCTAGTCTTCTCTTCCCTTAGTCCTTTCTTGCTTTCCTTCCCTCCTTCTCCCTCTTTTTTTCCCTTGGCAAAGCAATAGAGTTAAGTTATTTACCCAAGATCACACAGCTAGGTAATTATTAATGGTCTGAGGCTGGATTTGAACTCCTCAGGTCCTCCTGACTCCAGGACCTTGACAAACATTGGGATAATAGAAGAAAAGCAATGAAAATAAGTGCTCTTTTCACTGTGCCACTTAGCTGTCTCACTTCTCCCTCTATCTCTACTTCTATCTCTGTCTCTTTTTCATGCTATGCAACTCTCTTTGTACATATTAAGAATTCAATGAGTGCTTATTGATTGAATGGAACTAATGAATTTTTTTAAAAAGTACTCCTGATATAAAGAGTTATGCTTAGTTCTCTTGAATTTATCCGCTTTGGTCTACAAACGGAAACATGAGCTATGTGAATGGGTGCACATATATGTGGGAAATTTTTGTCCCATGGGGTTTGATGATCAAGAGAATGTTGACTTTTTGTCATGATTTTAGAGAATTATTTTCTTACCCTCTTAGAGAATTTGACTTACCAGATTGAACAAGCATAATAATCAGCCTTTTCCAAAAGTCCTGATTTTATATTTCTAATCTATTGCTTCTTTCCTTGGGCAAGAACTTTAATTTTCTCTGGTTTTGTTTTCCTGAAATCTAGGGAGTTTTATTATAAGAATTCTCAAGATTATTCCAACTCTATTTATGCTCCTATTATTCTGTTGGTCATTTTAGGACCTTTGTAGACTTTTTCAAACTCTAAAATGTTTCTTTCCTGACTTAGTATATTGAGAATTGTACACTACATTTTCATGGCTATGTTCTATGGAAGAAGACATTGTTGATTTAGTTTAAAAAATGCTTTCCAAAAGAGGAGTTATAGAAAATTACTTGCACCATTTAGATTGGCAAGGATTATATACTAACAAAACCATTGGGCACCCTTCTTTAAAGAACACAGAAGCAAGCAAGGAGAATAGTTCTGGACTCAAGGGAGCCATGAACCCATAAAATGAAATACCCTCTTAAAACTGCAAGAAGAGTTTTATTTGTTCTAATTATAATTAAAATAATCAATTCACAAGAGTGACAGGTTTAGCACCCTGTTTTACTTTATAGCCCTTGGATCCTCTTATTAAACAGCCTATTTTGTAGGCCAATTGAAAAATAAAAGTCTAATAGTAGGTATGTACATATCTGCTTTTGGGTTATATGATGTGGACTTCATAAATTTATTATTTCTATTTGAGGATGAATTAATTTTAAAGATACATTAAAAACAAACAACAATGGTAATTTTCTTAAAATGAAAATAAACCAAGGAAACTATCACAGCAGAGTTTTATTTCAATTCTCCCCCTGGTGCACCATGATAAAGTAATTATGCAATCAGTAATTAATCATTCCCAGTCAACAGTGAAGATACTGTAATTCTGGAAAATAATGCATTGTGTTAAAATGGGTGGGTAATAACTAACTGAGCTGAAGACAAACATTGGGATAATAGAAGAAAAACAATAGAAATAAGTTTTGTTGCTTGGGAAGAACCCAGTTGAAATCAATGAATATGCAAATATGCAAATTAGACCATGGAATGGATGGATGCACACTCAAGTGGTACAAAGTTTTCTAATAAAAGTTGAGGTTAGGTCTCCACTGGAAGTATTTCCCTTCTTACTTGTGTTAACCACAATTAAAGTTCACCAAGTTCATGAAAGCAGGTTTGGAGACAGAAAATAAAATTATTTAAAATTATAAAATTTCTTGAGAAAAGGAGTTTGTCCATAATATCATTGATATTATTTTTCCTTCCTCTGAAGCAGCTTTGAGTTTATGGTACTCTATGGTACTTTTGTGTCTGTTCTAAAAAAATTCCATACTTTCTCCTTCCTTTATTTGTCCCCTGGATTGCTGGTGTTGGAATCAGTCTTGTAGGATCCTCCTATTCCCCTTCTGACTTCAGATTCTCATTGTGTCTTTCTGTTGGATACGCCACATTTTTATAGACATACCTTAAAAACTAAGCAAGTGACATATAATGGCTTTATTTCCTCCAAAATGTATAAAGGTCTGTAGTTGGTCCTAATTCATTGTTGCTGTTCTCAAAGAAGACCATGACATCAGGGAGGTGACCTGCCTTGACAAGCACATGAATTGGATTTGAGGGCAGGGGTGGTGTGCTAAGTTACCAGTCTCACTTTCTCTTCCAGAGGTAAATCAGTCCAGAAATAAATCAAGATGACTGGAGACAGCCCTTGATGTGAGACCATCAGGGTTAGGGGACTTGCCCAAAGTCACACAACTAGTAAGTGACAAGTGTCGGGATTTGAACTCCCATCCTCCTGACTCCAAAATCTGTCCGCTGTGTTACCTATATTACTCCAATTCATTAATTCAATCAAAATACAATCTTGTCCAATAAAGAAAATTATATTTAAGTGAATGCAATAATTAGAGGACTCTCATCCTTATACTAGATGGATAGCTGGCAGACTACTTCCAAAGAGATCCATTTATTGGTTTCAGAGATTCAATTAATTTAGATCAGGAAATAATGCAGTTTTATTTTGATTAATCTTTAACTAAAATTTAGCATTTTCTTCAAATGTTTTCAAAATGTTATTTTAAGGAAGGATTTGTAGACCTCATTAGTCTATAAAATGTGTCCATGACATACATCAAAAAGACAAGAAACCATATCTTATACCCATTCAAACTTATGGGACAGTAAAAGTAAAGACTGTGTTGAAAAACCTGCCCCAGATAATCTTGTCTAGCCTCATTTTATAAAAAAAAATATGAAACAAAGGTCTAAAGAAGTTAGTGACTTATAGGATCATTGAATTAGCCCTGCCAGGGTCTCAAAGGTCATGGGGTCCAACTACCTCATTTTAGAGACAAGGAAACAGATTCCAGAACATCAATTTTCTTTCCTAATGTTAGCATGACAGTAGGTAGATAATTTGGGATTCAAATGTAGTTCCTCATATCCATTTTGCTCACTCTGTGCAGTCTTACAATTCAAGTAGAAAGAAGTAGCAACAATAATTTAAGGCAAACATTCTGCCTACAAAGGTAATGCTTCCCATTTGACTGCAATATTTCTTCAGAATAACAAGAAAAAAAAGTTATAAAGATAGCAATACCAAGTGTAATTGAATTCATTATTTATCAAAATAGTTATCCAAAACATACACAAGAATTAATTCAATTTTGTGATCTCTAAAATAGGACTACAGTAGATAGACTTCTAAGTTTCTATTAAAGTAATCATCTATGATCTTATTTTTCTTCTCTTTCCAAAAGACTTCTCTTTGTCTCAACCTATCTTCCATACTGAGTTTTCCTTTGAATTGACTTTATTTTTTTAACCTCTTGTTTGACACAGAGCTGTTTCATAATTTTCTACAGTATTTAGTCTTATTTAGGCTATGAGAAAGTAAACTCCTTAGGGTAAAAACTACCACTTATACTTTCTTTTCCTTTTGTTGTACTTTGGTGACACCATACACTCAATTGTTCCAGGGAATCTTCCACATAATTGTGGACATGCTTTCCAATAATGTAGATCTGTATTCACTTTTGGCTATATCCTTAAACCCTTTTGTCTATGCCATCCTATAATTTCACTATTGGGTTGGGGGAGCCCTCTCTGAAATGTTTGGGATATCCCAGATGGCAGTTGAAATACATTTCTATTCTCAAATTCTGTGATTCTTAAAAAAAAATGAGGATATGAATTTAATCCCACAAGCTTTTCATTGTTCTTTTTTCTTTTAATCACCATATTACAATCCCATTCTCTGGCTGGATCATGCATTTCTTTGATAACATTCTTTATACTGGTCCATTACCTATTAAAAAAAGAAATATAACCCTGGAAAGTGGTTCCATTAGTACATTATGCTATGCCAGCAATTTGGCAATCAAATGAAAAGAGAGAGCCAGACACCTTGTCTCCAACCTCCTTTCTGCACATCCTTTTCTTTTTTTTTCCCACCCATTTCCTCTGTCTGCACAAATGCTTGCATTTTCCTCCTTTCTTTTCATCCCCAAAAGCCCTTTTATAGTATTACTCACAGAATCATTCATTTTATTCTTTGATTGGACTCCACCCCGATCCCCACACATCAGAAAACTTACCTATCTAGGACTCTTTATCAGATAGCCAGGTTAATTGACTGAAATACATGTGTATGAGCACATGTGTGCACACACATGTATAAATACACGTGTGTTGTTTACATCGCACACCCATGTGTATGTATGTAAACATATATGCCTGGACATACATATATACACACATGCATGTATCTGTAGATACTTGTGTGTATGTATTTGTTCCATGTTAAAATGTTAAGATGTTATGTGGTGATAGTGCATTATCTATTTTAATTTCAAAGTTTAGAAAATAATTTATAATTAAAAATAATTATTCCCTTCATGTTCAGACTCAATCATATAAACCTAATTAATAAACTTCAATAGTTTCTTATTGCCTCTGTTATTAAATAAATACCTAATTAATTTTAAAATCCTTCATAACCTTCCTACCTTTCCATTATTCTTTTTGATATTTTTTCATCCACATGCCCATGTATATTAAGTTACAAAATTTCCTTCTACTCTCCCTTCTCCCCCCCCCCCCCAGTGTTGAACTGTCAGGTTAGGATTGTATATACATATTTTTGATAAACATGTTTAAAGAATGGTCATTTTTGGTATGAGTAATTAGGACTAAGAGAAAGTGATACATAAGGGATAATTTTTATAAAGTATTCATCAGATTCTGAAGGGTTGGGGTTTGTGTTTGCATGCGTGTGTGTGTATGTATGTATGCTTTGTTTTGTTTTGCTTTGTTTCGTTTGAGGGAATAACATAGCTGTCCATAGCTGTCTAATATTGTTGTCCCAACTCTCCAAACTGCTGAGAAAGGCTGCCTCCATCAAAGTTGATCATCTCATGATGCTGTTGTTAATGTGAACATTGTTTTCTTGATTCTGCTCCCTTCCTTCAGCATCAGATCCTGTAACTCATCCCACGCTTATCTAAAGTCCGACCATTTATGATTTCTTATAGACCAAGAGTACTCCATAGCATCCATGTACCAAAACTTATTTAGTCATTCCTCAATTGATGAACATCCCCCTGATTTCCAGTTCTTTGCCACTACAAAAAGAGCTGCTATGAATATTTTGGAACACTTGAGACTTTCCCCATTTTTATTATTTCTTCTGGATATAGGCCTAGATTTGGAATTGCTGGGTCAAAGGGAATGAACATTTTTATTGCTCTCTGGGCATACATAATTCTATATTTCTCTCCAAAATGGTTGGATTCATTCAGAACTCCACTAATAATACATCAAAGTCTCAATCCTCCCACAACCTTTCCCACATTGATCATTTTCCCTTTTTCTCAACTTGGCCAAACTGATAGGGGTGAAGTGATACCTCATTGTTGTTTTAATTTGCATCTCTCTAATCAATAATGATATGGAGCATTTTTTCATATGATTATATATACCTTTAATTTCTTCATTTGAAAACTGTCTGTTCATATCCTTTGACCATTTATCAACTGGGGAATAAATTGCAACCTCATAAATTTGATGCAATTCCCTATATGTTTTAGAAATGAGATCTTTATCAGAACTCCTGCTTATGAAGATTGTTTCCCAGCTTTCTGCTTTCCTTTCTAACTTTAGCAGCATTGATTTTATTAGTGCTAAAACTTTTTCACTTAATATAGTCAAAATCATTCATTTTGCAGTTCAAAATATACTCTAATTCTTGTTTGGTCATAAATTTATCCCCTTTCTCTCAATCTGATAGAGTATTTCTTGGTCTATTAATTTATCTATGGTCTCACCCTTTATGTCTCAGTCCTGTACCCATTTTAACCTTATTTTGGTATAGGGTGTGAGATGTGGCTCTCTATGTAGTTTTTAGCCATACTATTTTCCAGTTTTCCCAAATAGTGAATTCTTATCCCAGAATTTGATGTCTGGGTTTATCAAATAACAGATTGCTGTAGTCTTTTACTGCAGTTTCTTTTGAACCTCTTTCCCATTATTCTTACATTTTTATTTCTCCTTATGGAATCTATTAACTTGTAATATAAATAGCCTTACCTTTGTTCTCATAAGACAGTCCATCTCCTGACTTCATGCACTTTGAGAATCTCTACACCATATCTGAAATATTTTTCCTCCTTATATTTGCTTTCTGGATGTCCTGGTTTTCTTCAGGCTTCAATTAAAATCTTACCTATTTTAAGCAATCTTCCCTAGTGTCCTGTAACCCTAGTTCCTTCCCTCTGAGGTAATGTTCAGTTTAGCCTGTTAATATTTTATGTATATAGTAATTCATGTATAATCTCACCATAGACTGTGACCTCTCGGAACTCCTCTTTGCATATCCCCAATGTATAGTAGAATGCCTGGATCATAATAATTGCTGAATAAAACTTTTGTCAACTGACTGACTCCATGAGTGAATTGGACTGTATCAGGAGCTATAGAAATGGGGTCTCCTTCATTGAAAATCTTATATTCAGAGAGTTTGTGTGATGGGATTGATCCAAGGGCATTTACTGCGGAGGTAGAACAAAAGCCCAGATCTCCTGCTTTCCAGGTTTTGCTTTCTACTATGGCCTGTTTGTGGCTAATCAATAAGAATGATCCTATCACAGTGGATGGCAATAGGAGAATTGTGTGTGTGTGTGTGTGTGTGTGTGTGTGTGTGTGTGTGTGTGTGTGAAATTTCGATTCAGGACTCAAAATTTTAGCCTATATAATTCCTTATTCTAGTTCCTACACTAATTGAATGATCCATATTTAGGAAAAGAAGAAGGAAGGAAGGAAGGAGGGAAGGAGAAGAAAGAAAGAAAGAAAGAAAGAAAGAAAGAAAGAAAGAAAGAAAGAAAGAAAGAAAGAAAGAAAGAAGGAAAGAAAGAAAGAAAGAAAGAAAGAGAAAAAGAAAGGAAGGAAGGAAGGAAGGAAGGAAGGAAGGAAGGAATGAAGGAAAAAATGGAGGGATGGCAGAAAGAAGAAAAGAAGTTTGATCTGCTGCCTTTAAGAAAGTTGCATTCCAGAATTCCAAAGAAAGAAAGCATAAATTAATGCCCAAAGTAATATGGATATATGCCTGTCGTAATCAATTCTACTTTAACAATTAAGCATCATTTGTTAAAATATATGGGCATCTACTTTATGTTATATCCTCTTCTGAGCTGTAGGAATACTCATACAAAAAAAAGGAAAAAAAAAGAAACTTCCTACTCACATTGAACCTGAATTTGGGGAAGGATTATGAATCCCCTGCAACAACAAAGAATGAAGTAAAAACCCAAGCCTATATCCAAGCAGATGGTAATGATATTCTTAGAAACAGAATTAAAGAAGCAATTTTCCTGTGCATCCCATTGATTTTTTTAATAGCTGGTCTGAGATAAATCTCAAACTCTGAAGAAAGCATAAAAGGAAAAAAAAAACTCATGTACATGTGAAAATTGCCAATCCCATAGAAACTGATTATAGAGTCAAGTCACCCAAATCTTGCTGTGCTCAAAGAGAAAGCAAAAAGTAAGAGGTAGCATAGGTATGACCTGATTAAGTTCTGGAACAGATCAAAGTTTAGAGTTGAACATTGATAAACTTGTGTGACAACTTATTTCAACAATCACTGAAGCAGTCATTAGGTTTAACAATATTTATCAGGAAGACAGAATAAAGCATTAAGGAGAAAAAATCAGATTTCAGGTTTCCATTTTCCAATGTAGCTTATTTTTTATTCTTCTTATATTCCAAAATCTAAAACTGAAAGGGACCCTTGGGAATCCTAGGTGGTTCTTTTTTTAACCTCTAGTTCTTGGTTAGAGTTTGATGGGTCCATGAATAGATTTTTACGGAACTGATGAACTGGATGGGGAAAAAATACATCTTTTTAGAGAAATAATTGTTAATTATATTCTTATATTTTTATTTTGTGCATTCAAGCATACTGCTCTGAAAATGTATCCAGAGGCTTCACCAGGTTTCAAAGATGCCCATCAGAGAGAGACAGAGAGAGAGAGAGAGACAGAGAGAGACAGAGAAGGCACAGAAAAAGAAAAGGAAAGAAGAAAAGAAGAAGGTGGAGGAGGTGGAGGAGGGGGAGAAGAAGAAGAAGGAGAAGAACTGCAGCCCTTGAGATAATAAAAGTCTTCATTCACAGGTGAGAAAAATGAAGCATAGAGAGATTAAGTCATTTAACTTAGGTCATATAACAAGGATTACTGGAAAGATTTTTAACCAGGTTCTCTAAGTATAAGATTAGAGCAAAATTTCTTGAATAATACAAGATGAATTTGTTTTAAATATTTAATATCTTATTGAATCAATTTGTAATTATAACAAGGAAAGGGCAACTAAGTATTTATCCAAGGACAATGATATTTAGAGGTCCCTCATGTCAAAAAAATAGTGTTTCAGGAGGCTAGAGGAAAATAGAAAAATTCTGGATTAACTAAATATATCTCAATTGTTTAGATCATGTTTTACTCAGTGAACAACAAAATTAATTTGAATCTGTTTCATTCTGATTACTTTCTTAAAAACTCTTTGCCCCAGGTGGTCCTATTGATACCTATGGATCTGCATCAAATTGTGGATAAATTCTGGTCATTGTAGAAATTGATTAAAGTACATTTATTAAACATTATAAACCTAATTTTCCACAACATCCCAACACAACCGTGCTGTTTTTCTCTGGGTTTCAATCATAGTTGTAAGAAGTGGGGAGGGATTACAGAAGTTTAGTCATACATCATTTTGAGTCATTTCCAAATGTAATAAAAGTAAACAGCACTGTGAATAAATATACATCATACTCTGAGCTAGAGAAATTTGTATCCCATGACACGATGTTTCCATTCCTGAAGATCCCCAGTGATATTTTTTCATCTTATCAGATTTCTATACCTTACAGTTTCATAGTTGAAAGACCTCTTTTAAAATGAAAATGTTATTTCATCAGGATAGAATTTTATTTCATTTTACATAATCATGACATGAGTCAAAATGAATTTATCAAGTCACATCAGAACCAGGAGAGAATGAAACATGGGGCAGTAACCTTTGATGTTGGTCACACAATGAAAAGAGGAGTGAGAGTAAGGAATATGAGGTAGTACTTGGGTACTATCAAGTCCTGAAGGTTCTTTGGCAGTCAAAGGGTACATTAACAAAAGAGGAAGGGAAAAAAGAATCAATCTCATTCTCTTCAGCATTGTGGCTATGGGCTAACTTTACATGCAGAATCATCATTTCATCTATCCTGTAAAAAACATAATGAACAAATTCAATTCTAGTCATTTATTGAAGATCATCTTTCTTTTGCCTATAATTATACTTATAATTGGAAATAAGACAATTCACTTCTTTGTCATTACAAGTTTAATAGGAAGCCTCCTGAGCACACTTTGTCTTTTTAATTTAGTTATTTAACTCATATGTTCCTCAAAACTGAAGTAGTCCCTCAGTTTATTCCCTGTTTCCAATACTGTATGTGGAGAAAGAAGCTTGGAGTTTCAAATTATATTTCACTATTTCTTAGTGGTATAGATTTAGGGTGATTTAACTCTTCTTGAATTGTAATTTTCTCATCTGGAAAAATGAGGAAAATTATATATGTACTGTTTTCCTCCTCTTAAATTTGTGGATATTTCTTAGTAGGAGAGGGGGAAGAACCCATGTGGTAATGTACCAAAAATACTCAGTAGCGATATTCATATAGAAGCAATTTTTATTAAATTGTTTTCAATTTTACGCAACTCTTCGTGATTCTTTTTGGAGTTTGTTGGCAAAAATAGTGGTATGATTTGCATCCCCTTCTCCTGAACATTGTTGAGATGAGCAAACTAAGGCAAATAGGATTAAATGATTTACCCAGATTTGTCTTCTTGAAGATAAACCATCTTGACTAAAAACCTGATATATAATCCACTGTGCCACCTAGCAAGCTAGAGGTATATTGCAGTTCCACATTTAGTGTTGGAGTAAAGTACATAGAAATATGCATCTACAGATCTTAATAGGTAGTGAAACTGAAATCTGGCCTTAGATACTTAATAATTACCTAGCTGTGTGACCTTGGGCAAGTCATTTAACCCCATTGCCTTGCCAAAAAAACAAAAAAAAAAACAATACCCCCAAAAAAATTTAACACTTACTGAAATACTTTTATATATCTTAAGCACATATGAAATGTTTCATGACTGATAATCAATTAGGCTATCAATTATGAAAACTTTATTTGTTTGTATATATTAAGGATTTATAACAAAGTAATTTGCTATATCATTTTGTTGCATTACCAATCTGGGCTTATTCAGGCAGCTTAAAGATATATGTTCTGTAATTTCTAGTGGCAATTTCCAAATTCTAAATTACTGTCACGTAATTAGTAATAAACTGGTGCACTTCACACATTAGAATTTTTGAGTTTCTTTAATGCTTAATATAAGTGCTACCATAATAGGGCCAATGCAGAGATAGGAATGATAGCTATTTGGAATGCATGGATCAGGTGAGAGGCTGTTAAGGATGAAGGAGACAGACATGTTTGTAGATGGTTGGTTGCTTTGTTCTTGTCATTCTTTATCGTATCATTTATGTTAGGAAACAAGTTAAGGTGTGTCCAACCATAGCTGATCAGAAAAATATGACCTCAGAGTGTTCTACCACAGGTTGAGCACAAATAATCCATGTAAACACCTGAGTGAATACTCTAAACTTGCACATCTCACATTTTCTTTCACCTAATTCAATTCTTCCTTGTTCATAGCGTCTCTAGCATGCCATGTTGGGTAGTCCTATGTCAGTGTCTCCCATACTAAACTATGAATTACAAAGTCTTTAAGAGAGATGATCATAGGGTCCCTGTATTGCTTCTTCTACTCCTCCTGTGAGCACTTGCCCTGTGTGAGTACTCCAAAAAATAGTCTATTTGACAAGCACGCATTTGGCAATCAAACAATGTGACCAGCCCAGGATAGATGTGTTCACTGTAGTAACATTTGATTGCTTAGAATTTGAGTTTGAAAAAGACCTCAATATCTGGGTATCTTCTCCAGTCAGATAATCTTCCTAAGACTATCTGGGTATCTTCTCCAGTCAGATGATCTTCCTAAGACAGTTTAAATGGGGGAGATTCAGTTTCCTGGCATGACACTGTAGACTGAGAAGTTTTTGACTTTCATGCAACGATGAGGTCAGAAAACCATTTGGGAGATGTTCATTTTCATAGTCAGTCTAATAACTCTTCCCTCATTCTCTCTTTCAGAGTCTCTCAAACAGTCAGCTTGTTTTGTCAATGTGGGTGTCATCCTCATTATCAATGTGTAGCTTCCTTGAAAGTACATTGCAAAGGTAAGTGAACTTATGGACCCTATTCAAAATTTCTCTATTTGCTATGACCAATTGTTTCATAGATGGATGATGAGGTATTGTCTTATGAAGTACCTTTGTTTTCTTGTTGTAAATGCTCTATTATATCTCATCTTCAGAGGCTGCACTGAGTGCATAATCATCTATAAACCTCTGTTCTGTTCCTGGCATTTTCCCTGATGTTACTGGGCAGGAAGCACCATATTGATTGTCTCTTGAACACTTTGCTCTCAGATAGGTGATGATCTTCAAGGTATAAGATAAATCCATTAAGGAGGAACCTGGCAAGAATCTTGCCTGCAATAACTAAGAAAAAAATAACTTGTGTTTGTCCCAGGACAAGCAATTCCCTTTACCTTTATAGAGATGGACAATACAGGTATCCTTGAACTTTTGGGGGATATTCACCTCGGGCCATGTAATCTAGAAAATTTCAGACAGTTTTTGTATGAGCAATGAACCTTCCACTTGTAAATCTCAGGTGTAATAGAATCAGTACCCGGTGATTTACCACTTGAAAGAAGTTCAATAGCATTCAAAATCATTTCTTCAGTCACAACTTTGGCTAGGGATAGATTGACCTCAGCTTGAGGTTCATGGTTTCTGATTTGATTGATGACAGTCTGTTAAGAACACTATGGAAGTGGTTAACCCATGTCTCTAGGATCATGTCCCTATCAATAATCAATATGGTTCTAACCACACTGAGTAATTAAGATGCACTATATGTCGTTAGACTATTAAAAACCTTTAGTATATCATAATAGCACATAGAATTGCAACTATATGTGTACAATTGAATTTTATTTTCCTTTTTACTAAGTCAAGAATGCTGTATTTCTCTAAGCTTCACTTGTACTTTACTTTGGATGGAATTAAATGTTACCTTCTTTAAAAAGGATGAATTATCTTGTTGGTACACCCTGTGGAGTTGTCATTTTTCATTTAACAGTTTCTGAATTTCCCCATCATTTTCATCAAACCAATGCTGATGTTTGTGAGGGCTCTGACCAAGATGAGCAAATGTATTGCTCTACACCAAATCTCTGAAATCTGCCCATTCCTTTTCTGCAACTATATCCTGGCTCAACTTTCCCTCCATGTTAGCAACAAACTGTTCCCTTTCAGAGATGCACTCTAATCTATTGACCTTGATTCTTCTGTTTGTTATTTTACCTTGGGCCTGCCTCTTTAGTTGAATGTGCACATTTAGCCTGGAGTAGATGAGTCTGTGATGAATCCAGCATTCATTTCACATTATCTTTGTCACTCTCACCCTCTCTATCTCTTCCCCTCACAATCACAAAGTCTGTGAGTTTTCAATGTTTGTTGTGAGGATGCATCTAAGAGACTTTATTGAGTTTATGCAAACAAAAGACAGAGTTGGTGATGAAGTCATGATCTGCACAAGTCTTCAGTAGTAGGTGACCATTGCTGCTACTATTCACAACTCTATTCCTACCAAAGAATCCCTGCCATATTTGATAATCTAAAGCTACTCTAGCATTAAAATCACCCAGAATCATAAACTTGTCCTCTTTTGATGCATTGATGATGTGCCTCCAAGTCTTCAAAACTGGAGCAAAGACATTAATGATGATGGCTGGATATTTTCTGGCAAGTGACAATCACCTTGTCATGAGCCTACTATTTACTTCTTTTGGTAGAAACACAAGCTTGTTGAATAGAGAAGTTTTATTTGCAAAACCCACTGCAGCTTTATGGTGTTCCACTTCATTTTGACTACTCCTGAAAAGCATGCATCTAGTTTCAACTTCAATAAATTGATCTTTTGCCAGTTTTGGTTTACTCAGAACTACTATTTGGACATGATACCTGCTAAGTTCAATTGCAGCAAGACCTGAAAGATGCATGCCTTATAAGTCTATTGGATTTTTGTGTTTTCTATTAGTGTTCTCTCATTCCATGGAATGATACTGAGTGAAATACTTTTTGAAAAAGTTTTTGTTCTTCTGTGTGTTTGTGTGTGTGTGTGTGTGTGTGTGTGTGTGTGTGTGTATGTGTATGTGTTTCAACTGCAGGGTGGGATCCCTGATTTCCATGGTAATCAGGCCAAAGTTGAATAAGAGGGAAATTTTTAGGGAACCTTTTCTAGCCTCTTTCTCACACCAAGAGTGGTAAGCAGTACAATCCTTATAAAGGATGCTCAGATACACAGGGAGATGTCAAATCCAACTACTGTATCCAGGGAGGAGACAACCCCATGATCTGGGTCACTGTGTAACGACTGTTCTTAATGTATCCATTCATGCTGTTCTATCGCTTGCTTTTCCCTACAGGACTATGATTTTAGAATGGAAAAATAGGATGAGTGATGTCTTTTGATTCGTGAGTAAATTGGGTCCAAGTGAGCCTGAAAAGCCTGAAGTCATTGACCTCGTTCTCTCTTCCAAAGTCATCACAATCCAATGGCCAGACACAGTCATGACAATTGGTTATTGCTCAAAATACAGTGGATGACTTTGGCATCTTTGATGTCTAACCAAGCTTTGCATGCTATACAACAACTACTTCATTTGACTTCATGGACATTGAAATGAATTTTTTTTGATCTTCCCATTCCACCAGTGGAAGACTTCACATGTTTGGGGTAAACACCTTGTCTCACAACTCACCAATGGGTTTGAGCCTCCCTCAATTACTCTCAACTCTCATTCTACAAGAAATGGTTTACCAGATGAGGCCATAATTTGAGAGTTAGGTGGCTTAGGTGAACATCAAAGGTAGAAAGCAACCCTGAAAAGAGATTGGTAACCCTCACACCATGGTACTAGTCTTATTTGAACACACCCTATACTCCTTTATAGATAGTGCAGAAGCAAACAATAGCCATTTTAAGACTGAAGATAAGTGAGAATGGGGATGAGAGAAGGGGTAAGGATTGGATGAGATCTCTTATAGATATAGAGGAATTTGCCTTGGTAAGGGGAATTTGAGGTATTAGAGTATCTTCTACCAAAGGACATTCCCTAGTTTCTCTACTTATTAGTTCTCCCTCCTCATTATCTTTAATTAACTTATTAATCTCTGAAATGCTGTCCCTCAGGAAAAGAAAAGTGGCTTAACGGTAAAGAAATATTTTTCCCCTTTAATCCCTACAGCAACATAACAATACATTGAATAATGTCAATACTTAAGAAATGTCTGCTGCATTGAATAGACTCATATTTATTTTCCTAGCATGTTGTTAATTTGGCATGGTCAGAAAATGATAATTTGAGCTAAAAAATGCTTTTATTGAGACGAAACAGTCAAGATAGGAACACTGGTTTTAGAGTCAGGAAATTCTAAGTTCAAATTTCAAAACCAAAATGGACTTATTTGTATGGCCATAAGTTATATAATTCAATTTTCTATTTTCTTTCTATTAAATGTAAAAATCAAGTACATAGAGCATCTTCTTCACCTTACTATTATAATATTAAAATATGACTATATATATATATATATATATATATATATATATATATATACACCCCTAAGCAAAGTCTTAATCCAATTCTCATCTAAGTCTACCCTCAAAGTAACTTAATGCATGTAAGTTTGACAAATCATTTTAATAATGTTTTGGAATCCATTTTCTTTTAAAGATATACCGTCCAATAGTGGCAAAATAATGTATCCTTTGATGTCCCATTGCAGAAGACACAATGCTGCCTCTAATTTCTTTTTGTAAAGGCAAATTATTTTACAGATGCAAAAGATTCCATTCCATTCTTTGTTTTCTTGCAGATTACCCCCTTTTCAGCTCTACTGTCTCACATATCTTTAATTTTTGCTCTGATTCCTCATAAACTACAAACATTTCCCCATCTTCAAAACTCCTTTGTTGATCTATATATTCCAGTTAGCCATCATACCAAATCTTTTCTTCCTCTTGTGACTAAACTCCTTGAAAAGACTGACTACATTAGGAACCTCCACTGATTTCCTTCTTTTAAATTGTTTTATTTGTTTCATTAAATATTTCCCAAACATATATTCAAATTGTAGTCTCATTTAAAAAAAATCACTTTTAAATTTTCTCCCTCCCTCTTTAAGACACTTTGATGTGACACTGAAGTAAGGAAAATGTAAAGAGAAATATCTTCTATAATCTTCTTTAATCTCATGGATGTTTCTCTTTCCTCCTTCTTAGCTGTCCTTGATATTCTCAGCAGTCCAGTTTGTAGCTGTTTCTTCTTTGTATAATTCTATTATTTCTCCTGAAACTCACTTATCAAGCTTCTTCTTCAATGGAGAGAGAACTCTGAATGCTGAGTAAAGCATACCTTTTTTCATTTTATTTTTGTTTTTATTTTGTTGTGATTTTTCACTGATATGTAAATAAGCATGGGTTGGCAGCTCAGAAAGCAGAGGACTAGGTAAGGAGACACATGTTGATGAGGGGTAGGTCAAAGACTTAACCTGTGAACCATTTGTATTAACTTGTGAACTTTTTGTAGTAACCTGTGAACTTTTGACATAACCTGTAAAATAAAATCGATGCCTTTTCTTAACCTCCTGAGTCAGAGAATCTGGTGACTTCATTACCCAAAGGAACCCACACTGATGCTTAAGGCACCACTTTGAAGCACATTCTCATGGCTACAATAATATCATACAAAACTTATTTATATATTAGCCATGTTGTAAAAGAAAACACACACAAAATAAAATAATAAAAATAAAGTAACTTGCTTTACTCTGTATTCAGGGTTCTCTCTCTGGAGGTGGATAATATTTGTCATCATTGGAATTTCCTTAAATCATTGTATTCTTCAGAATAGTTCAGTCTTTCATGGTTGAAAATTCCTATAGTATTACTTTTTCTGTGTTCTCATTCTGCACACTTCACTTTGCATTATTTTATGTAAGTCTTACCTGGATTTTTGTTTGTTTGTTTTCTGAAACCATACTGCTCATTATTTCTTGTAACACAATAGGTATTCTATGACAATTGTATGCCACAACTTGTTCAACCATTTCCTGTTTTTTTTTTAATTTTTGCAAGGTTATGAAGGTAAGTTGCTTGATCAAGGTTACACAGCCAAGAAAGTATTAAATGTCTGAGGTCAAATTTGAATTCAGGTCCTCCTAAATCCAGGACCCATGCTGTACCCACTGGGCCATCTAGTTGCCCTCTATTTCCAGTTTTCTTTTTAATTTTGCATTCATTAGTTTATATTTTGAGCAAAAGTTTTGGAAATTCATATAATGAAAATTATCTTTTTACTTCCAGTTTCTTCTTTTTCTCTTGTTTGGTCATAAACTCCCTTAACCCTGAAACTGACAGGTACATTTTTCTTTTGTTCCCTCAATTTACTAGTGATATCATCATTTATGTCCAAATTATTCAACCATTTTGAGAATATCTTGATATACATCTGAGATGTTGGTCTGTAGCTAGTTCCTGCCAATTTGCTTTCTAGTTTTCCTAGGAATTTTTGTTAAATAGTGTGATTTTATGGTTAAAACTTGATTCATTGAGTTTACCAAATATTAGGTTGCTATGGTTAATTAAATACTGTGTATTATTTACTGAATCTATTCCACTCATCAATCATTTTTTTTCTTGGTCAGTATCAGATTGTTTTGATCATTGCCATTTTACAACATATTTTGAAATCTGGAACTGATAGTTAATCTTTTTTTTAAAAGTGATTTTCTTGATAGTCTGGATCTTTTCTATTTCCAGATGAACTTTGTTACCATTTTTGTAGTGCTATAAAATAGTCATTTGGTAGTTTGATTGGTAAGACACTGAATTAGTAAATTAGAAAGAATTTTATTTTTATTTTATTGGCTTACCATACTACTTATCTATTTTTTTTGGCAAGACAATGGGGTTAAAGTGGTTTGCCCAAGGTCACACAGCTAGGTAATTACTAAATGTCTGAGTCCAGATCTGAACTCAGGTACTCCTGACTCCAAGACCGATGCTCTATCCACTGTTCTACCTAGCTGCCCCTGATTAGCAATTAATATTAATCTTATTTTTTAGACCTATTTTTATTTTCTATTGACTTTCTATTCCCCTTTTCTTATATTTTTTACAGTCTGACTCCAAAACTGATCATTCAACTATATCTTCTTTCTTTGAAGTCAGCAATAATCTCTCAAACTGTAACATATATTTTTCCCAGTCTTCATCTTTCTTGAACTCTATACATTCAATCACAAATCTGCATGATACTCTCTTCTTTCTACATTCTCAGGGAATTATTTTCTCCTGATTCTCTTTTACCAAACTACTGATTCCTTCTAAATCATCTTTGAATTTTCTTAATCTAGGTCATGTCCGTGAAATATAGATATCACTTAAGACTGTCCTGGACAATATTCTCTTCCCCTATAAACTGTTTCATTTGATATTCTTCTCAACTTCCATGGACTCAATTGTTATCTCTATGTTGATAATATTTTAGATCTAGATTGATTTCCAGATTCACATCTTCAAATTCTCAATAAATATTTTTAACTCAATATCTTATAGAAATTTGAAGCTGCAAAATTGAACTCATTAGCATTCTTTCCAACCCCTCTTTACATATATCTTCCCTATAATTGTAGAGGGCGTCACAAGTCTCCTAGTCACAAAGGTTTACAACCCAGGTATCATCTTCAACTTCTCAATTGTTATCACCACAGCCAATATTCAATAAATTTTCAATAGTGGTTGATGTTATTATCATAATGCATCTTACATATGTCATCTCTTTTTCCTCTAACACTGCCACTACCTGGTTAGTAGTTTATAATCCCATTATGGTCTATTATAAAAGCCTATTGGTTGGAATTCCTCCCAAGAAAATTTCTCCATTTTGTCCTTCCTCCATTTGAATGTTAAAGTGCTGGTCTGACCATGTCAACACTTCCCCCCTCACACACATACACACACACACATGCAAATGCACATGTGCACACATACATTGAGAAACACAATAAATTCTAGTGAATCACTACCATTTTCAGTTTCAAATGCTAAATTTTTGGGGGGTATTCATATTCCTTCATAATGTGCTTTCCACTTTGCAAGTTTTCTTAGATCTTATACATTCTACCTCATGTTCTTCATCAGAGTGATACTGGTGTCCTCACTGAACCCTGAGCAAGAGCTTATCTTCAGACTCTGGTCATTCTTCACTATCTGTCTTCCATGTCTTGAATTCTTTCCCTACACATTAGCACAATAACAGTTATAATAACAGATACCAGATATTCCCCCCTAAAGTTTCTGTAGTCTGTAAAGATAGATTCTCTTACAGACACATGGATTTTCCAATGGAGACTGACTTAGAGAGGACCTATGGTAAAAGAGTAATAAATAGCTCCTAGATGTATTTTGGTTGTTGTCTGCTCAGAAATGGTGGAACTTTTCTGTTGGACTCTTTTCAGATCCTTGAATCTTTTTCCAGAATGTCCTTGGTCCACATGAAGACACGAGCATGAATTAATCCCAACATTCTTCTAGGATACCAGTGGAAAACTGCAAAGTTGCCAAAATCTTCTGGTCTTCCAAAGTTCTTGAGATTCTCATCTGGGAAACTTTATTGGAGGTTCATAAAGGGCACCAAGACTGAAGATGAATGTAGGATTCTGTTCTTCCAATACTAAAAGGAAAAAAAATATTTCTTCTCATTGTTTTAGCTAGAATGTACTTATGTAGTCAGGAACATAAATCTGTCATGTGCAAATTGACTTGATTTTTTTATAGACACACCAAAGTTTCATCAGCCAATCCAAAAATACTTTCTTTGCAATTTCCTTCCAGGTTTTCAGCAACACTTTCCACACTCATCTAAAAGACAAGATATATTAATTCAATAAACAAGTGTTCTTACTTGATTAAGGAATCAGATTTTTAGTGCATTATTTAAAATGTTGTGGGAAGATTTGATTGATTTATACAATCAATCAAAAAAGTTACAAATATTTTTGAAAACATTTTTTGTTTAAAACTTCTGGATACAACATAGATTATTGTCTCATATATAATTTACAATTTACATTTTTCATTGAAACAATTTACATATCCACCTTTGAGACAAGAGAAAAATTTAAGTTTTAAGTATAATGTCTTGAATGGTCTTATGGTGGATGTTGAAAGAAACAGAGTATGATAAAAGAATTCTTATGCTAATTTATGCAATAAGATCACCCCTAAGATTGATCCTCATCATCACAGATGGGAGACTAGAAAAGAGGGACCTCTTATTGGAAAAGGTGAAGTCAGAGGACCCCAGTCTTTTTGTACATAGCGTAGAGTTATAATTGCTAGTTCTGTTTTTGCTAGTCTAATTGCTAGTCTCATAGTTCTATCTCTATTTCTATAACATTCACCGTCTCTCTGAGTTCTCTCTCTCTCTCTCTCTCCCTCTCTCTCTCTCTCTCTCTCTCTCTCTCTCTCTCTCTCTCTTTCTCTCTCGGGTTCCAGATGGCATTCAAACATAAATTTCAGAAAAGAAGATCCCAAGAAATATTTCATATATTTTATATGTTGCTATTTTACTTCACAGGTTCTGTTATATTTTTATAAAGCAGAAATTCACTGACCAGAAGCTTGGAAGAAGAGAGATACAGACAGACATACAGAAGCAGAAATATGGAGAAAAGGAGAGAGAGAGAGACGGAGAGAGAGAGACAGAGACACAGAGAGAGAGACAGAAACAGAGAGAGAGACACACACAAAGAGAGAGCCAGAGACAGAGAGAGAGAGAGGGAGACAGAGAGATAGAGAGCATGAGATGATAGATAGATAGATAGATAGATAGATAGATAGATAGATAGATAGATATAGAGAGATAGAAACCAAGACAGTCACAGTCACAGAAACAGAGAGAAAAAGACAGAGGAAAAAGTGAGAAAAGGAGAGGCCAAGAAGTATATGAAAGGGCCAAAAAGAAGGGAAGGATTAAAATAAAAATTAAAGTCTCGTATTTATAAAAATGAAAAGACCTTGGCTTCATTAGTAATAGACTTCATTTTATTTTTCATTGAAAGTTAATAATGAAAAAACAGAATCTTGCCTAAGAGTCATATTAACATAAGAAAATCAAGTTGAGCACAAACTATAAGCAGTCTAAGTTGAGCTTCCAAAGTGATAGATTTACAGGAACCCTAAAAGATGTTCTGTGATCAGAAGACTGAGCTGGGAGCAGAGGTATGAAATTAGAGGTTATGTCCAAATGGCTCCTCAAAAGGCCAAAACTCCAGGGTATATGTAGGCTAATTCAACAAGAATTCAGTTCAATGATCCCATTTAATAAACATGTAATAAGCACCTGAAGACAGATATGTGATATTCAAATTTTTTTCAATTTAATTATCAATTTGATAAACATTGATTAAAGTATCTATTATGAACAATCTCTCTGTTAAGCACTGGAGATACAAAGAAAAAAGAGAAATGGCAGACTACTCCTCAAGGAGGCATCTAAGTGTCCCAGTGAATTGAATACAAGGCTTGGAATCAGGAAGACTTGAATTTAAATTAGACTATAGACACTAGCCATGGGTAGGTTACTTACATCTCTTAATCAACTGGAGAAAAAAAGGGCATGTGCTCTAATATCTTTACTAAGAAAACTTCAAAAAAAGAGTCATGAAGAGCTGATGGAAAATGATCAATCAGTTATAGAACCCTCAAGGATCTGGTAAGTCAAAGGATTAGGGATAGTCAGGTGGCACTGTGGGTATAGCACTGGCCTTGGACTCAGGAGGATGGGAATCTAGCCTGATGCTAGCTCTGTGACCTTGGGAAAGTCACTTACCCCTGATTGCCACACATCCAGGACCATCTCCATTTGTCCTGATTCATATCCATCCCATGGACCCAGATGGCTCTAGAGGAGAAAGTGATACTGATGAATTAATATAGCCTTCCCTCACTCAAATCCAATTCAGGTGCTTGTCATGGCATAAGTTCCCTGATGTCCTGGTCTTCCTTGCAAATGAAGAACAAATATTAGGGAAGGATTACAGGAAATTAAGAACAAGCAAAGCTGAAAATGAAAGTAGAATTGCTACAAAATTCACATTTTATTGATATAAAGGTAAGCATCTGGTGGAACACCATGCTCCTTCCTCAAGTCTTCCAATCAGAAGAAAGAGGAAGATGGGGGAGTTGGAAGTTCAATAGGATGATGAATGGTGATCTATTTATTCCAGGAAGGGATAAAACTTGTTGATTTGTATCTCTATCATCTTACACAGTAAAAAACCACATAGGAATTATCTTGATATAGTGGGAAAAAAAAACTAGCTTTGGAGTTTAGACAAACACAGATTCAATCCTGTTGCTATCATTCACTACTTCAATGACTTTGAGAAAATCTCTTAAGCTCTGGATCTAAGGTTCATTATCTACATAAGAAAAAGACTGGACTGAATGTACTTTCAAATCTCTTCCAGAAATGAATTGATCATACACAAGTCATAGAAACTAAATAAATTCTTGCTGATTGATTGATACTGCAAAATACGTGGCCAGGATTTAAAATTAGTCAGGGTGCTGAAGCTTTAATAGGATCAAGACATTTGAAGCAGCATGTTAAATTTCAAGAACAATTAAAGTATTTGTGGTCTGTTAGTGTCCCAGTGGTTCCAGAGTTCAGCTACATTTTGCCAATCCTTGGGTTGCATAGCATCCATTGAGTCAGAGGATTGCTACAGAGTATATTCATACTAAAGGCTCTTCCCAAATAACTCATCCGACTCTACTGTTCATCTTGTGGTGACTCTCAATGCATCTCTTATTCATTGAGGTGACAGTGAGTGATACCCAGCTCAATGGAAATAGTGAGAACAATCTATTATTCCCAAATAATAGTAATGCAAGCCATTCAGAATAGAAAGTAGAAGCTCTTTTTCTCTGCTGCAAATGGTGTTAAGAAATACACCAATTACCAAAATGAATCCCACAGGCAGTAAAAAGGATCAAGTACCACTTTGATTTTGTGTAGCCCTCCCAAGTAGGAAAAAAGGAAATGGAAAGAGAAGGCATTTCACTGACCTGGATTGCCAATAGCCCCATAGACACATACACACATATGGAAATATATAACTAACTAATTATTTGTTCTTAATGTTTTTTTCTTGCTGTCAGTCCTGCATGGTTTGCACAAGGAGAGAGCGGCAAAGAGACAGGGAGAGAGACAGAGACATAGACAGAGAGAGTTAGAGACAGAGACAGAGATACAGAGACAGAGACAGACAGAGAAAGAGACAGAGACAAAGAGAGAGACACAGTGAGAGACAGACAGAGAGAGAGAGAGAGAGAGAGAGAGAGAGAGAGAGAGAGTTCAGGACTTTGAAAATCCCTGGCATTGCATCTGTGTGTTCTTATATTCTGTCATTGTTCTTTCTCTCTGGTGAAGGGAAGAGGGAGAATTCACTATTATTTTAGGAAGTTCTGTAATCCTGAGATTATTTCTGTGCTTTCCATCTTTATCTTCTGCATTGTTTGGCCCAGGTCTCTAGTGTTCTTCCAAAATTCTTGTCTTTTGATTTTTATCAATTAATTTTCCTTCTGCTTCTGCATTACTTTTGCCTAATTCTGTCCTTTTTGCACCAGAGATACATCTGTTTGGGAAATTGCCTGTCTTTTATGCTATTGTAACCCCATTATCGCAAAGCCCTGTATTAAGGCATCTCTCTTTATTGGAAGAAAGGAAAGTTCTGCCCTACATGAGGAACTGGGTGAAGCTAGTGAGAGAAAGAGGACTCCTGTAAGCATCATTCACTTTGCAACTCTTCAGGGTCAATCCCTTTGTGGACTCTATTCTCTCCAAATATCCAATAACTTTTGGTGCTTCAGTTTCCACCATCAAGAACAAAGATGGAAGAGGACAACTCCACTTCAGGTTGCTGAAGGAAAAGACTCTGAAGAGACATGAAGGGAAAGATCAATGTTTGTCATATCACGTTTCCCAGTTTGCAACTTTAGAGAATTGGAGACTTTATCCTTAGGGGAGATCTTGAGTGACCTGAGATACCTTGAATCGTAGTGGGGGAGATCCTTGGGATACCAGTTTACCATCTCTGATTTTTATTTTGCTATCAAATTGCATAAATGGGTTTCTTTGCCAGTTTCTATATATGTGCAGTGTGGAATTGAGAGGATCAAATTTTGGAGTTAGAGATTGGGATCTTCTTCCCCCAAATTTACAAAATAATTAAAGGTAGATAGAGATCAATTAT
The DNA here is from genome assembly GCF_037893015.1 of Macrotis lagotis. Taxonomy (NCBI): domain Eukaryota; kingdom Metazoa; phylum Chordata; class Mammalia; order Peramelemorphia; family Peramelidae; genus Macrotis; species Macrotis lagotis. The sequence continues at coordinate 31,179,744 of NC_133658.1, forward strand.
ATTCTTTAGAAGAGCAATATTTAAAGGAGAAGACAGATATACTACTATTCCCCATCTCTCAAGAAAGAGTCCCTTACTCTTGCTTCCATTCCTAATAGGAATGGAATTCTTTCAGAGAAAAGGCTAGAGATCTCTGTCTTGCCATTCATCGAGCCACACAACAAACCTCTAGCTACATGTGACTACATGTGGTTCTCTCTACATGTGTGCGATCCACTCTATCTCAATATGAGGCAAATGGTGCTAATAAACATACTAATTATCCAAAATGGATAATCCAGACCGGCAGTATATGTATAAGGGAGAAAGTAACATTATGACTTGTGTAACTCTCCCAAGTGGAAAAAAAGGAATGGAAAGATAAGGCATTTAATTGACTTGGATTGTTAATATATTATGCACTCTTTTAGACTTAGTGGACTTTTCCTTCCTTAAGACCACCAATTTCTTCTCTTAAGGTTTTTTGTTTTCCCTTCAATTATTCTGTTACCATTCAGGATAATTTTGCAGGTTCCTTCATTTCTCTCATTATCATCTTAGGGGATCTTTCACATTCTGTTGTAATAATTCCCCTTTTTCAGGGAGTTTTCAATAAATTTCCTTTGTAACAAAGTATTCTTTATTACTCTTTTCTTTTTTTGTCACTCAGCACCATTTAACTTACTTTGGTCTTCAATCTGTTGAATTTTATATAATATCCTTGTTATATCTATAACATTGACTATTTTTTCTTTAGGTTTATTGCATCTCTACACGTTCCTGAGTCCCTGACACCTATTTTCTGTTACTTGACTACACTGGGGTTTGATGAGACCTAAAGTTCTCAAGGGGTACTATTAATCCATTGGGCAATTTTACATTTTATCTTCAGGAAGTCACTATATTTTGACTTATTTACCTTTCTTAGGTTCACTCTCCTGGGTTCCATCTTCACTGTAATTGTTCTTTGAACTCTTGACTGAACTTGAAAGAATAGTCTCATAGGGAGACTGAGCATATGGTGAAGTGAAGAGAGAATTTATATTTTCATGTTTTCTTTTCCATTTTCAATCATCCTTTTGCCCTCCTACATAGTATTTTAAAAATATAATCAAAGACACATCTAGTTTCTTCCTTTTTTCACAATCTCTTCCCTGCCAATTCAGGTTTCACACTCATTTGAAGAAACTGTCTTCCTCTTGAATCTCAGGTCAAATTTTATCCATAGCACTTACCACATCCTTGGATTGAAGTTCCTTCTGAAAGGATTAACTCCAAAATTAAAGAGAGCTAAAGGTGAGATTTCTGTGAAGGACACATTGCTTCTAGGGTGGACATGAAGCCATGTTTGAGTTTTGAAAAAGGATGTCAGAAATGGAATTAATCAATGTCACGTGAGATAAACTAATAAACTAAGCAATCTAAACAATATTATCATGTCCTCCACTCATTTTTTTATCACTGATAAGTTTGTTGCATTTTGAGGTGTTTTTCTTACAACCTAATTCTGGAATCCTGAACATAAAATGATTTAATATACCAAAACAGAGTTCACAAAAGCATCAATCCATCCTTAATTTTAGATAATACAGGTTTTTGATTCTTTCTAAGCTAGTTATGCTTTTAATGGCTATATAATATTGATGATGATGACGATGATATCACTCTAAGGTTTACAAGGAATTTTAATCATAATATATTTCCTATGGTTGATGCTATAGTTATCCCAATTCAATAGATGAGTAACCTGAGGCACATAAATAATAAGTGATTTGTTCAGGATCATAAAGCTTGTATACGAGGCAGGAATCCAATTCCTCTTTTCTATCTATTGTACCTCCAAGAGATCTCGTATCACTATATTGACTCATAATGATCTTCAAGTTTACTACAATTATTTTTTTCATATGCAAGACTACTTAGGTTTAGTAAATCATTATGCTAGCGTTATTCTATAGATTGAATTTATTTTTTTTAGGTTTTTGTAAGACAAATAGGGTTAAGTGGCTTGCCCAAGGCCACACAGTTAGGTCATTATTAAGTGTCTGAGACTGGATTTGAGTCCAGGTACTCCTGACTCCAGGGCCAACCGGTGCTCTAGCCACTCACCACCTAGCTGCCCCTATAGATTGAATTTCTAAAAAAAATAACCAAATTTTAACCAAATGCTATTCTTCTGAAAAGTATGTATTGATGAAATAGGAAATAAAATAATTAAGTCGGTTCTCAGGGGGTTGGAATATGGAACCTAACAAATAAACATTAATGGCTTGATGTCACCTTGTCTTCATGGGCATATTCTAATTATCCATGCTTTGTATCACTAGAGCAGGCAAAGGGATCATTAGGACATTTTTCAGATTTTCATATGTCACAAAGCTGAGAAGGGTAACCATTGATGCTGTTGCATTCTATTTGTTCCTTATAGTCTGTTTTGTACATCTCTAACTTGATTGTACATTATAGTTAGCGTCTACCTTTTCTATTAGACTGGGAGCTCCTTGAGGCTCAGGACAATGTTTTGATTTTCCTATCACCCTGTTACTTTGCACCATGCCGGAAAGCATAGCTATTATTGTTCTCGTTCAGTCATTTCTGTCGGATCCAGCTCCCCATTTGGAGTTTTCTTGGCAAAGATACTGGAGCAGTTTTCCATTTCCTTCCTCATTTCATTTTCCAGATAAGGAAATTGAGGCAGACAGGGCTAAGTGACTTGCCCATGATCACACAGCTAGTGTCTACAATTGGATATACATTGAGGTCAACTTGATTCCAAGTCTGTTGCTCTCTGTCCTGTGCCAACTAACTGTCCAAAAATAGTAGGTTCTTAAATAGTACTCATTGATTAACCGTCGGATTAGCAGTGCTAGAGTCAGATTTGAACAGGATCAGGCACTGAACTCATTCTATTTAGAGGAAAAAACATAAAAATTTACTCTGAATTACAGTCTAAATTAAGTGAAATTCCTCTTTCCCCCCAATATCTTTTCTACCAGCCTGCCACAAAGGATTTGAATTTTTAATATTCAACATTCATTCTTTTCTGTTAAAAAGGCATTTTATTTCAAATTCCCAATACATTGATGTATATAGTCTTTAAAAATCCAATTGTTTTCTCACAAATTGTTTGAGGAGAAAGGGGATTTGAGAAATGAGAGTCTGATTGGAGTAGAATGAGTAGACCCAGATTGCTATGTTGATGGGGCAAGACTGAGTGGATAAGGTATACCAAGAGAATATTTCTGAGCATCACAAAATATATATTCCTTTTTTATAAGACCTTTTATTTTTAAAATTCAACAGGATTTGGAACTTCCAGAAACCATAGAGATCATCTAGTCTAACTACAACATTTTGAGAGAAGGAAGCTACTTTTACAAGTGGGAAAGTGACTTGTAATAAGTAATAATAACTGGCTTTATACATTTAATTTAATTAGCATAACACCACATCTCTATCATATATACAAACACACACACATATAGTGTGAAGTTTGACTCCATTTCTAATTGAAGTTCAGATACACTTAATGAAACTTCCATGTTCACACATGTTGTGAATATGAGAAACAGAATATAAAGTCAATTTTTGTTGACAATGAATCTGGTCTTCAATTTATATTATATACCCCAACATTTTACTATCTATTTTCTTTGCTTTTGAACCTCATTCCAAATATAGACACTGATTAAACAAACATTTTTGAGAACTGTTTTCATTTTCTCTTTTTGAACTTAGTACATATGTACTTTCACCCTAATAGTTTACATTTGGCCAAGGTTTCAAACCTTGTTTAAACCATGAGAATATCATTACATTATTTTTTCTAAATTCTGACCCAATCTAAATTAATGATGGCAAAATTTTATTTTATTATCACATTCTATAAATTTCTTACAAGGTTTCTTGCATATCCAATTGCTGTTCCTAACGAAACTCCCCAAGATTTAAGTGCAAATGAATAAGAAGTATGGGAATTACGCTGCTTTTAAATGAAACAGAGGAAGTGCTTGAGGCAAAACATATTTTGGATTGGATGAAATTCACAAAATGGATAACTGTGAGAAAAAATAAACATATTTCTATTTGTCAATTCATATCTACAGCTCTGCTGCGTCACTGTGATAGAAATTCTCTCATCCAGGAAAAATAAAACATTCCAGAGAATTTATTTCCAGGAGAATCCAATATTTGAATCTAGGGAGCAATTAATAAGATTGAATACTGGTTTGTCCTTTCATTTAAATGGTCTATTTTCTTAGAATTTATAATACTGTTCCTAACCAGAAAATTCTATTTGCTTAAAGTAAAATAAACCAGAAGGGAATACACACAAAATAGGAGTATTTTTGATTGAAGGATATTTTTTTCTAGAAAGAAGCCTCTTCTTTTCTTTGTATTTTTATACTGTGTAATCATTTTCTTGTTGAGATGGATCTTATCTGTCTCCATTTACCCAATTCTAACCACATTAAAATTATAAATATAATACTCTAATATGTCAGATGAGAAGGTTGGGGGGGTGGAGGTCACATAGATTAGATAATTGGCATGTAATTAAAACAACATCTTACATTTTTGCTCCACAGAATTGGGTTTATCTTTAATTATCCCTGGTTGTCCTCTTTTCCTGAAATGTTCCTTCTCCATTTCCTTCTGTTAGACTACTTGATTCCTTTTAAGTTTCCTCTGAAAATAGCCTCCAATAATAAATCTTTCCTGATCATCCAAAAGTATAATTCCTACCACTGAAATTTAATTTTCACTTAGTTTGTATATAATTTTTACTTAATCCTCAATGTACATAATAGGTTTTATATCCCTAACCTAACCTTACCCAGTAAAATATAAACTTCTTGACTGCAGGCATTATTTTAATTTTGCCTTTTATCTTTCTATCTCTAACCCTATAGCTCTAGTCTTGTATGTTGTATATAATAAGTTATTGTCAAATACCTGTTAAATTAACTTTATTCAACTTTTTTAAAAGATGATCTTAGGGGTGGCTAGGTGGCACAGTGGATAGAGCACAGGCCCTGGAGTCAGGAGTACCTGAGTTCAAATCTGGCCCCAGACACTTAATAATTACCTAGCTGTGTGCCCTTGGGCGAGCCACTTAACCCTATTGCCTTGCAAAAAATTTTAAAAAATGATCTTAGTTAAACCACTGGAAAGGAGAAAGCCCAACCTCAGTTCCTTGTCATAAGGAAAACATTTTATATAGTGCAAATAGTACTGTAATTTGCATAAATGCAATGAAATTTATTTTCAAATCCACCACCATTTGACTATGGGCAAGATACTGTCTTCCTTGGCATTATTATTTTTTTCTGTTTTCGAAAATGTGGGAAATTTGACCCGATTCCAGAGCTCCCTTTGAATTTGAAGCATTCCATCTTTTTTGCTAATTTGAATGAAAGTCAAGCAGAAGCGTAATAGTCATACTGGAGTCTTTTGTGATTTTTCAGTGTGGTATGGAAGTATCCCTAGGATCCTGATGCCATCACCAACAATGGTTTTAGGTTTTGCCTAGTTAAAAACAAACTAGATAGGTTGTCAAGAGACAGACTATATTTTTGCCATTTAAAAACTAAAATCAAGTCAACTTAATTTGGAGTCTTATAACCTTGAGATCCTTCTCTAGATAGTGATGAATTTCAGACACAAAAGCCCTGAAGATTTCATTTGAAAGAATGGGAGAATTCTGCTTTTCATCTTTGGACACTGAGTTTGATGAAATCACAAATTGTTGAAGTGACTGAACAAATTGCAAAAATTTATATGCTAAAGACATTTTTATAAAAGAAAAGAAATGGCATGTCAGTATGAGTTGGAGAAGTTGAAAAACGTGATGGGAGCAAGGGGACTAGAATAGGGACTTAAAGATTAGGTAAGATGTGGATAAAGGTAGGACTTACAGAAAAAGAAAATGCACATCAAGGTTCCAAGACAGGCATAAGCAAATAATTTTGAGAGGAAAGCAATGAAATCAAGACGCTAGGAATGAAGGTGGCTTCTAGCGATGGTTTTGTGAAGGATGTTATAAATTCATAGGTTAATAGGTTCAGAAGTTAAGAGACATTAGAAGGTCATGTAATTATATCCTTTCTTTTATAAATGAGGAAACAGAGATATAAAGAGGTTAAATGACTCTCCCAAGGTCATATAGCTATTAACCAGCAGACTCAATGTTTGATTCCAAGATCTCTGACTGAGAATTGAGTATACTCTGGTGCATCATGCTATTTTTATATTTGATCATTCCCAACTTGGTGGGGTTCAATGATTAGAATAATATTTATCTGGGGATTGTGCTTAGCATATATTAGAGAGGAAAAAGATGATTGAAGACTCTCTGAAAATAGAATATTCTTTTGTCATTTATTTCTATTTCACACAATTGTTACTATATAGGAGGGTCTTGGTTCAGTAGAAAGACTAAATAATTTAGAATCTTAGCACTTACACAAAAATCCTACCTTTATCACTTATTACCAGAATAACTTGGTACAAATGATTTACACTGTATGGGTCTCATTTTTCTCCTTTTAGAAAATTAAAAGGATAGGTTGACTAAGAGAGTCTCTTAAGTTCCTTCATCCTTTGAAATCTAAAATCCTAATATTTTTCATTGTGTTTAATATCTAGCCCCAGAAGCCAGCATCTTTGAATTGATCAAAATACAGATTACTATAGTGATTAGCTACTATTTATTTTCTACTTAACGTATTGCAGTGATCCACTTCTCCATTCCTTAGCCAAGTTTTTTTTAATTTTTAAATGTTTTATGTTATGTATTTTATTTTATTTTTTAAATTACATACATAAATTGTTTTCAACATTCATCCATTTGCAAAATTTTGAGGTAGTCCCACATTTTTCTGTCATTCTCTCTTCCCTTACCTCTCCCCATGGCAGTGAACAACCGATAATAGGTATTATGTACAATCTTCTTTAGCATATCTCCAAATTATTCATGTTCTGAAAGAAGAATATGTCTAAGGAGGGGGTGGGGAGAATAAGAGAAAGAAAGAAAGAAAAAGCATAAGCATTTTTTCAAAAATAAACATACTACTCTTTGCTCTATATTCAGACTTCAAAGTTTATTATTTGCTTTTTGTTTTTGTTTTGGGATGTGGATGTCATTTTCCATAACGGGTCTCTCACGATTGTCTTTGATCATTGAATTGATGAGAGGAATTGTGCTCATTATAGTTAATCATCTCACAACATTTGTGTTAATGTGTACAATGTTCTCCTGGTTCTTCTGACTTTGCTCACTATCAGTTCATGCAAGTCTTTCCATGCTTGTCTAAAGTTCTGTTGCTCATGATTTCTTACAGGACAATGGTATTCCGTAGCATTCATAGACTATGATGTTCAGCCATTCCCCGATTTTTTGTTAAATATTTTTGTTCTTGTGGTTCTTCACCCTTTTTTGATGATCTCTTATCCTAACTGGATCAGAGTATATGCACTTTTATTGCCCTGTGGTTGACATTCCAAATTGCTCTCCCAAAATGTTTGGATCAGTTAGTTCACAACTCCACCAACAATGCATTAGTGTCTCAATCTTTGTGTCCTCTCCAACATTGATAATTTCCCTTTTTTGTCACTCTGATTGTGGGAGGCATTATGTCAGTGTTGTTTTAATTTGCATTTCTCTAATCAGTAATAGTTTGGTACAATTTTCATTTGACAATGGAGAACTTCAATTTCTTCATCTGAAATCTGCTTTTTCATGTCCTTTGACTATTTATCATTTAGAGAATGATTTTTATTCTTAAAAAATTTGACTCAATTCTCCTTTATCACAAACACTAGCTGTGAAAATTATTTTCCAGCTTTTTACCTTCCTTTAGATCTTGTGAATCTATGTCTACTTTTTGCCATACTATTTTCCTATTTTCCAATAGTTGCTGTCAAAGAGTCAATTCTTATCCCAGAATCTGAGTTCTTTCATATCAAATAATAGATTACTATAGTCATTTACTGCTGTTTCTTTTGTAACTAATCTATTCCACTGATAAACTTCACTGCGTCTTAGTCGGTACCAGACAGTACTTCTACTTTTAAATTGTTTTAGATCTAGTACAGGTAGGCCACATTTCTTTATTTTGGTTTGTTTTTTCATTATTTCCCTTGATATTCTTGACTTTTGGTTGCTTCAGATGAATTTTAGTATTATGAGTTTTTATTAGCTTGATTAGTATGGCACTGAATACATAATTTTATTAAGGTATAATTTTCACTTTTATTATATTAGTTCTGCCTACCTATGAATGATTAACTTTTTTCCAGTTGTTCAGATCTGACTTTATTTGTATGAAACGTATTGCCTTAAGGTTCCTCCTATTTCACTAGCATTTGGCGGGGCTCAAACTCTGGCCTCTGAGCTGATGTTGGGACCTTCACTTCTGACCTGCTGAGTTGGGAATTGATTTGCCTTATGACTAAGAGTCTCAGGTTGGCTTAGCAGCTCTCTTTTCTACTTTGGACTATAGCCCCCTTTTACCCAAGTGAGATTGACTTTTTCTGTAGTTCCTCCATAATATCTTGAGTTTAAACCTTGTTTATTTTTTGTTTCTTTGTTTAATTTTTTCCATGGATTCTATCACTTTAGGATCCATTTAAAGACTTCATGAAAAGTTGTTTTGGGGAAAAGTTTCAGGAAATTCCTAGCTACTTCCCACCACTATCTTGGTTCAGTCCAAGAAGTCCAAGTAAATAATTTTGATGATCGCCATTTTATAATGTAGTTTAGATCTGATACATCTAGGCCACCTTTCTTTGCATTTTGTTCATTAAATCTCTTGATATTTTTTGACATTTTATTCTTCAAGATGAATCTTGTTACTATTTTTTTTAGCTCTGTAAAATAGTTTTGGGATAGTCTGATTGGTAAGACATTGAATAAGCAATTTAAGATAGAATTTTCATTTTTATTATATGAGCAATTGACATTTTTCAATTATTTAGATAGGATTTTATTTGTAAGAAAAGCATTTTGTAATTGTTTTCGTATAATTTCTGGGTTTGTTTTGGGAAGTAGTTTTTTTTTAGGGGTTTTTGTTGCAAGGAAAATGGGGTTAAGTGGCTTGCCCAAGGCCACACAGCTAGGTAATTGTTAAGTGTCTGAGGCCTGATTAGAACTCAGGTACTCCTGACTCCAGGGCAAGTGCTCTATCCATTCCACCACCTAGCCACCCCAGAAGTAGTTTTAATATGTATTTAAGGTTGATAAATGAAATATCTCATTTTATCTCTTGTTTTGGGGCTTTGTTGGCATAATATATAGAACTATGCATGATTTATGTGGGTTTATTTTATCTCCTACTTTACTAAAGTTATTAATTGTCTCAAGTCATTTTTATTGTTTTTATGGGGTTCTGTAAGAACCATTTTAGCATCTGCAAAGGATGACAGTTTGTTTCACCATTGCCTATTCTAATATCTCCAATTTATTTTCTTCTCTTATTGCTAAAACAAATATTTCTTATACAATCTGAACAATAGTGATGATAAATGGGCACCCTTGTTTCAGCCCTGATTTTACTGTGATTGCTTCTAGCTTATCCCTATTACATATAATGCTTGTTGGTTTTAGAAAGGTACTGTTTATTATTTATTATTTTTAAGGGATACTCCATTTATTCCAAAGTTTTCTAAGAGTTTTAATGAAAATGCGTACTGTATTTTATCACAGACTTTTTTTCAGCATTGAGATATTGAGATAAACATTTGATTTCTGTTAGTTTTGTTATTGATATGTCAATAATGGTGAAGGTTTTCCCAATATTGAATCATCCCTGAATATTTGGTATAAATCCTACCTGACCATAGCATATTATCTTAGTGAAAACTTGCTTTACTCTCTTTCCTAATATCTCATTTTAGTTTTTTACCTTAATATCCATTGGAGAGTTCATCTATAAATTTTCTTTTGTCTTTTTTGATTCTTTGAGATTTAGCTATTAATACCATGTTGGTGTCATAGAAGGAATTTAACAAAAGTTCTTTATCTATTATTTAAAATAGCATATATATAAATTTAGAATTAATTTTTCTTTAAGAGTTTGGTCAAATTCCATCTGTAAATCCATTGGACACTGGAGATTTTTTTCTCTAGGGAGTTTATGGATGATTTGTTCAATTTCTCTGTCATGAGGTTATTTAGGTGTTTTTCCCTCTTCTTAGTCTGAACAGTTTATAATTTTTTGAATTTTCATATAATCTATTTATATTATCAAATTTTTGGCATACAGTTAAGCAAAATAGCTCTGAATTGTTACTATAAATTTTCCTTATTTTTCAGTGAATTCATCTTTTTCATTTTTAATTCTGATGATTTTGGTTTTATTCTTTTTAAAAAGTCAGATTAACTCAAGTTTAACTACATTACTGGTTTTGCCAATTAGTTCCTAGCATTTAATGATTATGCATATTCATCATCTCCCTTTTTACACAAGTAGCATTTTTTAATGGGATACTATATCTTGAGAAATATAAATGACCAATTACTTGATATGCTGCATTTTCGATTACCGGTAGTCAATATATAACAGGTGATGAATGAAAGAACGCTGAATGAATGACTTAGGAATAAGGAGATAAGATGTACAAGAGGAGCAGAAGAAAGAAAAAAGATTTGAGACATGGAAGACAACAATAGTAATAGGACTTAGTGAATACTTTCTAATGCAGGATAATATCAAATGTTTGCACTTTTTTATACCTCATGGTTTTAGATTAATTTGCATAATTCAAAACATGATAATTAAATGATGATTCATTCCAATTTTATGACTAATTCATAAAGTTAATTATTTTAGATTCCAAGACATGAAATGATATGAAGGCTGGATCAATTAAAATATTGACAAATATTTATTAATCAAGATACTATGTAAGTGTTCAGGAAGCAAAGACAAAAAGGAAATATTGGTTGCCTTCAAAGAGCTTTCATTCTCTGAAAAAGCTATTACTAAATCATTGTTGAAGATTTCTGTTGACAAATGTGAAAGCAGCATAAAATTAACCAAATATTTTCCTTATTTTTATTCCAGAAGAGTGGAGTCTGTTATCTATGATAACATTGCCTTGGACATAAATACCCCAAAACATTAATTATGTTTCACTGAGAAGAAGGATTTCTAGAACATGAAAGAAGGCAATTCAGTCATAGTATACCCAGGTAAGACCACATGTGAATTACTTTGTGCAATTCTGGATACCTTATCTATAGTAGAATTGGCACTGAGGAATTGAAAGTGCATTCAAAGGGGTTAAAAAATTGAAAAAAAAGGAAAAATAATGACACATATTGAAGGAATTGATAATTTTTAGCCCAAGAAATAAAAAATTCACAGGGAACATTACAATTATCTTCAAGGATTTGAAGGCTTGTCACAAGCCTTTGTTGGATTTGAAGCTGGATTGGACTTGCTTTGTTTGACTCTAGATAATAAGACTAGGAGAATTTGGTGGAAGTTTCATAAAGCATTTAGCCTTATTACCAATTAGATACTTCCTCTCTCCATCAAGTTCTCAGAAAATAGAACATGAAATCATAGTAGGGAGGCATTCATTCTCACTAGAAGTCTTCAAAAGTTGGTTCTTCCCTTTCATTATTGAAGAAGACCAAAATGGCATCACTGTGCCTGTGACAAATTACAGTGTGTCCTAGAGTGGATGATCAATACAACTTCAGAATGTTCTACCACCAGTGGGGCACAAATAGTCCAAAGGAACATCGGGGTGGGTACTCCAAACTTACGAATGTCACATTTCCTTTGAACTGCTTCAATTCTGTCTTCCTCATAGAATGCAGCAACCTTATTGGTGGGTGGTCCTGTGCGACTGTTTCCCATGTTGTACAATCAATTTTAAAGTTCTTCAATGAGACCTCCTGCTTGTCTCATTATCATTTCATCTGATCCTTTTGTGAGCATTTTCCCTTTGTGAGTTCTCCATAAAAGTTTTTTTGAGAAGCATATGTCTGACATTTTAACAATGAGACCAGCCCATCATAGTTCCTTTCTATGAGGTAATGCTGGTATGCTAGGCAATTTAAATCGAGAAAGGACTTCAGTGTCTGGTATCTCCTCCTTGCAGGTGATCTTCAGAATCTTCCTAAAACAATTTAAATGAAAGCAATTCAGTTTCCTGACATGGTGCTGCTAGATTGTTCAGGCTTTAAAGGTATATAACAATGAGGTCAGCACTCTGTAGACCTTCAGTTTGGTAGTCAATCTAATATCTCTGCTCTTCCATACTTTCTTTTGGAGCCTCCCAAATACTGAGCTAGCTATGGCAATGTGAGTGTCAACCTCATGGTCAATGTGTTCCTCTTTGGAAAGGACACTGTCAAGGTAAATGAACTTGTCCACAACACTCAACATTTCTCTATGTGCTGTAATAGATGATTATACATGTGGATGATGTGATGCCTGCTGATGGAGCACCTGGGTTTTCTTGGTGTTAATTGTTAGGACAAAATTAGCACAAGAAACAGAGAAACAATCCATATTTTGTTGGGTCCCAGCTTCAGAGGATGCATTGAATGCACAATCATCTCCAAACAGAATATCATGCACCAACATTCCCTCCACTTTGGTCTTGACTTATAGACTTTTAAAATTGAAGAATTTGCCATCAGTTCAGTAGCTGACCTTGAGACTACATTCATCCTCAGTGAAGGTATATGATCACATGGCTGAAAACTTAATGCTAAAGAGTATGAGAGCAAGGACACATCCTTGTTTTACTCCATTGGTGATAGAAATTTTGAAAGCATCGTCCACTGTCCTGAACCTGGGCACACATGCCTTCATGTATCTGATGTACAATACTAATGAACTTCTCCGGGTAACCTATTTTTAATATAATTTTTCATAAACCCTCACTACTAATGGTATAAAGACCTTGGCCAGATCTATAAATGTTGTGTACAGACCTCTGCTCTGTTCTTGGAATTTTTCAACTACTCAGTGCTGATGGATCCACATTGATTAACAATAGGGACATGATCCTAGAGAGATGGACTAAGCAATTCCATAATGTTCTTAAGGGATTATCATCAATCAATGCTGAAGCAATTGACTGTTTACCTCAAGTTGAAGTCAATCAGTCCCTACCTGATGTTCCTACAAAAGAAGAGATTTTGAATTTCATAAAGTTCCTTTTAAATGACAAGGCACCTGGTGCTGATTCTATTCTAGCTGAGTTGCATAATGTGTGTGGTCCATTGTTCATCCAAAAACTGACTGAAATGTTCCAGGTACTGTGGCCATGAAGAGGTTATCCCCCAAGAATTCAAACATGTCTCTATCATCCATCTCTTTAAATGTAAAGGGAATAGATTGTCCTGTGACAATCACAGGGGTATTTGTCTTTCAGTCATTGCTGGTCTGATTCTTACCAGAGTCCTTTTAAATAGGTTGATCCTTCACCTGGAAAGTGGTCACCTCTCTGAGAGCCAGTGTGCCTTCATAAAGGGTCAGGGAACAAGTGATATGGTATGTGCTGCCTGACAATTCCAAATTTTCAAAAGAAAGTTAAAATGATGCTTGTGACTGATATTATTTTTTTGTTTAAATTCAGGGTGTCTTGGTTTGGATAGTCTCTAAATTATATTCCATTTCTTATATTCTCTAATTTTGTGAGGAGAAACAAGAAAAAAAAGGAGAATGATGTTATTTATCATAATCATCAAACACAATATTGCAATTGTCTTTCCTAATGACAATGAGAATAACATCTTATCTTAATCACAAAATGTGAGAATAATATCATGGCAGCTAAGTGTCATGTATATGGGGAATAAGAGGGTAGAAAACAGGAATGGACTTGGGGAAATATTCAAAAGTCGAAGAAGTGAGTGAAGAAATTAAAAACTAATAAAACTCAGGGATAAATATAAGTTACTGTTTTACAGGGAAGGCAATGGAATCCATGTTGGAAGTTTTGGGGGAATGTATGGTTGATGAGATGTTAAAGTAAATATGCATAGTTTAAGCCTTCTAGAAATTTTGGTAAACAAACAATAAAACAGGTAGGGGCAGAGATTGAGAGGGGAGGTAATATGGTAATGAGAGGTTTTTTTTGATAGAGAAATCTAGAATATGTTGGTATGAAGATAATATCTTGGAAGGTAAGGGATGAGTGAATATTTAATACATGATGAATAGAACCACAAAAGTCAAATGAGTGCATTGAACAAAGTACATGTGAGGGTCAGTTGATAAAATCACAAGATCACAAAATTTTAGAGTGTGAGAGGACAATCAAGAGTTTGACTAGTCTAGAAAAGGAGCTAATATTCAAATTCATGTCTCAACTATTTCTAAATTCATTATAATACAACAAATAATAACATAAGGTAAATATATATATAATTTTTATTGTTAATTATTAATATATAAATATATAGATATAATTATACATGAATGATATGTAGATATAATTGCTATGTTATCTATTATATATAGTTGCTTACCTCTGTTAATTATGAAATATTTATCCTATACATAGTTTTATTTAACTACATATAGAGAGACAGATAGAGGTATTTCTTATCACTATCTAATAGGTAGAGAAATCTACATGTGTTTCTCTGTCTCTGTTTATCTATATCTAGCTAGGTAGCTACATAAGGTTGTATCCAGGATAAAAACTTATTCTTTATTATTGAAGATGATCAGTGACACCACTTGCGATATTTTGACTTGTGTGTGAATTGAAGTGATGTAATTTTGGACAAAGTCATCAGCTTCACTCTCTCTCCCTCAGTCATTAATGTCCAGTGGCAAGCCCTAAGTCAGTATGAATGACTAACCACCTAGGATGTAATGAATGACCTTGGCATTTTGGCATATAGTCATATAGTCAAGCTCTCAGAGTCCTACAGAACCTGCTTCAATTTCCTTTGTGGACATTTTAACAAATTGCTCTTATCCTCCTTTTCACTGGGGGATGTATTCATGTGTACCTGGGTCTCTCCAACTTACGAACAGATTTGATACCTGTCAGTTACTCTTAAATTTATTTGTCTGTATGCTGAGATATTTTAATTGGTGTAATTACTGCATGTGTTCCAATTTCATGGACTTACAATTGAGAACTGGATGAATCAGCTGGACACTAAAAGTAGATGAGTAGTCCTGAAAAGGACTTAACTAGACCTCATATCATAGGTACTAGCCCTCCTTAATTCTCCCAAAGACACCAACAGGATAAATAGGAAATTGTTGTCAGAGGGAAAATAATGCAATTAGGAGGTTTGGGGAGTGCTTCCAGTAAAATGATAGGATTTTACTTGCAATTTATGTAATACAAGAAAGTCAGTAGCCTGGGCAGGGGAGAGAATGTTCTAGACATGGGAGATATCTGAGAAAATGCCAAGGAATAAGAAACTGAGTGTCTTATTTATTCTTTCTCATTTACCATCTCTGGCTTCTATCTCATTTATTCTATATCATATAAGATCAGAATTAAAATAGGGATTGGGAATATTTTACAAAATAGCAAATATTCTTATTTCAATATTTCTCCTGATATTAGAAGATTACAATGAGTTAAATTCATTAGGAAAATGAATTATAGCTCTCTCCTTAAATCCACAGACAGGTCCTTCCCTTTAATGACATCCCATAGCAACCTTTTATAATGTAAGGAATTTTGGCAGAAATGGTGCTCTAGGTCTCAGTACCACAAATCAATAAAAATAAAGTATCTGCTATTATTTATTTATTTATTTCCATTAATTAATTAATTTAGTCATTGTTTCATTCATTGATCAATCTTTTTATCTACCTGTTGAATTATTTTTACCGCAGTGTTATTACTAGAGCCTGACATTATGCAAGGAACTTTACTTTTTTGGCCACATGTAGAGGTTTTCAGTTTTGAAATTTTTTTTGAAATGGAAACCATAATTGTCTGTTATTCTCAGTGTGGATGGTTTATATAAATGATTTTACGTGAATTTTTTTTCTATTTCCCCTTTGCTTCATTCTCATTTAGCATACCCCTCACTCCACTTACAAGTGTGCTTTTTCCTGTGTAATAGAGATGAGAACTTCTGTTCTCCACACCAATTTGATTGTCCTCCATTGAAACAAGAACTGTTAGTCAAATGGTGCAGTGTTGGCAGACATCTGCTTCATCCCAAAAGGAAATTTTCAAATTACATTTAATTAGAGAATTGATAAATTTCTAAAATGGGCCAGGTTCATTTGGTATTAACGTTAAAGAGCTAGGCATATTAGAAAATGGTCATTCAAAGAGGGAGGGGAAAACATTGGCAAAGTAATAAACTTTCACTGCAAGTATAAACACCATCATTGCAGAAAAATGGTAAAGGTTATACCAAGGAATAAAGAGAAGTAGTATGGTGTAATGGAGGAAGCTGAATTCCTGGAATTGGAATTTGGCTTAAAATGTCACTTCTCAGGCTTCCTGCCTCTGTGATTTTGGGTAAGTCACTTAACTCTCTCTGATCCTCATTTGTAAGGTAGAAGACCTGAACTAGAAGACCATTCAGATGCCCCTCTTATCTAAATTCATGATCCTTTATTCTTGCTTTTTTTTTTAATCTGCCCAATCAACTCTAAGCATCTTCAGAATATGGATGGATAAATTAGGCTCTTTTTCCATCATCCAGAGTATTTAGCATCAGATAGCACATACTTGATAGGTGTGTATGTGCCTATAGTACTAATTATAGAATGATAGATGTATTTTGGGGTTTGTTTTTAGGCTTTTGCAAGGCAAATGGGGTTAAGTGGGTTGCCCAAGGCCACACAGCTAGGTAATTATTAAGTGTCTAAGCCAGAATTTGAACTCAGGTACTCCTGACTTCAGGGCCAGTGCTTTATCCACTATGCCACCTAGCCGCCCCTAGATGTAGTTTTTGTTGATGAGGGACCTCAATAACGTTTGAGTTCAGTTGATAATATATAAGCTAAGCATAATTTGCTTTATGTATACTTCATTTTTTAACGTTTACATAAAGCAAATTATGCTTAGCTTATATATTATCAGTTGGACATCTGTCATCTTTCCACTTCCATCTGAATTATTTTGTGAAGTATTTGTTTAGAGTAGTCACCCTATTTATTGACAGGAACACATACAAATACCTGTAGATCTAGTACCATTTTCTTATATCTGATTGTCCATTTCATCCTTTTTTGCCTTTTCCCTGGATATTCCAAAGTAGGGTCGCAAAGTCAGATCTTTTGGACCCCATGCCTGTATGTGACATGGCTACTATGTTCCAGCTTCAGGTCAGTCTCCTTTATTTTCCAAAAAGTACACTGTGTTGAATTATTGGAAGAAAAATTTTCCTCTTCATCCCATCCTATGTGGATCCTTCTTCTTTTCAAGACTCACTTCAACTCTTAACTTCCTGAGAAATTTACCATGATTTTCTAAATTGATAGCACTCCTCCCCTCAAAATAATTTGTCATTTTGTTCTGATGTATATTTTTATTTTTTATGTACATACTGTGTGTGATGGAGCTAGACATATATCTTCCATCATAATCTGGTAAGGAATTTTATGATTGCTAAACTCCTCCCTTCTGAAACCTTTCTGTTTCCTTTGTGTGCATAAGGAAGAGAATATGGCCTCTGCAGAGTCATATTGCACAGTTGTATGTGATTATGTGTAGCTTCAAATATTTTGAAGAAAACATTCCAGGCCTAGGATATGAGTTTGGAGCTAACTGAGTTAAGAAATTTGCAAATTAAGAATTCTGGAATTATTGTATTTATCCGAAGGGATTTTTTCCCAATAATATACATCTTGGTATGCAATGGAGATTTATGATTTTACACACAATCTTTTTTCTTTTTTCTGTAATGCTTGTTATATGTGAATGTGTATTTTTGTGTATCTGTTTGTGAGGTTCAGCAGAAAAAATAAAACTATGACCAACTCAACATGGTATACTTCTTAATAAATCAAGAAGGCAGACACATCACAAGATTGGCATAGGGTCCAAGAGGCCTAGACTTTTGGCCACATGTCCTAGACTTTTTGATATTTAGGGCATTTCTCAAATGGTGCAGGTAAGAGGACAAAGAGATATTTTCACCAGCTTTCAATTTATTTTTACCATCCAAGGAAATCCAGTGAATCCAATGGACTCTTATATATTTCATAGTTTTGCATCTTTCTTGGTTTTTGTGATTCTTCTACATGTTGTATCTTTCTTTTGGAAGATGAAATAGAGGGTGTCCCATTACTCAAATCCATGGAGTTTGAGTCTTGAAAAGCAAGGAGCCAGATGACAGAATGAAGGCAAGAAATTCCCCCTCAAAGGAACAAGAGAATTCAAAATAGTAGAACCAACTCCACCCCACCAAAAAAATCGGGGAAAGATAAAAAAATTTTCCAGTCCAAGACAACTTAGATTAATAATGGGAAAATTCTAAGACTATTTTCCAATCTAAATCTATGATTTAATTGGCAGGAAAAATTTACATATGATTCTTTTGGGAAAAAATGCATTTTTTTCTTTCACACAACATCCTGTCACATTTTTGATATCTTTGTTATCCATTTTTCCACTAACAAAGAAACTGTTTGATAATTTGGTCCCTGATATTTTAGTGTCTATAATTATTCATAATAGGTCCTTTAAAATAAGAAGACTGAGAACATCACATGAATGATTTTTTAAAAATCTAGAGCATAACTCTTCCTCTGACTTTATAGCCAACTGGAGAAAAAAGAATTTTGCATTAAAGAAAAACAAATAAATATGTCATTTTTAAAGGTCGTGGCCATTTTGATCCTTTGAAAATGCCCACAATGTCCTTCTCCTATAGAATTTTAAGTATACTGTACTGATAATTAGATTTGTTTAATATTGAGTCATGATAAAATGAAAGAAGACATTTTTCTCCAAGTTTTCATAGCTATCATTATAAAATGCTTCAAAGGTGACAGATGTCTAAACAGATTCTCATTTAATTTAATTTAAATGATCATGATATTCATCTAAAGTCCTTGCAGTTAATATTATAATCAATTTACAGAAGAAGAGACTGAAGTTCAAGAAGGTTAATTGATTGGTTCATGTTCATGTAGATAACAAAAAGCTCATCTGAAATTATCTTCCCATTTCCAGTGCAGGTCTGTTGACTTTTTAGCTGCCACACCTTCTAATGGACTAAATGCATTTTAGAGTTAAAAGGAGTCCATGATATACATTCTAAAATATCTATAGAAAAAGAAAAATTTTGGCATTTAACAATTAATTTGTTTCATGACATTTTCTCTTTCCTATTTTTTCCTCCCAGTATCTTCCCATGCCTGACTTTAAGTAAAAGATTATTTCTTCATTGAAGAATTTTTATGGTTCCATTAATTATTGTAAAATATAGTTCAATGAAATGAAGGAGGAAAATGAGAAACTTGATTTTGCTAAGGAGATAGCTGGATAATCAGTGTTAAGGAAATCTGTCAACAGAGAAGACATTAATTAAGATTCATGTAAGAATCAATACAATAGAAATCTCCTGACTAGTTACTGAGCCAAAATTGTTTGTATAATATCTAAACTGGTTAAAAAGGAAGACATTGTATGTTCTTTATAGAAAATGATCCTTAAAAAATCATAAAATAATCCATCCCATTTATAATTTACATAGACAACCTGGGTAATGGAGACCAAAAGAGAACACACATCAATTAAATGTTTGCTATGTACCAGGAACTGTTAAACCACTAAATTTATGATTCAGTAAATATGCTCTAAGAAACTGTTCAAAGAACCTATAAATTACATAACATTTCCAGGGTCATACACCCATCAAGTTTTGTGGCAGAGGAATGAAAAAATGATGGAGGAAACAAAACTTCAATCTTCCAAGCATTTCAGTTTATTAATCAATGGAAATGAATTGCCAAACAATTCAGTATCAGTAGCCCTTCTCAGTTTTGGCTCTGGATACTGAATATAGGAAAGACAAGTTTTATATTTAAAAACAAGTAATCAGATAAAGGTAATTAATTAAAATGAGTCAATTAATCAGGATTCAATATTAGGTAATCTGATTCTAATTGGTAGAAAGATTTGGGACTTTCCATTTGGTAGAGGTAGAATGAACAAGTGCAACTCTGAAATCAAAAGAGGTATCCCATTTTCCCCAAGTGTTTGTGATCAAAGCAATACTGAAACAATAGATGATTGATAAATACAAGGTCAGTTTTCAGTGAAGACATATGGGTTGCTTGAATTGTATCATTGTGAAAAATCTCTGCATAAATCTTAGAGTGTGATGGAGGATCTGGTCAGCATAACCCTGGGTCTTAGGTAAGGACCTTTAAGTAGGTAGAGGTAGGCTAGCTTTGCAATCATTCAGGGCTAGGCTTAAGCAAAACAAAAAAGGTTTCTCCCAGTTTCCACAATTGAATAATATTTTCTCATATTACGAAAGTTAAACTAAAACTTTAAATGAATAGAAAAAGAAGAATTTCAGAACTGAGTCCCAAGAAGTCAGTGTGGTTCACTCAATTGCCACCACCATTTATTGCTCCAACCTCTTCAGTTCCATTAGCTTCAGAGATTGGATTTGTACCCAGATTTTCTGGACTCTAAGTACTATACTGTCAGCACTATGTTAATTTTTTTTTAGATTTTTGCAAGGCAATGGGATTAAGGTGGCTTGGCCAAGGCCACACAGCTAGGTAATTAGTAAGTGTCTGAGGCTGGATTTGAACTCAGGTACTCCTGACTCCAGGGCTTGTGCTCTATCCACTGTGCCATGTACCCACCCCTACTATGTTAATTTGACTCAAGGAGGAATATCTTATAAGAAAGAACTAGGCTTCCATAAAATGGTTAAGACTAGATTGTTATATCCTTGAGGGCATACTGGTTGTGTTTTGCTTTGTTTTGTTTGTTTGTCAGTTGAACTTTGCGACTCCAGTACTTATCAATATGTTTTAATATGCAGTAATTACTTTAAAATCTATTTGACAAATGTTTTAATCTCAGCTAATTAGAATTCTGTCCAGGCCATGAATCCCATTCTTGGTTCTTCAATAGGCCCTTACATCATTTATTCCGAAGTCATATACTGTGCCTTTTATGCAGGACCCTCATAACAAATGAACATCCTTAATGAGAGGCAACTGAGAATAGGCAGGACTATTTCTATTTTTCAGGGAGATGAAGGGAAAAAATTATTCAGAATGATTATCCCTTCACCAGGTCAAGCACTATATCTGTTTCATGCTCTAGAGTCATGTCTGTTTAAGTTTGAAGGTCACCACACTTTTTGATATTATGTAATCTTTGTTCTAATGTCCCTTCTAGCTCTGACATTCCAACTTTTATAATCTTATATTCCTTACAACTTGAGCATTTCATTATTTTTTATCTCACGCTATTCTTTGGTTGTCTCCCAGGGCAATGACATGTGAGATTTAGGGATTTGTGTTGAGAAGACCTGAAAGGACTCTTGTTCTGTTAGATATTAACCAACCAAATATCCTGGTGCTGGCGTGCTATATCCATCCAGAGGCATCACTGTGAATGAATCATGGGATGATAGGTCCCCTAACCATTCCCTGTTTGTTGCCTGATCTGGGACATTTGGATGGGACAAATAAATATTAGGTGGTATTCACATACCAGCACAAAAAATAAAATAAAAATTGCATCCCATTTTCATCCAAGGCATCTTACTGTGGAAAGAAAAATAGCCTTAGTGTTTTGTCTGCTCATCTTGGTAATATACTCTTAGGGCTGTAAAAATGAAGTTACTTGAATTAGATAAAAGCACTTGAAAGGATTATTGTATTACTATTACTGAAAATTTATCTGCATTGCACAGTTAGTTTTATCAACCATTCTTTTCTGTTAAAGCTTAATTTAGGGATCATTCCTTGTCAAATATATTCCCAAAGCAAAGTTAAAGAATACAAGCTAAGCATTATATTCTTCAGTTGCAAAATAATTCTTAATCACATCTCAAAAATAAAGTGACAAAAGTGTCAGTGTTAAAGCTGAAAGGACATTGACTCTGAATTCAAAGAATCTGAGTTCAAATCTTATGTCTGATACTACTTGTTTAAGTTTGACAGGTCACAGCAATGTTTCAGACCTCAATTTCTTTATTTATAAAATGAAAAGGTTTGTCTAAATTGCTTTTGAATTCTTTTCTAGGAATCTAGTTCATGAAGTGGTGAAAATGCTGGATCTAGATTCAGGAACTACTGAGTTTAAATCTGTCATCAAATACATATTAAATGTTTATTTCATAACCTTTGCCTGCCTCCATTTCCCTACCTTCAAAATGAAAGTATTAATGTTACCTAGCTCCAAGGTTTATTGTGCAGGGCAAATATGATAATATTGGAAAAGAAATTTTCAAATCTTACAGTGCTATGTAAATGGTGATCGGTATGCTAGCTGTATGATACTTACAAAGAAGGAAGCTGAGGACTAGGGTGGTTAAGTGGCTTGCCCAAGAGCTCAATCACAGAATAAAAGAAAGGATTTGAGTTATTGTCCTCTGACTTCAAATTCAGGCTACTTTCCATTTTACCCAGGTGCTTCATGAATAGAAAATACATAGACAAGTTACCATCTGCATTTCTCAAAGAATTTCCACAGGAAGTCATCAGACAGAACTGCTGTCAATGGCAGGAAAAAGTCAAGTAAAAGAGCAAATGTAGAAGAAGCATCTTCATAATGAAGCTGCTTGCATCATAAACTACATTGTTTTCTTATAGTAATGAGATAAAACATAAGTAACTGTTATGTGTCCAACACTTCCAAGTTGTTGCTCTAGGGGATCAAAGAAGCATTAAAGATTTCCCTACCCGGAAAGATCTATCAGAAACCCGTGAGGTAGGAGGGCGGACGTAAACTGTGCGAACAACCACAGCAGGCATAGAAACAATCATTTCAATAATAATTGTGAGAAAGCAAAAGCAGGACACAATAAAATGGGAAAGAGAATGATTAGTAGGGGGGAGTAGAAATCATGCAGAGAAACATGCTATCAGTATCTACAACTGTGAAAAAAAATTACAGCATGTTTTACTGATAAAAGCCTCATTTTAAAATATATATTGAAAACTTTGTCAAAATTTTAATAATACAAGTTATTCCTCAATTAATAAATGATCAAAGGCTATGAGTAGCTGATTTTTAGATTAAAAAATTAAATGCTCTATATCACTATTAATTAAAGAATGCAAATTAAAACAACACTGAGATACTACTTCATAACTATTAAATTATTAATGTGGCACAAAAGGAAAGGGGTTGTGGAAAACTGGGGCACAGTTATTACTAGTGGAATTCTGAACTGATTGAATTTGTGCCCAAAAAGCTATTAACCCCTGCATATTTTTTAAAGTTTATTTTCCCCAATTACATGCAAAAACAAGTTTCAAGATTCACTTTTAAAATCCTAAATTCCTAGAGGCAGAATCAATATAATTGAGTAAAGTCAGGGACGTGCCAAGCTCTTCCCCAAACCAGGCAAATACCCTTAAATAATAACTAAACCGATTCTAGAGTGGCAGAACCTACAAAAAGACTGAGGGAAACAATATCCCATCCTAAGATACCTCGGAAGATCTTGGGGAAGGGTCTGCTGCTCCAGAATGACAGAGGAGCACAGAGAAGTGTGACTGCTCGAACCAGAGTAAACCACAGCAATCCAGCAACAGGAAGCAAAGCAACTAAGTCAGTGATAGCTGTGGTGATATCCAGACCTCTGAGCCCAAGAATTGCCAAGCACAGCTTGGGAAGTCATTCCAGGGTGAGATTGGAGCACAATCCAGTGCAAGGCAAGCTCATTGCCTACAGGAGAGCAGTGACACTCCTCACCGTTCCAGGGCAGAAAGAAGGGCTTCTGGTCAACCAGTGACAACAGCACAAGCCAGAAGAGTAATCATAATCTCTCATGAAAAAGTGGAAGAATCAAAAACTTGTCCCTAGAAGTAGTTCTGAAAACAGTTGCAAAAACAAGCCTGGGACAGTCCACTCTCCACCCTAAAAGCAGAGCCCCACTTTAATACTTAATTAAGACATAGGCTGGAGAAATTAGCAGGCAAAGGAAGGAAAAATATCCAATTATAGACAGATCATAGAGAAGATAAAAACACACACGAAGAAGATAGCAGTCAAAGCTTCTACATTCAAAGCCTCCAAGAAAATATGAATTGGACTAAGCTATGGAAGAGCTCAAAAATATTTTAAAAATGAAGTAAGGGAGGCAGAATAAAAATTGGGAAAATAAATGAGAGTGATGAAGGAAAATCATGAAAACTGAGTCACCAGTTTGGTGAAGGAAATACAAAAAATCCTGAAGAAAATGACATCTTAAAGAACCAGACTGGAAAATGAGGTCCAAAAAACTAATGTCTTTAAAAAAACAGAATTGTCCAAATGGAAAAGTATATGCAAAAGCTCACAGAAGAAAATAATTCCTCAAAATACAGAGTGGTTCAAAGGGAAGCTGATGACTTTGTAAGAGATCAAGAAACAATGAACCAAAATCAAAATAATGAAAAAAAGAACCCTAGAAAAAATGTGATATATATATATATATATATATATCATATATATATATATAGATATATATATATATATCTATTTATATCTATATCTCTCTATCTGCATATATACATATATATATACATATATATATATATATACATCATTGGACAAACAACAGATCTGGTAAACAGATCCAGGAGAGACAATTTAAAAATTAATGGATTATGTGAAAGCCATTACGATAATAAATTATCAAGGAAAACTTCTCTGATATTGTAGATGCAGAGAAATAGAAAATGAAAAAATCCACCACTCACCTTTTAAAAGAGATTCTAAAATGTAAACCGCCAGGAATATTTTAGTCAAATTTCAGAGTTCTCAATTCAAGGAGGAAATATTGCAAGCTGCAAGAAAGAAGCAATTCAATTACCATGGAATCACAGTCAGGATAGCAAAGATTTTGTAGCTTCTACATTAAGGAATCGTAGGATTTAGAATGTAGTATTCTGAAAGGTAAAAATCTTAGATTACCAAGAATCAACTACCCAAGAAAACTGAACATACTCTTTTAGGGAGGGAAAGATGGAAATTCAATGAAATAGAGGACTTTAAAACTTTTTCTGATGAAGTGACCAGAGCTGAATAAAAATTTGATATTCAAATACAAGACTCAAAGTGAAGCATACAAAGGTAAATGGGAAAGGCAAATCATAATGATATAAAGATTTCAGATTGTTTAAATTCCTGCATGGGAACATGATATTAATAACTCAAATGAACTTTCTCATTTATTGGGGCAATGCTATGGAGAGTACATAGACAAGACACAGGTGGGAGTTGAATTTGAAGGGATAAAATGTTAAAAAGAATTTAATGGATGAGAGAAGAAAGTATAGGGAAAAGAGGAGGTTGAATGCAATAAGTTATTTCACATAAAATAGACAAGAATAAGCTTTTGCAGTAGAGTGGGAGAGGAGATGAGGGGGAGTGAGTAATCCTTACTCTCTTCAGAACTGGCTTAGAGAGAGAATTATAACCACATTCAATTGGGTATTGAAATCTAACTTATCCTTAGAGGAATGAAAGAGAAGAAAGAGCTGGGAGAAAAGGGACAGGGGCTAGATGAAAGAAGTGAATGAAAATTGTAGGAAGGGGTCATCAGATGCAAAACACTTTAGAGGAGGGAATGAGTGAACATATAGAGAGAGAATAAAATAAATAGGAGTCAGGGGAAAAGATGAAGGAAAATAGTTAGCAAAAGCAACCATAGGAAAAAGTATTGAATCAACTTTCTCTGATAAAGTCCTCATTTATCAAACATCGAGATTTGAATCAAATTAAAAATTACAATAAGAGCCATTCCCCAATTGATAAATGATCAAAATATATGAATATCTTTCAGATTAAGGTTATCAAGCTATCAATTTCCAAAAACATGTTAAAATTGTTCTAACTCACTAATTATAGGAAAAGTGGTTTGGAATGATTCTGAAGTACTATTTTATCCCTTTATGATTAGCTAATATGGCTTAATGTTTTAAAAGTGAATATTGAAACTTGTTTTTGCATCTAACCAGGGAAAAATACAATTAAAAAAACTTGAATTCAAAATTCTCTCTTTTCCTCCCATCACAATTCCCCTCACTGAGAAAGCAAATCATATGATATAGGTTAGAAATGTGTAGTCATAAAAAAAGTCATTACTATAGCAATCATGTTGTAAGAATGAATGTAAATTCAAGAAAAGAGAGATCTCAAGAAAAATACAGTTAAAAATAGGATGCATCAATCTTCATTTAGACACCATCATCTCTGTTTTTGATATGGATAATATTCTTTAGTATGTCATTCAGATTGTCCTAAGTCACAGCATTTCTGAGAAATGGTAAGTTATTCACAGCTGATCATCCTTCAACATTCCTTTTACTTCTTTTATAATACATTTCTCATTGCATCTTCTCAGTTAAGTTAAAACTGGGAGCATCCTGTTCATCATTCCTTATAACAGAGGAACATTTTATCATATTCACATAGCACAATTTTTTCATCCACTCCACATCCGATGGACATTCCCTCAATCTGCAGGCAATTTCCACCAGAAAAGAATTACTGTAAATATCCTAATACATATAGAGATCCCTTTTATTCCTGTTATTCATCTCTTCTGGTATACAAACTTAATAGGGACTCTGCTAGGTGAAGGGACTCTTTGACCCAACAGTGTTACTACAAGCTTTTTATCCAAAATACATCAATTTCAAAGCAGGAATTGAACCTACATGTAGAAAAAGAATAATTTTTGACAATTCTTTTGTGGTGGCAAAAAAATTAAAAATTGATGGATGTCCTTCAGTAATTAGGATAGAGTCCTATTGTTCTACTAGGAATGTTGAGTAGGGTGTTTTTAGAAAAACCTGTAAAGATTTACATGATCTGATGCAAAATGAAATGAGTTGAACCAGGAGAGCATTTCACATAATAACAGGAACATTGTACAATGATGATGACTTTTTTATTCTCATCAATATAATGAAGCAAGGTAATTCTGAAGGAAATATGTTTTTTTTACTACCACATCCAAAGAACTGATGGATTCTGAATGCAGTGAAGATTATTTTCTTAAACCTAATCTTTTCTGTATTTATTTTGCAATACAAGTAATATAGAAATATGAAGTCTATGATGGAATATGTATAACCTATATCAAATTTCATCTCCTCTCAGTGGGGGAGGGGGAATGGAGACAGTGAAAGAGAGAATTTGGAACTCAATTTTTAAATGTCAAAAATTGTTTTCCTATGTAAATAGGCAAAAAATAAAAGAATTACCAAGATCTAGTTTTCTATTTCATATTAGAATGCATTATATGATTTTAATAGATTATTTATCTTATGGGTTATGTTTTTGCTTTATATGAAATTAGAATGAGTCTGTAACCCTCAACCAAGCTCAGATGTCACTGAACTCTCTGGTTTACTGAAATGAGTCCTTTGAAAGCAAATTCTTTGTTTTGGGGCATCTTTGTTCATATTTTTCGTTTTCTTTAGAAAGTCTTCAGACCTATTTATTTCTCCTCATTCATGGCTCTTCAATTTTTACATCTCTATCTTTTCATTGCTTGGTCCCCATGTCTGAAAGTCATTCCCTCCTCAGAACTACTAGAACCCTTATTGCCCTTCAGATTCCTTTTTGTTTTTTAATTTTAATTTTTTAAGGCAATGGGGCTAAGTGACTTGCTCAGGGTCACATAGGCAGGGAATTATTAAGTGGCTGATATAAAATTTGAACTCAGGTTCTCCTGATTTTAGGGGTAGTGATCTATCCATTGTGCCAACTAGCTGCCCCTCTCCTTCAGATTCAGTTGAGACTAATTTTCATTCTTCTACCAAGTTCAATTGGTTTACCAAACTTCTTTACATCTGTTTTATATATACCTATAGATTTTCTTATCTCCTACAAAATAATGTAAGCATGCAAAGAAGAAGCTTATACTTGAGTCTCTTTCAAAATTCCTGAAAAGAGTAAGAACTGAATATAATCGAAGGGAAGAGAAGGGAAAGGAAGGGAAGAGAAGAGAAGAAAATGTTTGTTGTGAATATTTACTTGTTTATATATTTATTATGACTTTCTTTTCCTAATGCACACATTGACACTGCAACTTCCCCAATCAAATGCCTCAGAATTCCAATTACTTCTAAAATAAACTGTTGACTCACTGTCACATTTCAAGACCTCCATAATCTAGTTGTCATTAATTTTTTTAGTTTAATTCATAGTAGTTCTAATCACAACTTCTATATTTCATGTAAAATGTACTAATTATTTCTAGACTCAAATACTCCACCCAGAGTCTTTTCAGAAACTATTCTCCCTTCTTCCTCCCATAATCCCACCTCAGTAACCCCTAATACTGGAACATGTTTCCTTCTCATTATCTCTGTCCATTTCATGACTTTGCTGAATAACCCCTTCATTTGTAAAGCTTTCCTTGAATCTTACAGTTGCTAATTTTCTATCTCTTCTAATTTTTTCACTGTTTTACTTGTGTGTTGTACCCCCCTAATACTTGGCAGGGTGTCTGGAAAATGGGAGGTATTTAATAAGTGTTTCTTCCATTAAAAATAAATTAGAACAATTTGAATACATGTTTTTTTTAGTCCTCTACATTATTTTGAATTCCTTGATGGCTGAAATTATATCTGATTTAGTTTTAAACCTAGCCTCACCATCTACTGCAGTATATTGTTCCAATTATACCCTTAATATTTGTTTGAATGAATCCAAACTATCCAAAGAATTTACTGTGCGTGGCAGATTTTTGCCTGTGTCTAAATACAGCAATGGATTTTAAAGTCTGAAGCCTGTGTAAATCTGGGCTGAGTTGGGAAATCATATTTTTTTTTCCCATGTTGGTATATAGTGAGAGACAAATCAAGATTAGTAGAAGTCCTGGTAGATAAGTCAAGATTCTACTTTCAGAGCTGGTTCTTTCTGTTACTGATAACTTTATCTTAGGTAATTTAGTGATTTGTTTTTCTCAAATTAATTCAATAACAAACATTTTAAATCCCTACTATGGACCAGGAACTTTTCTGCTTTATATGATAATGGAGTCAAGGCATCTGAGAGAATAGACTACAGATTTAAACTGCTTTCCCAAGAAGTAAAGAGAAGAAAGAGATAAATGTAAAGAGAGAAGTGGGGGATAGCCTGCTAAAGGGAGATAAAAACTGCGGAATCCAGGGATTAAAGGTCTTGATTCGTACAGAGAACATGGTTACCATTTGCAAGGCATAAGGACAAGTGGAATGACACTAGATTTGTTCAGATCAGAAAATCTCCAAGTTCATGAACAGCAAAGTAGAACATTTGTGGTTAATGACAAGACCAAGGAAAGAAGTAAAAAAAAAAAAAAAAAAAACCAATATTAACTTAAAAGGGACTTTATTACAAATGGAACAGAGAGCACCCAGCAAAAGATTGATAATTATACAATGAGATTTTGATAAGAGTTGAATTAAAGGGAAAGAGAAAACAAAAGGATTGGGCAGAAAACAGGGTTTAAATGGCATCAGAGAGAGAGTAGAAAATGTCTGCTTCAAGTTTGGTCCATTTGCATATTAGGGCTTTCCCATTTGGGTATTTAGAGAAAAAAACAACAAACAGCATTTGGGTGTTTCAAACATTTTTAATTATCAAATCATATCCTTTCCAAAAGGTAGAATCAATTGGTCATTTTAACAGCAAGACAACATATTCTGAGACTTCATCAGTTAGGCTTAAAAAACCTTAAAACCATAGAGCCGAGAGAGAATTTGGCAGGGAGCCCTGGATGCTGTGAATCTGGTGGGAGTAACAGATCTTCCTCCTCTTCATCAGAACACAATGTTCCCTGCCCCTTATTGGTGACCTTCCTATAAATTAGTCATCACGTCTACCTGCATTGCCTAATGACAGGCCTGAAGGCTCTTTTCTAACTAAACACTGATAAGGCCACACAGTAAACTCTAGAGGTATACCTGAAGGTTCTTTTAGGAAGGTTCTTTCAAAAGAAATGTCAAAAACTATTTGTATCATTACAAAGGGAATTTTAAGTCCATTTACAAACATAGCTTTATCTTCAGGTAACTTAGAATCTCAAGATATTTTTAGTGACATTTGTTTTTTGCTGCATATAGAAATGTTACAAGATCAAAATATAACCTCCAGCCCTAAATTCTGAAGCTGAACATATTTTAAGAGAGGCTTTTTAAAAATTTCTTTAAGTTATGTCTGATTATTTTACAAAAGAACAAAAGTAACAAATAGATTTAAATCTAGAAAGTGTCTTCTTTAATGGGTAATAGTTTGGAAAATGATTTCTTCTGTACTCTAAATAATTTCTCAAAGATGCACATCTAATATCAAAACTATGCATATCTAATATATAGAGAGTATATCAATATACATATATGAAATATATTCAATATACTTGCATATATTCATTATTTTTAATGATAAATGATTAAAAAATATGCATCCACAGTGAGACTCCTCCTAACTTACTCTGTTAAATACATTCTGCAATTCCTTGGAGGATAATGACTAAATTACCAGCTTTTCCTCAATCAGAATGATAAGAAAATTTTCTGAATAGAATCTGTAGTGCCTTTGTTAGGGACTTTATCCATGATTTTAAGTGAATACACCAATTTCTGTCTTTTCTCTTTTGTTATTTAGATGCCTTAGCCCTTCCAACACAAGCATGTGGCTTATATTCTTAATTAGAGTCATAGCAAAAAGTGTGAAGATGGAAAAAGAACTAAACTCGGACGTAGATGTACAGCGAACACATCTGGAACATCTTAGTTTGCTGAGTTTCTCTACGACTTTCTCATTTATGGGCAAAAGAAAGGTGTTGAATAAGGGAATCATAACTTTGGAGCTGAAAAATAGTTTATAGATCATCTGGCCCAAATCAGACTTTTTTACATTTATAAAAGCTGAGGTTCAAAGAGATGGAATGACCTGCCCAAGGGAAAGAAGATTAGTATTCAAATTCAACTCTGACTCCAAATCCTACATGTCTCCTTTGATACTACCTTTTCTAGCTCTTACAGAAACTTTCTTGCTCTCTGATTCTTAAGTTTGGTATCAGGGTACCCAGCCTCCCCTAGATGTTAGAGGAAGGAAAAAGAGAAGGAAAGAAGAATTATTATATTTATCATATATAAACATATATATATATATATATATATATATATTTACATATATTATCCCCTATGATTCTCACAGCAACCTTGAGAGGTAGTTAATCTTTTTATCCCGATGTTATAATCGAATTGAAATGGAACAAGACAGAGGTTAAAAGGCTTCACCATGGTCACACAGGTAGTGAAGTCTCTGAGGTCATATTTGAATTTAGGTCTATCCAATTCAATTCAGTTCAAAATTCTATACATGGTGATACTTGACTCTGCTTCTATACATGAAAACAGACTGAGACATGAAGCAATATGTAGACATAACATAGGAAGTCAACATGCTACTCGAATACTAAATAAGATCAATTAAAACAAAATACAAGTTCAGCATTCTTTCTACTAAACCATTATGCTTTTTGCTCTCCTTAGAATAATTTCCTGCCTATGATGACCACAAATATTTAAAAAAATAATTGAATTGAATTTCCCATTTTACTCTAAATACCTCCATTCTATTCTGCTTCTCTTTTACTAAGATATAAAATGACCTTAATCTCTATCCTTCCCTAATGAAAACATTTTTATAAAAATATGACCATCAAGTCACTTATCGAAAGGCCTAATTATGTCACTGTACTTCCTCTCCCATGGGAATAGTTTTCCTGTTTTCTTCTGAGCTTTAAGTCCATTTAATGATTGCATAATCTCTCCATTTTGAACTAACAATTTTTTTGCAAATAATCTTCTGTATTCAATATCACTGTTTCCTCATCTTTCAGTTATGCATTAATCTCCTGTGATCTATCTTCTAAACTGATCTATCTTCTGAACTTGTTTTAGTTTAACTACTAGACTGATTTTCCATTTTCTTCTCCAGCTCATTTTACACCTGAGGAGACAGAGGTAAACAGAGTTAAGTTACTTGCCAAGGATCACAAAACCAGTAAGTGTCTGAGGTCAGTTTTTAATTCCGGAAGATGAGTTTTTCTGACTCCAGGCCTAACACCGTATCTACTGAGTACCATAGCCTGCTTCTAGTTTTCTGCTAAACCCTTTATCTCTTTTTATTCCACTATATGTGCAGTTTCTAATTTTCTGTCTGTAGTGCTCTTCAAATGCCTGCTGTCTTTTGGACTCTTCCATCAGTATTGATGGCTTCTCATTATTTATTCTATGTGTTGAGTGCTGAGATCTCTTCTGGTTTCTTTTTGGGTAAATCTCATATTTAAGATTACTTTCCATTTCGAGGTACCATTAGCATCTCATTTTTTAAACTAAATTTTCTCTTCATGTTTCCATTTCTTCCATAAATATTATTCTTTTACTCTTTGAATCTTTATGCTTCCATTGTTCTAATAAACAAGACAATTAGTTTCACCATAATATCCAATAATTTCATAAATTTAATTCTTTACTAATATCTTTCATATTCATCTCTTTCTTTCCTTGTTCAATATCACTTCCACAGATCAAGTTTTCATTACTTCTTTCCTGGACAATAATAAGCCTTTCTCATTATCTCCTATTTAAAATGTATTATAGATTAAGGATATCTTATTTCTCTAAAATATGGATCTTGCAGATAAGGAAGTTACTCTGTCAAACTTAATTGATAATTTATTGTTTCAAAAATTTGCTTTGAGATTGAGTCAAGAAAGATATATTTTGAGTTATAAATTTGAAAGACATTGGAAGGTTAGGAAGCCTCATCTCTTCATCTTGCAAGTGCAAAGAGATTATGTGACTTGCTCAAGGACACACAGTTTCAGAGGTAAGATTTGTAATTGGGTATTTATATTGGAAAACCCAACTCTATTCATTGATTAGTTATTTTATTTTTATAATATTTAACTTTTTAAAATTCCCTACGATACCATAAGAAATAAAATTAAGACAAAGATAAGGAAAAGCAGGACCTCTCACTCCCCATGCCCATTTTTCTTGGCATTTACCATAAATATATATACTATATATTTGCCATATTTATATATATATATATATTCACTATATATTTACCATATTAATATACATATACACTATATATTTACCATATATATATATATATATATGTATATATGCACTATATCCACATAATATGACATGGCTTAATAGGAACATGAGTAAACTTGTTTCAAGAATGTATCTGCATTCAGATATGCTTCAAGATCTCAGTGTGAAGGTTACTGAAATTCCAGAGGTTCTTTCAAATCAGAATAGGACTCAAAATATTCTGTTTGAAAAAAATTTGGAGTCTATTTTGGTGATCTATATATAGCACTTTGATAGAAAACTTAGAGTGATACTTCCACTAGCAATCTGTAGCATAGGACTATGACTCACCAGAGATTCTGCTTCTCATTAAGTGTAGGTCCCGCAATCATAGAAGGGAGATGGTCATACAGATTCTATCCATTATCTTCTTCCCATTGCATAATTCCTTCTATTCATAGACCAGAATAGTATTTCATCCCCATGCCCAAGATTAGATTCTAAGACATTAGAATCTTTTTCCCCCCCTTTACAACAGATGAAAGCATTTTCCAGCTCTTCCATGAACCTGATTATGTTTTGTTCTATGATGTGCAGAGTCTTACTTCCAAAATGAACAAGAAGCAACCTATGTATTCATATCTTGTTGACTCTAAGACCAATATTTTATCTTTACTCTATGCTATATTTGATTTCATTGTCGTTATTTTTTTGTAAAACACATCATCTCATACCATTGCTCAAAAATTTAAAGTAGAAATCAATTCTGAAGGAGGAAGTTAAAATCTGTTTTATGAGATAAGAATGGTAAATTATATCACATGATTTTTCAAAGAAAATTGTTTATTATAGATAAGAGAGGGAAGCATTTTTTTCAAGAATATGCACTGAAGAGGTAGTAAACGATCTGTAAGGGTCTTAATGTGACAAACTTGAAGATGGAATTGCAGTAACAAGAAGGACCTTATATTTTGTTTCTGGTCGATCATTTTTGAAATAAGAGTTTTCCAGAAGAAGAAGAGTGGTTTACTTTGGAATTTTACTCGATTTCTTCCTTTGAGACATCTTTAAGTGGATGAGCACTTGTTGAGTATCTTGGAATGAAGATACATTCTTATTTATATGTTGGAAAAATACTGGAAACATGATGGTGAGTCAGATTATGAAGAAATTTAAATGTGAAATGGATTATTTCACATTTGACCCTGGAGTCCATGGGAAATCATTGACTTTAAATGAAGAAGGAGTGGTTGGCAAGTTAGGTCCTCTTTACTAAAATCAATTTGACAGATGAGAAGAGGATTAAAGAGCCTTGAGGCAGACACAATCTTTTCAATAAATTCAGGTATAGGTATAAGGCAATGAAAAACTACATCGGGTTTGGGGCTATAGAGATGGAGAGAATGGAATATACAAAAAAGAGGTAAAGCAACCAGGATTTAGCAACTGATTAGATCTAGGAGGGGGTGAAAAAGAAGGAAAGTCAAGGATGGGATATGTTAAAACCCACTTAATTATGATGATTGTGCCTTAAAAAGTAATAGGAAAGTCATGAAATGGACAGGGAATAGGTGAAAAGATAATGAATTCATTTTTGGATATGGCAAGTTTGAAGTGGTCATGGTACCTCTAATAGACAAAAATCATGGCTGACATTTTACATAATACTTTAGTCATAATCATAAAAAATTGAAATATTTTCATAATTCCTTCCATAAAAAGAAGTTTAATATAATTATATTGCTTCTTTCAATTCACTATAAATAAGTTAGTTTGTCAGATTAGAACATTTGGAAATCTAAATGCACATGTAAGAGTATTGAAGCTACATCAAAGATTGCATAACATCATAAGGAAGCATCAATCATAGTATTCCAGTCTATGTGAAATATCAGAATTTTCTAGAATGTGGGTAAAAATACTGCGGTCTTGTTAGATTTGATTATTGTCATTGTTCTTTTACTATTGGAAAGGGGAAAAAGTATGATCCAATCAAAAGACCAATCATAATCAATGTTAAAGTACTTTTCCTTTTTTCCATGCTTTTTACCAGTGAAATAGCAAATGATATGTTTATATATTTTGGAATATCAAGAAAGAGAATTAAAGATTCGTTATTTTCAATCTAACATCACAATGTCTTATAATGGACATTTTGTAATCTTCCTTCCACAGGTAAAACTTAGAATAATATCAGGGTCATATTGAAATTCGATTAGCTCTCAAGGTCATAAGTACTGCTAGTGATTTATTCAACTTTACCTCAAGCTCCTTCTGTTCTTTAGAAAATATCACTAGTACATTTATTATAGAAATTTCAAAGGAATGCATACTATGAAGATCTTTTTACTTACTACTACTTTAATTTTTTAATATTTTCATTTGTAATTTTTTCAAATTTATAATTTTATTTTTCCTAAGTTATAGCAAAATATTTCACAGTTTTAAAGAAAAAAAATATTTCTGTCTAAAACAGTTGTTTTGTGTTGTTTAATTTACTTTGGTATTTTCTAAACATAAATAATTTACTTTTTCCATCCTTTCTTCTTCCAGTTTTTAAAATATATGCTAAATTCAGTTCAATTAAACCAACACTGTCTTTCTAGTCTATAGTCTTCTTTATTTTTTAGGTTTTCTTTTTTTGCAAGGCAAATGGGGTTAAGTGGCTTGCCCAAGGCTACCCAGCTAAGGAATCATTAAGTGTCTGAGACCAGATTTGAACTCAGGTACTTCTGACTCCAGGGCTGATGGTCTATCCACTGTACCACCCAGTCACCCCTAGTCAGTCTATAGTCTCCTGAATGATACTGTTTAGTTTTTTTATTGTTTTTTAACAAGGCAATGAGGTGATGTGACTTGCCCAGGGTCACACAGCTAATTACTGTCTGAGGCCAAATTTGAACTCAGTTCCTCCTGAATCCTGAGCCAGTGCTCTATCCACTGCACCACCTAGCTGCCCTATGACAGTTTATTCTGAACTGTCTCCCTTATATAATATCCTTTCTATTGCATTTTTTGCATCATTCTCAATATTCAACCATCCTTTTATAGAACTAAGTCTCCTTCCCATCTCCAAATTTATAAGAGCTCCTCCTTTTAAAATAATAAGTACAATTAAACATTAAAAATCTATTACTATGTCAGATGTGAAAATGTTTCTTTTGATAGACACTAAAAATTTGAAGTCCAGTTCATCACCATTCTGAAGTAATGTTTGTTCATGACTTTGGATCAAAGAGGAGGTTCATATTTCTTTAGTCATATTGAATGCACTTTTTCTACTCACTTCACTTTACATCAGTTCACATAAGTTTTTCTTTTCATACTATTTTCCATGAGATAAGAGTTATATTGCTCTGTCACAATTTGCTTAACTATTCTTCAATTGCTGAAAATATATTTCCCCAAAAAAATTTTTGATATAGATATTTATTCTTTGCAACCTTTTCCTTTTTCAAGCATTTCTTTGAGGGATAAGCCTGGTGGTGGTATTGATGAGTTTAAAATGTGTTTTCTATTTATTAACTTTTGTGAATATAATACTAAATTGTTTTTCAGATTGATTGGAACTCTTCGTAGTTTTACTAATAGTCGATTAGTGCATCAATCCTTTTTCAACTTTTTCGTAACTTTTTTTCATCTTTGGTAATGTAATTTTGATGATTTAAATTTATATTTTTCATAGTTTTGGTGGATCTCTTAATGTCAGAATAAAAGGAAATGCTATAATTTAGTTATCTTTAAGTTGACAATGGAATAAAGTATTTCCAAGATGAATAGTTTACTTAGAGTAATATCTTTATTTAGTTTTCAGAAAGAAATACATTTATAGCAAGTTTCCTCTCTAATGGAAAATAAAGTAGTCCCACGTATCTAAGCTAGAATATGCAATCTAATCTAATTCATTCTAACAAGATTTATTAAATATTGATATTTTCTGCTTGTTAGTTCAACATTTCCAATCACTGTGCTTTCTATGGGATAAAAAAGACACAACGAAATCAATTAATTTCTTCAAAAAAACTCAGCTTCCACTGGGGTAAAAACAAAATGTAAAACATTACACATGATTCAGGGGGTAAGAATAAAGGGGGTTTAATGGAGTTAAAGGGGATGGAAGGAAAACAAAGTCCGGAACTGAAAGACAGATTAACACAGAAGAGATAAATAGTACTCAATAAGGCTTAGCAATGACAAGAAAAGAAAGAACAAATAAATCTGCATTAAGAATTCTTTTTTTTTATTTTTTTTAAAGCAAAAAGGTGAAGTATCTTGGCCAAGGTTACACAGCTAGTACATATCAAGTGTCTGAGGTCAAATTTGAACTCAGCTCCTCCTAAACCAGGATCCATGCTCTATCCATTGTGCCATCTAGCTGACCCAACATTGAGAATTCTTATCATGTTGTGTACAATCTAGGAAATATTAACTACATGGGAGAAAACATCAAAGGCAGAAAAAAATCTCTTTTTGAAAGAAGAAGTGGTAAATAGAATGGCAAATTTATGGTCATTAAATCAAGTGCTTTTCCAGTTATAAAATCAATAGACGAAAAAAGTTGGGGATTAACTTTTTAAATGTTACTTCAGAATTTTTTTGTGTTTGTTTTGTTTTGTTCTTCCCATTCAACGGTATATGTAGACAAGTTTCAAATTAGTTAAAACACCATGGACTGTCTTTTGCAGAAAAATGGGTTGTTTGGTAAAATGGACTGTAAGTCTGTAGGTCAGAACTACTCTAACTTAAGGATCCTCAGCATCTCTCTATTAAAACAAAGTTTTCCATGGGCTTTTTCTAGTTATTTAGACCATAGATGGCAAAAATTTTAATGTGCTATGCCTTAATTTCCATTCTTTCATTCTACGTTCCATAAGTCCCCAACATTGCCTTGGAATTTAGCCTATCAAATTAGAGGGAATTATTTTTTTCAATGTTATTTGGATTAGAAAATCTTTCAAATCTGATATTCTGAGATCTTGTCAAACTACTAATATCTGATTTTATGGACGGGGTCCATCTTTTTCTAATGTTGAGTTAGAAATTAGCACTACGTATTGAGACTAAGTCAATATTACTTTCTCCTAAGAAAATTTTGAAATACCACTGAGATATTCTGTAAATATATGTAATATAAAGTGTTACCAAATCAAACAGAGATGGCATTGATTAATGGACAGAAAGTCATTTTGGGGGGTAAGAAGAGATATGTTTGAATTGTACATGGATTCATATTGGTTAAGTGCTATAGAATAAACATACAACCAATCAATCAATAAGATAAGAATAATAAAGAAGGTTTGTAGTATGTTGGCAGAAGTCCTAAGTTCAGGTGGTAGCAAGAACCCATTAAATTTATACAAATATATACATATATACACATGCATATATATATACAAATATATATATATATATAATATCACAATGTATATATGTATACATGTATATACATACACAAATATATCTATATGTATTTTCCATTATAGAGGGAACTTACTATATATATATATATATATGTATGTATGTATACATAAATGAGACAGAGAGAGAGAGAGTCAATGAATTTCAACAATGACTGTGCTACAATCCTCTGATGCTAGGGGAAACTGAGAACATCTTGCCTCATTTCAAGTAATCAGCTTGAAAGTGAAGATTTATGTAAGTATGGGAACTTTATCAAAAATAATTTAGTGATTTGTGTAATATTTAAAGAGGACATCATAGTTATATATATATATATAATTATATAGCAGATTTCACATAAATTATTATATACCTATTCACACAGAGAAGAGGCATAGTGTTTGTGTGTGCATACAATTAGCTAAAGAGGGTAAGAAAGAGACAGAGACAGGCAGAGAAACAGAGATGAAGAAATTTTTATTGGGAATACACTGCAGTGGATGTCCATTGAAACTTCTTTCCACTCTAAAATTATGTGATTTTCTGATGCTCCTGGTCCATGTTCAATTACAATCTATTATCTTATCTGTGCCTACTATTGGTTTAAACATAAATCACCTTGAGACAATTTTTACAGGCAAATTGAAAAATATAAAAATCCTTTTTTGACAATACTTTAAGTACTTGAATGCAATTATTTTCTCCTTTGAGTTTTCTGTTTTTCAGACAACATATTTTTATAGTTGTGTTTGTCTGCCCTAATGTGTGGGTGTATTTATATGTATGTGAAAGTGATGAAGGAGATAGAACATGGATAGTCTGATCAAATGTATTTTTAGGAGGGTATGTTTTCATTTTCCGTTGAGGAGAAAATTTGAATGAGTTTGTAGACAATAATGAGACAACCAGGAGACAGAGAGACCAAAGGTTAGTGAAAGAATAGAGATAATTGAATCTAATCTGCAGGAGAACACAAAGGAAATTGCATAAAAGAGGGTTAGTTTTGACAATGATAAGGGTCACCTCATCATATGAGATAAGAATAATAAAGAAGATAATGGAAGAAAGTATCTGAGCAAAGACAGATGAAGAGGATAGAGTAAGATGGAATTTTCAGCAAATGGTTTCAAAAATTTTCCCCTCCTTTGGTAATATGTGAAACAATTATCTCAGGATGTCATAGGAGACTTGAGGTGAGATTTTTAAAAAAGCCTGAAAGACCTGCTATGGTAAATGGAATTAATGATGGGTAAAAAGAATGGCTTAATGCACTGAGGTACCTTCTGGGACTATGTAACACAATCTGTAATAAAATTGTATTTGTTGATTGGTTGTATAATGTTTATTCAGTACCACATAACCAATATGAGTCAAAGTACAATTCAATCATATCTCTTCTTACCCCCCAAACTGGCTTTCTATTCATTACTCAATGCTGTCTCTCTGTTTGATTTGGTAACCCTTTATATTACATATATTTTACACAATATCTCAGTGGTCTTCCAAACCTTTCTTAGGAGAAAGAAATATTGACTGAGTCTCAATATGTAGTGCTAATAAATAACAGCCATAAAAATTTATAAAGATGATCATTTATATCAAGCTTTAAAGTTTGCAAAGTTCTTTGCTTTTTTAACCTTCATTTATTAGTTTTATTATTTCATCTTTTGAAAGACTTTATGGTGATGATCCTCAACATCTTTTCTTAGTCTCTTAGAGGGATCAAAAAAATTGAAAATTCAAAGGAGACTGAATAATTTTCTAAATGCTTATATATATTTACCCTATCTGTCCCTGCCACCCATTCTTCCCTTACTCCTACTTTGTTTCTTGGTAGCACTGCTTCCAGTTTGTTATACTAGCGGGCTCAGAGCACAGAGTAGGAATCACTATGATCATTGCCTCTTCTTATCAAGGGAAATCTAGTTTCCTTATGTCCAAGGCTGTTACTAGCTAGATAGAATCTCAGGGACTCCAAAAGCAGCTATAGTATTGTCAGCCATGCCAGAATTGACTTTAGGGGAAGATTGATTTGAAGTGCCATTGAATGCCTGAGTCCCATCAGTTTTTACTCTTTTTTGGCTTCAGGAGATCCTCCAGAGATTAGGGATGATTTTTCAGAAGAGTTCTGAAATTACTTTTTAGAACTGCTCAGATAATCCGACAGAAGGAGAATTTACAACAACACTGTATGTAAAGATCATATCAGTCACCTTGAGCATATCTAGATAAATGCTACCTGGTGGAAAATTAACCAATTGTACCAGTGGTCAGGCAGAAAAGGATGAGATAATAAAAGGTTTTCATAGTACATTGACAGAGATCAGAAACTATCCATTAAAATCAACAAAAGAAGTGGGGGGGAGAGTCAAATCTTGCAGGAAAAGGAAAAAAAACTGCAAAACTCAAGTAGCAGAAAATAAGAATGTTCAGTTTTCAACAAATTAAGTGTGGGAAATGATGAGGAGAAAGTTACATTTAATTTGAATAAAAGTGCCAGTAGTCAAGAGATTCTTCCAAATGAAGTTATCTTCAACCTAGTGCACTGAAAATCGTAGGAATGGCAGCATTCATGAAACAGAGAGAATCATTCCACAGCTCAAATCAGTCCATAAAAAGGAGGAGGAGGAGGAGGAGGAGGAGGAAGAGGAGGAGAAGGAGGAGGAGGAGAAGGAGGAGGAGAAAAACAAGAAGAAGAAGAAGAAGAAGAAGAAGAAGAAGAAGAAGAAGAAGAAATCTACAGTTGATGAGATGAAACACAGTGAACAAAAAAATGCTCAGATTACTGGCTGCATTCTGAAATTATTGTGAAAATTTTAGACAAAATATATGAAGTAAAATATTATGATAAAGGGAATTGTTCAGGAGGTATTTGACAAACATACAACAGTGGTAAAGGTGACCAATTCTGGAGACAAATTCAAACATTTAGAAACAATAATACTAGCACTAGGATAAAAGGATTTTGATTTTGAAAGGAGTTTTCTTGGGAAATGGAAAAATGCTATTATCCATCACTGAGAAGATATTTTCTGCCTCTGCCATTATTGAAACTGACCCTTGAAAGAGATTCATATTTGAAGATATTCAATATGACAATATCTCTAAGCTTGCCTGAAAAAGAAAAATGGTAAAAAAGAAAAAAAAGTGCTTTAACATCAAAATTTTAACTCTAAAACTTGAAACCTATGTTCCCTAGAACAACGTAAGACTCTTGTATATTATAGGACTTTGTCTAAAGCAAAATAATCTATACATATGGAGGGAGGAAGGGAGAGAGAGAGAGAGAGAGAGAGAGAGAGAGAGAGAGAGAGAGAGAGAGAGAGAGAGAGAGAGAATATTTGAAATTCATTCAGATTCATTAAAAGTTAAGTTGCATAATTTTGAAATTTTGCTCTTGTTTTTATTTCCTTGTGTGATATTCCTTGGAACTGTACTTTTATTAAAGAAGTGACAATCTTATTTTTTTCTTTATTTTTACAAGGCAATAAGGTTAAATGACTTGCCTTTTATTAAAGGAATGACAATCTTATTTTCTCTCTATTTTTCCAAGACAATAGGGTTAAATGACTTGCCCAAAATGCCTGAGGTCGAATTTGAACTCAGGTCTGGTAGATTCTGGGGCTGGCACTCTATCCATTGTGCCACCTACATCCCCTCAAGAATGACATTCTTAAACAAAATAAACTTATCTATACTATAAAAGAGATTTATTCTTTTCTTCTGCTTTCTTGTACATTTATTGTAATATGTGATTATCTTCTTGTATTTATTTCTCCAAAGAAGAATATTTCTAGTTAGCTGAATTTTGGCTAATTGTGACATCAAATTAATTCTTCTGAAATTTGAAAGGAACATAATTTAAATTTCTCATTATTGGTTGCATGGAGTAGATAAGATCTAAACTACTGATATTCTCTCTGGACACTGATTTCTTGCCATCTCCCAAAAATTAATTGCCATACAAATCTGGCTTTTTTGGAAGACTGAAAATGGTCCATTTCAGCATTCAACAGCATAATAGTTTTGAAATTTGGGACATATTCTAGTCAATATTCACATCAAGTCTTTCCCAAAGGAACTTTATGGAGAAAAACATGAAGAGCTGTTTCTACAGTATCACACCTCCATTATTATAGTGAAATATCAGTTGTGATACTTTATTTCGACTTTGATATTTCAAGGGTTTATATTGATCAAATCCCATCTGGTAGCACTGTTTATGATTTGTCAATCTGGAATAGAAATGCTATTTTCTATTAAATGAGAATCACTACTAATTTTATAAATTGAGCAATTTCAAGAAAGCAATCTGGAAGAATTACATATTTCCTTCTGTAACTCATATCCAAGTTATATTGTTTTACAGGGAGCCATTTTCTAATATTTTTTCTCACTACTTTTGATACAGAATATGATCCTATTTTCTAAGACTTAAAGATCATTTCTGATTGAATTTTACTTATATTCATTTCCCATATTTGCATTTTGCATTTTGAGGAACTTTATTTTTATAATTATTTGAGTCAATTTTTACAAGTTATGACTATGGAATGGCAGTAGTGATTATTTCAGTACATGATCAATTGCCTACACATGATAGTGAATTCTCTCGGTTGCCTATGTATGTTTGAAATCATAAGTCTTTGCATCATTCAGTGAAATGATGAGTCTGGGAATGTAACAGATGTTTTCATCATCTCCAGTGAGGTGAATCCCTATCTATCCATGCCTGCTCATCTTGGCCCAGTCTTGTCCATAGCTTTTTAAAAGTTCACTTCTGTGGGTCTATGTAATTAAAGTTCTAGATTTATTACTACTATTCCACTGACATTTTGAAAAATTCCTTGGAGTAAAATGTCTTTCCATGATTATTCTAGTTGTGTAACCAACTAATTTTTTTGATGATATATTTCTCCAATAATTATTACAGAAGTATTTTTTAAAGTAAAGGCTGAATGATCAGTCACTTGTTGATTATAATCACTGGTAGATTCCTTCCACATGTAGATTGGACATTATGTTTTCTGAGGAACCTCTGAGATTCTAGGATTCTGTTCATGCCTAATTCTCTTTCTCTCCATTGCCCTTTGATTATCCTTTAAGCATGTTCAAAACTCCTAATTCAATGAATGCTTATGTCATCCATTAATTTAGAGGATAAATATATACAAGTATGGCATAGGAGAGGTGGAGAGAGAGAGAGAGAGAGAGAGAGAGAGAGAGAGAGAGAGAGAGAGAGAGAGATTGAGAGACAGAGACAGAGAGACAGAGGGAGACAGAGAGATGAACAGATAGACAGAGAATAATTAGTTGGGTAGTTCTTGCCCATTATTATAGAAGAAAATCAAAACAACTTTACAGAAACAAGCTACATTATGTCTGGCAGTGGATGACCAGACCCATACAAACCTGGAATGTTCTATCAGCGGCTGGGTACAAATAGTCCATGTGAACACCTGGGATAATTTCGATAGTCTTTCATCTTTCCATTTTCTTTGAGCTGCTTCGATTCTGCCTTGCTCATACACCACAGCATCCTCTCTAATGAGGGCACCCCATACTGGGGAGCCCTGTTTCCTTCTTTCCCATGCTGTACAATCAATTCCAAATTTCTTAAGAGACTTTGAGAGTGTCCTTTTAGCATTTTTCCTGAGTGCTGG
Source organism: Macrotis lagotis (assembly GCF_037893015.1). Lineage (NCBI taxonomy): Eukaryota > Metazoa > Chordata > Mammalia > Peramelemorphia > Peramelidae > Macrotis > Macrotis lagotis. The sequence continues at coordinate 31,223,992 of NC_133658.1, forward strand.
CCCTCTGTGAGTTTTCCTTAAAAATATTCTTTTTGGGCAAGCATATATTTGGCATTCAAACAACGTAGCCAGTTCATCAGAGTTGTGCTCTCTATTTGAAGTAGACTTTAAATGCTTAGCAGGTTTTCTTGAGAAAAGACTTCAGTATCTTCTATCTTATGCTGTCAGATGATCTGCAGAATCTTCCTAAGACTAAATGGAACCAATTCGGTTTCCTGACATGGCGCTAGCATCTGATTCAGTTTTCATGGGCGTACATCAATGAGGTGGCACAGCAGCTCTGTAGATCTTCAGTCTGCTGGTCAGTCTACTACCTCTTCTCTCCCACACTTTCTTTCAGGGCCTCCCAAATACCCTAGCTCTAGCAACACATGTGTCAGCCACAAGATCAAAATGCCCCATCTGGAAAGGACACTGCCAAGGTAGGTAAACATATTCATGGTACTCTAAACTTCTCCATGTGCTGTAACTGATGGGTCCACATATGAATAGTGTGGTTTCTGACTTTCTAGGTGCTAATTGTTAGGGCAAAATCTGCACAAACAACAGAGAATCAATCCACGGTCTGTTGCATCTCAATTTCAAAAATGGCACTGAGTGCACAATCATCTGCAAACAGAAGATCCTGAACCAACAGTCCCTCCGCTTTAGTCTTGGCTTGTAGTCTTTTCAATTTGAAGAATTGCCATCAATGTGGTAACAAACCTTGAGACCATGTTCATCCTCAATGACAGCATTTGATATCATGGCTGAAAATATCATGCTAAAAAGGCAGGGGAGCAAGAACATATCCTTGCTTCACTCCACTGATGACTGGGAAATCTCGAGAGCATCATCCACTGTTCAGAACCCAGACAAGCACACTGCTATGGAACTGATGTACAATACTGATGAACTTCTCCAGGAAAGCAACTTTTAACATAATTTTCTATAAGTCCTCATAATTTGACATTATCAAAAGCCTTGGTTAGATCTATAAATGTTGTATACAGAACTCTGTTCTGCTCCTGGCATTTCCATTGGAGTTGTGTGGCAGTAAACACCATAATTCATTGTTCCCTGTCATTTTCATTTTCATTTTCATTTTCATTTTTCATTTTCAGCTTCAGCTCCACTGGCTCTCAGGGAGGTGACCATCTTCCAGGTGAATAATCAATCTATTAAGGAGGATTCTAGCAAGGATCTTATCAGCACTGACTAAAAGAAAAACATTTCTCTGATTGTCTTAGGGTGATCAATTCCCTTTATATTTATAGAGATGGACCTTTAAGGCATCTTTGAATTCTTCATGCCATCTAAGCTGCAATATTCAGTCAGAAAGAAACAGAGAAACAGAGGGAGAAGAAAGAGAAAAATGGAGAGAATGGAGAGGATAATGAGATAGAAGATATAAAGAGGAGAAAAGAAGGAAAAGAGAGGAGGGGGGAGAGAAAGAGAGATCTGCTAATGTTTTTATTCTGATAAATAGATGGTTGTCCCAGCAACAAAATTCTGTCATACTTCAGTTTCCAAGAAGTACCACATTTGACACTTGGCATCACCGATAACAACAAATTGCTACCAGACTTTATTTCCATAAATTGGAACAAATCTGTCCTAACTTGAGGTGACATTAGAGTGACCGCCAAAAAGGACAGGTTCATGGGCTGCTTCCCAGCCACCTGCAAAATTCTCTCCAAAGCCAGAAAAGATGTTAGTTGGGGATATCTGGCCATGCCCTGTTGACTGTGACTGTAAAACCTATTGCATGATTGAAATTCTTCTCCCAGATGTGAGGGGAACAATCCTAAGAACTTGAAGGAGACAAACATGTGCGGGGAAAGAAGAAGCCTACTTGGACTAAGAACAAAAGTAGAAATTATAGAAAGGCCTTCACATAATACTTTTTTAAATATAGATTTTCTCAAATTATTGAGAAGTCTTTATATTTCCAGCTCCAATTAGTCACCATGATAAAGTATAGAAGAAAAAATGATAATCTAGCAACTTTTATATAGAATTTTAAGTATTTCAGAGGACTTAAGTGAAATTTCAGGGTCTGTCATATAATGGGTGATGAGCAAAATGCATTTTATAATAATTTATTTATTTGCTTTTCCAACTACATGCAACAGTAATTTGTTACCAATATTAATTTTTCCAGGTTTAGAATTTTATATTTTTTTTCTCTCCCTCCCTTCCTCCACTCCCCTTAGAAAGAAATGTGATATAGGCTCTATTTTATAACCATTTAGCAAATGTAAATTTTGAATTGGACTATTTCATTTGATACTCAATGTATTCTCATGATATGACTGCAAAAATATTATTAACTTCCTTTTATATAAGAGGAAATTGTGGTTCAATAAGATGTGACTTGCTTTTGGTCATTCAACTAGTCAGTATGAAATTCAGAACCCACAATTTGGTCTTCATTAATACCAATTGTAAGGCTATTTGCAACACATACGGTCTTTGATAGCCTTTGAGAAAATTTTTGATAGATAGTAAGCAACATAAAATTGTTTAATCACCCAGTACTAAATTTTAGAGTCCATTCCTTAAGCTTCATAGGACTTCAGGAAAGCAAGTTTAAAGAGTGCTTCTCATCCCCCTTTTGAGCCTGGGCCCTTGAAGCTTCTTAAATCAGATCAGACTTTTGATCAAAGATTGTTTTAAAACATAAAATTGAGTTTTTAAAAGAACAAAGCAAATAGCAACTAGAAAGATATCAAGAATAAAATGGGTCTTTAACCAAGTAAGCAATCACTATGAAATTTTATTCATTTCTAAAATTCATTTCATTTTGATAGGGCTAGCAAAAATGCAATACAGTCTAATATGAACAAATGTCAGGGCAACTTGACTTTTCCAGAGTAAATTCCTTCCATATTTGAAGAAATCAGTATACCTGGGCTTAGTAAAAAATCTTGACTTCTCCATTCTCTAATGCATTTCTGCTAGGTCTCATGTTACTTTATTTTTCCTGTTCCCTCTGTGCCTTCAATTTTTTTTGTCCAAGTTTGTTGTTGTTATTTTTGTGGCGGTGGTGGTGGTGGTGGCAGTGTGTGTTTGTGTGTGTTTGTGTGTGTGTGTGTGTGTGTGTGTGTGTGTGTGTGTGTGTGTGTGTGTGCTGGACTAGAAAGGCAAATTTCTCTAAAACTTCTGCTCACCACCTAGATTTCTTTTTCTTTTTTTCCCATTTTCCCTCTCAGAGACTATGTGTGTATTTGTGTGTGTTTTTAAGAAGTCCCTCACGTGACTCAAATCTGTCAACTGCCTTAAAGACTGAGATAATACAACATCGTGCTAAAGACTGAGAGGGATCCTTGCCCCTCTGAATTTCAAATAACAGGATTCCAATTTATCCTCCAACCTTGATATTTAAAAAAAAGATATAGATTATGACAATTTAAAAACATACATAAAGAATTGCTTCGCTAGAAAGTCCTTTTAGCAATGCACTCTTATGCATGGACACTAACTCCTTCTTTCCATGTATATGACAATATTTTTCACTACAGCACAGAATTCAGTTCCCATTTCAGAATTTGTCCCCCAAATCTCTCTATTCTTATCTGTCAATAAATCTCAAAAGGTAGTATAGCTTTATCACTGCAGACTGACTCTATAGTCAGGGATATCATCAAGTCATAACTGACTCATATAAAACTTATGCTCTCAGTGTCATAGACCATTAATACTCACCCAATACCTTTCTATCTCCAATTTGTGTTGTTTTCTTCCATTAGAAAGTAAGGGGCTTGAGGGCAAGGAACATCTTTATCTTCATTCTCTTTCTCATCATTTAGCATTACACAACACATGATAAGAGCTTTCCTTAGAATTTTTATAACTTTCTATAAATTGTATGTTGAAATCCAATAAAAAACAATAGAAAGATCGGGATCCAAACAACTAATAGATGGAGTTTCTTCAACCAGCAGTTCCCATAGAAGTGAAATTATGAAGTTACATATTCATCTCCTCCTTATCACCTCCAAAATTGCAGAGAAATAAAGAAGGAAATAGAGAAAAGAAACATAAAAAGAAAGAGACAGAAAGAAGCATATACTGAGACATATAGAAAGTAAAAGAGATTCATGGAAGGGAACGGAGAGAAATAGAGTTAGAGTCATGGAGAGAGAAGGACAGAATCGGAGACAGAAAGAAATGAAAGATGCTTGCAGGTAAATTTTAAGATAATCTATATCATTAATAGAAAAAGGTAGCTCTGAAAAAAGACATGTATTTGCATGACATGGGATTGGAGCACATTCAAAGGTGTGTTTACAGATTATATATGACTAAGGCTAAATTAAAAAGTGCAGGGAAGAAGAGATAAAGATACTTATGTTTTTTTCAGTTTTTTCATTCATGTCTTGCAATCTTCTTGGCGATGATAATGAACTGATTGGCCATTTCCCTTGCCACCATATTTTACCCATGAGGAAACTGAGGCAAACAGAGTTAAGTGACTTGTCCAGAGTCATATATCTAGAAAGTGTCTGAGATCATATTTGACAGGAATGAGCTTTCCTGATTGTAGACCCAACAGTCTATCCTTTGCCGCACCTCTATAAAGATATCCGATCTTAGTCTGGAGCCCAGATCTGAAAGATGTCTATGTAAGGGTAGCAGTGTTCAAGCTCCATTACCTTCCTGATTGCTTTCCTGATCTGTCCCATTGTTGGTAGGTCATACTCCCTTTTCACCCATTCACCCTGCTCCGATTTATGCATTTGATATTTTCTTGTCAATGATCATGCAGTCTCACCTTTAGGGCAGGGCAGTTTTGTTCTAGTCTTTGTATTCCCAGTTTCTTGAACAGTGTTTGGCAGATAATTGGCACTTAATGAATGATACTAGCATTGAAATTAATTGAATTGAACATCTGCCCAGTGGCAGAGGCAAGAGCTATGCTAGTGCATGTTAATGACTATATTATAAACGTTAACCAAAACAAAGACAAAAAAAAAATCAGGGAGGGACGATTGAGTGTCATTTTTGGAGAATTCAAAGAAGAGTGAGTGCCCCTGTATGAACCAGGAAAAAGAGATATGGCTTAATTAGCATAACAGTCCATGTTAGGATCCTGATAGAAAGGAAATCAGTGTTTAATAGATTCTTTTTCTCTGTTACTCTGGGACTCTGGAGCTCTCCAGCGTAAGGTAGAGGAGACCTCTGGATCCATCACAACAACTACTTAAAGAATTTATATTGAGTAAAATCATGGTGTACTTTACCTTTCCTCATTGTTATTTGAGAGAAATTATCATTGCATTATTTTTTTTTAGGTTTTTGCAAGGTAATGGGGTAAGTGACTTGCCCAAGGCCACACAGCTAGGTAATTGTTTGAGGACGGATTTAAACTCAGGTCCTCCTGAGTCTAGGGCTGGTGCTCTATCCAGTGTGCCACCTAGCTGCCCCTGCATTTTTTTCTGTAAGAAATCACTGTATGGGGGCAGTTAGGTGGTACAGTGGATAGAGCACCAGCCATGGAGTCAGGAGGACCTGAGTTCAAATCCAATCTGACACTTAATATTTACCTAGCTGTGTGACCTTGGGCAAGTCATCTAACCCCATTGCTTTAAATAATTTAAAATTAAAAAAACAGGAAATCACTGTATGATTGAAATACAAACGGAAGAACAAGATGTTTTTTTTTTCTTTAATCATTTGAATAGTTTCTTAGCTCAGGGATTCACAAAAACAATGGAGCCAGACATTTTGGTACCCACAAACTGCTTAGGGAAGGTCAAGTTCAAGTCAAAGAAGCTTTTATGAAGGCATTGCAATAGGGTAAGCACTGTGTTAAATACTTTAAGGAAAGTATTGCGATAATAAGGAGGATGTTAGAGATGGTGAATAGTGAAGGGCTCTGAGGTCAATTTTGAGGACTGACTGATGAATTTGGGATATTTACCAGAAAAGAAAAGAGTTAAAGGAGAAAAGAAAACTGCTGTCAAATCCTTGAAAGGCTGTCATGTGGAAGAGCAATTATCTTTATTCTTTTTTGCCTTGGAGGGTAGAAGTAGGAACAATGTTTGGAAATGGAAAGAGACAAATGTCAACTAGGTTAAAAGGAAAAAAAACAGAGATTAAAATTAGATTAAATGGTTGGTCTGTGGAGGTAGTGAGATTCTCCTTGTGAAAGTCTTCAAGCAGAAATTAAATGTACTTTTGTAGCTATATTGTAGAGGACAATCCTTTTTAGAGTAAAACTAGACTACAGGCCATCTTAGCTCACTTCCAATTGGAATTACATAATTATTTATAGGTCAGTTTTTTGAACTTTGTCCCATATATTTTACTGGCTATCCTTTCATTTCATATATATATATTATGGTTATCGATAATTTGTGCACAAATAAATATATAGGTACATACATGTATATATAAGTATGTAACTCAAACAATAAACAATTATTGAATGTTTATTACATGACAAAACCTATTATGTGACAAAAAATAGCTAATTAATGGAGGAGAAAACATATAAACAAATACATACAAAGCAAGCTACCTACACATAAGTTGGACCTTATTAACAGAGGAAAGGTACTTGAATTATGAATGATTGAGAAAGACTTATGTGGAAGGTCGGATTTGATTGCAAACTTAAAAGAAACCAGGAATGCCATTAGTCAGAGGAGAGGATCGGGTGCATTCTAGGTATAGGAGACAGTCAGAGAAAATTCCTGAACCTAAGAGATAGGTATGTATGATTGAACTGAGAGGCATCTAGGTAGTGCAATGGCCTTGGAGCAGAAGGACAAGATTTTGAACCCAACCTCAGACACTTGACATTAACTAGCTGTGTGACCCTGGGCAAGTCCCAACCCTGATTGACTGTTATCCAAGACCATTTCCAGTCATCCTTATCTATATCTGGTCACTGGACCAGATGGCTCTAGAGGAGAAAATAAGACTGGTGACTTAGTACAGCCCCCCCTCACTCAAATCCAATTCACTTGCTTGTCATGGCACCACCTCCCTGAGGTCATGAATTTCTTCGAGAACAAAGGACAAACATCATCATCATCATCATCATCATCATCATCATCATCATCATCATCATCATCATGACTGAATTGAAGAGTAATGTTGGGAGAAAAGTATAAGAAGACTGAAAAGGTATGAAATAAAATCACACATATGTCTAAATATACATGAATGCATAAATGTTATTTTTTTTATTTTTCAGGTTTTTGAAAGGCAAATGGGGTTAAGCAGCTTGCCCAAAGCCACACAGCTAGGTAATTGTCAAGTGTCTAAGGCCAGATTTGAACCCAGGTACTCCTGACTCCAGGTCCAGTGCTCTATCCACTGTGCCACCTAGCCACCCCATCATACATGTTATTTATGTACAAATAAGTATATATATGCATATATGTGTAATATGTATGTATTCAATAAATTCATAATTCCACTTGGAGGAAGATCAGAGACATTAGGGTTCATTGCAATTTTATCTATTAGACACAAAAAATATATTTTGGCTAATACCAACATGGTGCCTCATAATTCAATGCAATACTTTATATATCATAGGTACTTACTGAATATAGGCCTTAGTAGAACAATTTTTGTTATAACAGTTTACATTTAGAAGTAGCTAGGTGTTCCAGGGTATAGAATGGTGTTCTGAAATTCAGAAAGACATATGGTTGAATTTGATTTCAGAGACTAATTTTTCGTCCCTGGGAAAAAAATCACCTATCTTTCTCTGCTCTAATGTTATTCTCAATGATAGAGCACATTGTATCTTCTAATAAAAATGTTCTTAATTTGGAGTCCATGAATATTTAATTTTATTTATTTTAATATTAATTTTATTAATTAATTTTATTCAATTTATTCAATTTTACTCATTAATTTATTCTAATATTTTGATACTAATAATGACTATAATTGCTTGCTTTCTTAAGCTTCTTTATTTTATTCATTCCTTTAGCACTATTATTTTTGAAAAGGGGTTCATAGGTTTCACTAAGGTTACAAAAAATGTCCCATGATACCCACAATATTGTAAGAATTACTTGTCCTAAAATTTAGCACACTGTTCTCAAGACATTGTAAGCACTTAATAAATACTTTTCATTTAGTCTTATCCTCTATCCCTCTATGAAGGAAACCTGTTTTAATTGTACATAGATGAATATAAGCTATGCACACTGAAAGGATGGGGAGAAATGCAAGAGTAGATCAAACAAATTCAAGATCAAAGGAATAATGATCCAGATGTTCAATCAAGATGTCACTGTTCTGGAAGGAATATGAGTCTCTGGGAAGTTAAAAAATAGTAAAGCAAAGGAGGTTGTGACTGCCATGTCAGTTCTATCCCTTCACTTCAGGTGTATGATGATGTTTGTCCTTGATTCTTGAATAATGAAGGGAGGTGATGTCATGAGAAGTACATGAATTGGATTTGAGTGTGGGGGGGTGCTTTGCTAAGCCGCCAGCCCCATTTTCATCTCCAGACTCATCTGGGTCCAGTGGTCTGATATGACTCAAGATGACTGGAGATAACCTTGGGTATAAGGTAATCAGCGTTAAGAGATTTTCCCAGTGTTACATAGTATTAAGTGTCTGAGTCTGGATTCAAACTCCCATCCCCAGTATGCCAAGAGTAGGGCTTTATCCACTGTACCACCTAATTCATCAGGTACCTGTTGCTTCATGGTAAGTAGATGCCATGCTCATTATCATCACTTGATCAGTAGGAACTCTCCTTGAAGATTCCTGCATTTGATACAGCTGGTGGATGTTTTAGTATTCTGGAACCATCTCTGATTTATGGCATCGACCAAACTGACAGTTGAGTTTGATATGCTGTTAGGGATGCACTACTCTATGAATCTCCTTTCATAAAACAAAAGTGATAAATTTGGTTCAGGGCTCACCTCTTCACAGGATGCCAATGTGATTCAATGGTTTATTTGTGAGTAGAGTCCTTCTTCCTCATTTAGACAGGGCTTTTCTTTCAATTTTTGCTATTTTCTAGGAAGTGAGAAAAGGTCAAATCTATCACAAACAACTTATTTACGTTGTCAGTCAAAAACCAAGGGCTAAGTAAATGTGGTGCAACACTAGCCTATCATTTTGAGCTCCAATGATGGGGATAGGCAACTGACCAACTTGTGGGCACATGGATAATGGGCAGGGCAGGCTCCCAGCCAGAGAACTATCACTCTTTCCTTCCCTGCCAAACCATAGTGAAACATTTGGATTGTCTCATTTTTGAACCTAGTTATGGGTACTTTACAGTATTTCCACAGGCATCTAAAGAGGGCAGATAAAGAAATACAGTGAAACAACTCTCAGTCATCCTTAAAGAGGTCAAACTAAAGAAGTGTTATGGAACAAAATGCACAGGCTTTTCAATAACAATATTCAATTCTTAAAAAAACAAAATAAAACAAAGCACTTTCAGGATAAAGAATGAAATGATCAAAGTATATTCAAAGCTCACTACTTAACCCAGCTTTTATATATTAAATTCACAGTTTTCTGTTGATTGACAAGGGATATCTCTCTGGAAAATTATTTATAAACCTTAAGTAGATTATGACATTGAATTTTAGAATTTCTGCTATCCTGTGATATTTTATCATATTAAAAGTTTAGACACAAAAGTTCACAACTATAACAAAGACAAATATTTTCTGAGGACTCAGAAAAGCAGGTAGTGAAAACAAGCAAATAGCTTATAGGGACATTCAGCTTTTTTCTTTGAGGGGAAAAAGGAGGTGGGCAATGTGTGTATCACCAGTCAGCCCAACCTACTTCAATCAGCAGTTCAGATTTCATTCAGGACATAGTTGGCACTTAGTTCATGATCTTTGTCTCCACACAAGGCTTATAACTCCTTACAGAAACTACATCTCTAGACATACATACTTTTCTACATATACATATATACATACATATACATATGTGTAAATGTATGTTTGAGTATATGAGTATATATGCTCATGCATACAACTGTAAATTATATATATATACATATATATATATATATATATATATATATATATATATATATATATATGTATGTATATATAGACAGCCAGGTGGTACAATACATAGAGCACTGGCTGTAAAATCAGGAGGATAGGAGTCCAAATGCATCCTCAGACATTTGTCACTTTATTGTGTGACTTTGGGCAAGTCGTTTAACCTTGATTGCCTTATATGCAGGGTCAACTCCAATTGTCCTGATTCCTATCTGGCCACTGAAACCAGATGTTCTGGAGGAGAAAGTGAAGTTGGTGACTTAGCTCAGCACCCCCTCACTCAAATCCAATTCACATAATTGCCATAGCATCACCACTCTGTCATGGTCTTCTTTGAGAAGGCAGGACAAACATTATTATTATTATTACTATTATTATTATTAATTAGTATTTCTATTATAAGTATTACTATATATCTGCATACATACATATGCACGCAAATAGAAAACACATTTACACACACATATACACACAGATATATGTTTATATATATGCATATATATAGGCATAAATATTTGATCTATCTATCTATGTAATCTCTTCCTGTACTCCATGGCCTCACACTCAAACTCAAATGTTCTTCTATTCATGCTTTATTCATTCCTCTATTTTGGCTTCCTCCTTAGTCAATTCACCATCCCATTCACATTACTGTTTTTAATCTTATCTTCCGTCCTCGAATATCCAGTAACTATCCCTGACCCTCCACTGTCAATTGAGAACCTAGTCTCATAATTTACTTCTTTTTTTTAAAGATTTTTGCTAGGCAATGGGATTAAGTGGCTCCTGACTCCAGGGCTCCTGCTCTATCCACTGCACCACCTAGCCACCGCTCATAATTTACTTCCTATCAGATAGACCTCTCCAATTACTATTGGAAAGGAAGGAGTAAACTATAGAGTTAGATTAAATTAGAGGCCACATCTAACTGAATATGTTTGATGAAATTTTATTGATCATTAGTTTACTGCATAGCATTAGATTATGCAGGTTTGCATTGTGGCTTCATATGAAGAAACATATTCCAAGAATTAAAGGTATCCAGTCATGGACGGGTCAACTTTGCTCAGTCAGTAAGTTGATTAAGTTTTTACTTTGTGCCAGATTCTTTGACAAAATAGAAATGATGACCAACAATAAAGTGTTGTGTAAAGATTTTATACTCTGGAATATTTGTCTCTATTACCTTGAAGGGAGTTTCCAGCTTTATGGTTTTGATAATGATTCAATGATTGTATGAGCATTACATGCTTAACAATAATTCAAAAACCCAGGGTTATTTGGATCATCTCCATATAAAAATATAAACTCGATTTATGATATCACAGTCATTGGCAGATACTAAAAAGGAACTGCCTCTAATAAAACTAGATCAGGACCTTCTCTAAAAAGTATAGTGCCAGAGAGGTGTCTGAGTCATTGATAGGTTAGTTGATATGTACAAGCTTTTGCAGTTAGGATACATTAAAGATGAGACTTGAACTCACATCCACCTGACCTTCAGGCTGGCTCTCTAGATATTTTTATAACATTTCTCTTTTTAAATATTTCCACTAATTGGGACATGTGATCATAAAAATATTTAATATATATCCTGAACTCAGAAAAGCAAGGTGATACAGTGGAAAATCTTTATAGTCAAAGCTCTTGGCTTCTAATTATCCCTCTTAAACTTACTAGTTATATGGTTTCTGGTAAATCACAAGTACTTTGGGATTCACTTTCAGTCTTTAAACTTCATTGAAGTCCAACATCTATGATCCTATAATCCCAATCAGGCTAATTGATTACAATAATTAAATATTTCTGGTGTATTATACTGCCTCTCTAATTTCAATTAATTGTGACTATAAATTTAATTTAATGATTATATGGCCACATTGGACATATGTGAGGATAAAGAATAGGGTGATATAATATCCTGAATGAGCTCTCTATATAACATATGACTGAACATATGTAGATATGTATATATGTAAACACACATATCTTATATAATATATGCACCCATTTTCACATAAATATATATTTCAATTATTGTAACTTCTAATTTTATGCAACTAGCAACCAAAATTATTTGGGAGGACTGTGTACACTAAGACTTTAAAACTTAGATGTTCATTTTTTTTATGTCATCCTGCATATGGAGAACAATTACTTTTGAATCTACTTGTAACGTTTTTAGTTCTTCTCTGAAAATTGTTACCTGGTTTCATGAGTAATAATTGTTCCTCTAATTCTAACATTGACTGAGGAGCTATGTTGTATAGTCTTGCCCTAAGTGGTGCCATTTATTTTCAAGACTCTAAACTACGATTTCTATGCATATGGTTCCTGAATTGGGCTATTCAATTCCAAATTTTCTGATGAACTCTTGTACCATGTTCCAACTTGTATATAGGCCATACTCATCTACACAGGGTACATAAACATCACAAATTCCACATGTTAAAGGTATTTATTCCAATTGAAAGGGGCTTGGATCTGAACTGCAAGTTGAAATCTCAGCTTTCTCTTTCAATTTTCAATGATACGCCAGTAGTTCTGCTCTTTTAAACCACGTTCTTCTTCCCATGACAATTTCCTCAAGGTCTCTTAGGTTCTATGATTTTTAATTTTTAATTGATGAAAAATGTAAGGGAAGGAGGTAGGCATACAATTTACAGCAGCAAATGAATAATACTGTTTTTGATAAATCTAAAAATTTAAGTTTGGGGGATAAGAATAGATTATTTGGTGGGGGAAAATTGTTGGGAAAACTGGAAATCGTATTGAATGAAATTGGACATGAAGTAATATCTCATATCCTTTACCAAGAAAAGGTCAAAGTGAATAAATTACCTAGAGATAAAAGAGAGAGAGATTACAACAAAATTTGCATGAAATGTGGAAGAGGGAGTTTGGTTGAATATGTATTATATAAACATGATGAAATATTGCTGTGTTATAAGAGATGATGAGTTCACTGATTTTCAAAAACATTTATTGTTGGAAAGCATTATTAGACTTGTATGAAATGAGGAGTAAAGTGAGCAAAATCAAGAGAACAATGTTTACAATAACAGCAGCATTGTTTTAAAAACAACTGAGCAACTAAGTCATTTTGACTATTATAAATGTTGAACTAGCAGCATATCATTGAAAATTGAAAGAGAAAAACAAGATTTCAACTTGGAATTCAGATCCAAGCTTCTTTCAGTTGTAAAAGATGCTTTTAACATGTGCAATGTAATATTTATGTACCATACAAAAATGATATGGTCTATAGACAAGTTGGAACATTAATCAACATGCTTTCTGCCTTCAGAGAATGAACTGATATAATATAGTTATATACATATAGATAGATACAATGATTTTACATATTATATGTATATAATACATGCATGTATTTGTGCCTAATGATACATATCTAAATTTCTAGGAAGGGAGAGAATATAAGGATAATAAATTATTTGAATACTTTATTATATATTTAAAAGAATAGCAAGTTATAATAAATTTGAAGTTTGAAGTACAATCATCTTTTTTTTAAATTTCACTATGTCATGGAAATGTTTGTACTTTTTTCATAAAAAAATTAAAAATCAAATTCTATTTTTTATGAACCTGAAATAATAACATGAATTATGCAGACACTTCTTTTTCTCTAAACTTGTTTTAAGTCAGATTCATGTTTATTTTGAAGTCATGGATATATATGATTGTTAATGGTCTTCTAAATGTGAAAATACGATTAAAATGCTATTTGTACAGCTTGTTAAAGTCAGCAATGCATTTTATCTGATCTCATTTCATCTTCACACAACTCTATGAAGGTGGGATTTTAGGTACTATTTTTTTTTACAAATGGAGAATTTGAACCACTTATCCACTAAAAGTCATAAGGCTAGTTTCCAAAGCAAGATGTGATCTCAGGTCTCCATGACTCCAGATCCAATATTATCTAAACTATTACACATTTCTTCTCTTATTTGAATGACAATAAGCCATTCTAGAAATTGGTGGAAAGTAAACAAATCAATCACTGCTGTTCATGATGGAAATTATCCTCCATATTATGCACAAGTTGAAATAGTCCCTTGTTGGTAAAAATGCTTAATAATATTAAATTAAAATTGCAGTTATGATTTATGTTTTTCCAGCTAGATGTTGTCATCCATCTTCTTGGGGCCCCATGGTGCAATTCTATCATATGTCAATGTAGGAAGCAATATACTTCTTACTTTTCAAGAGTTCATTCCTTTCATCTTTTTTTCTCTCACATGTCAGTCATCATCTCCACATAACATAACACCTGGAAACATTTTGGCTTTAGATTATGTGGAGCAAACATGAATACTCATGGAATACCACCTACTGTGTATCGTCCAAATAAGAGAATTCTCTACCAAATGAAATTTGTCACATTTCCTCTCCTTCCTTCTATCGCTCCCTTTCCCTGGGTTCACTTAATGGTTGAATCTTTTGCCAGAATTCTGGACTCTTATGACCAGATTATGGAAAGCTGAAAAGCTATCGAAGGCATAATGGCAGGCAGGTGGTTCAGTCAGTAACTGCTTTGTACCTCTTAAAATGGTAGCAATCAGGGGCTGAAATCCAGCTTTGGATCTTTTCTCTCTGAGAGAAGAGGAAAAACAGATGTTTAAAATACTGATTAATTTTTTTAAAGTACAAGATACAGTTTGGCCATGTCATAGGAAGAATTATCTGACAGCAAACAGTCAAGAAACAAAACAGAAATACATACTGAATTAGAAGAAAATATGTATGAACAAAATGTTTAACTTACACAAGCTAATTTAGTTTAGGAATCCTATTGCTTACCTAATGCTTACATCTGGCAGCAACCAATCAAGAAACAAAACAGAAATACATACTGAATTAAAAGAAAATGTGTATGAACAAAACATTTAGTTTACACAAACAAATATAGTTTAGGATTGCCTAATACTTACTCATATCTTAGGTATGAGTATATCTGGTGATTTCAAAATGAGAGGATAGAAATAGGGGGATCAGAAAATAAAAAAAGAAAAGGAGGCAAATATATCAGACAATTAAAACTTGTGTGATCTTAGGCAAGTCATTAATGTCTCATTTGCCTTGATTGCAAAATGCAATTAATGTTATAAAAACAGGATTGGAAGAATCATCTACTACCTCCTCAGAGGGTCAAGAAAAAAAAAAACTTCTTGTAAGAAGTCATATCTTGGGGCAGCTAGGTGGCACAGCACCAGCCCTGGAGTCAGGAGCACCTGAGTTCAAATTCAGTCTCAGACATGAAATAATTACCTAGCTAGGTGATCTTGGACAAGTCACTTAATCCTGTTGTCTTGCAAAACCAACAGCAACAAAAAAGAAAAGAAAGAAAAGAGTAGTAGCAATTTGAGCGGAAATTTAAAATAAATAAGGGAATTAAAAAGTAAACATGATATATCTTTCATTCTATTAATGGGAGACAACCTATGAACAATAGGAAGAAAAAATAGGATGCTTTTTTTATCTGAAAAGAGCAAGAAGTTCAGTTTGCCTGGAATAAAAGATATAAGAGGTGTAGTTAGTGATAAGTATAATTAGGTTTGTTGGAGTCAGATTGAGGAGGATTTTAAATGCCAGATGGAGGAGTGTTTAGTTTCATGATAAACTAGCTGAGTTTATCAACTAAAGGAAAGAGAAGAGAAGACCTGGATCATGAATTTGGACATAGAACCTACGTTTAAGCTTGTCTATTCCAATCCCCTTATTTTCAAGGAAAGGAGAGTGAAACCCTGAATTTACTAAGTAACGATTTCCAGATAAAGATAATAACAGGCAGATTCAAATTCTGGTTCTCTCATTAGAGATTCAATATTCTCTACTCCGAATATTAGGAAATTTTAGATGCTTTCCTGTTTCAATTTTTCTAATAGTGTGAAAAAGCATCATATGTCTTTTACAAAAAATCTGCTACTAAGATTGTCAATTCCTCTACTAGCTTTAGTCTCTTCACTTGGTCTTCCACATTCCTTGTTATATTTTATTGATACAACAATAAAAGAGAAAATGGGACTCTGTGGACCTGAAAAAACATAAGTGGGGAGGATGTTGCTCTTATAACCCTTCACAAAAAACAAATAATAGTTTCCTATAGTAGAAAAATTGCTGAATTAGGAGTGAAGAACCTTGGCTTGGAATCTCCATAGCTAGTTGTTTGACTTTTTGTGTAAGTCCCTTAAAAATAGATTCAAAGTTCTTATTTGTAAAATGGGCCTCCAGATATTTATATTAGCAACCCAAAAATATTCTTGTGAAATAAACCCTTGGAAGTTCAGTACTTTAAAAATGTAAGAATGAAAGAAAAGATTTTTTTTTGTTGCACTTACTATGGTCCCAGGCACTATTGCTAGATACCTTATTTTTGTAATCAAATGTCTTTTATTTCTTTTCTTTTCTTTTCTTTATTTTGATTTTTTCCCCAATTACATGCAAAAGACAGCTTTAAACATCCTTTTGTAAGTTTTTAAGTTCCACATTTTTTTCCACCTTCCCTTCCTTCCCACTCCCCATGGCAATAAGTAATCTGATATAGCTGGTATGTGGCCATAAGTATTTAATGTTTGTCCAAATTAGTCATACTATAAATGAAAAATCAGAACTAAGGGAAAAACATGAGAAAGAAAGAAAAATACTAAAGAAATTGGGAAAAGTGAATATAATATTCATTGCTCTGTATTCAGATTCCATAGTGTTTTCTATGTATGTGTATGATATTGACTATTGTTGGTCTCTCAAAATTGGCCTTGATCACTAAACTGCTGAGAGCAACTGCCTCCTTCTTAGTTAATTATCTCACAATATTACTGATAACGTGTAAAATAATCTGGTTCCGCTTAATTCATTCAGACTATGCTAAGTGCTTTTCCAAATATTATTTCATTCGTCCTTACAGCAAGCTTAAACTGAAGCAGACAAAGGAAAAGTGATTGCCCAGGGTGAGAGATAGTCAAGGTTTCAGTTAAAATTTGAACTCAGGTCTCCATGTCTTGAGGATTCTATCTAACATATCATCAATGACTTCTCTAAGAATTTATAAACTTTTGTCTTTGTATAGGATTACAGAAAAATAAAGTTTTGAATTAGAATAACTATAACTGAGATTCTACCAGGGACTGAAATTAGACAGGTATTTAGGGAATCGACATGCAAGAAGCAGACCTGGTATCTCATCGATCACACTGGCCTATAAACATGAAATAATTCAATTAAGCAATCTACTATTTCTTAAGGGCCTATAATTATAGAAAGGAGAATGTGAAGCAATACTTGCCCTAAAATAGCTGACATTTTATCAGAGGATTAACAAAGAACTCAAACAAAATTTCCTGACTTGAAGTAAAAATAGAAAGAATATAAAAAGGAAACTATACATAAGGAAGCAGTGAAGATGATAAGAATATAAATTGTGAAGAGCAAATGACTCATTTAGGTAACATGGTTTTAAGCATAATCAGAAGAAGAATATATGGAGATGATGCTCCTCATTTTTGCTCTTTTTGTTTTAACTATAGGGATTGTGGAATATATTTTTTATTTTTTGCAATTATTTATTTATTTCAATAAACATTTCCCAATTACATTTTAAAACCTATTTAACTTTAAATCTTATAAAGAAACACTTGAGATTCAAATTTTCTCCTTTATTCTTGCCTCTTCCCCACCTCCTTGAGATGGTGAGCATTGTGATGCCAATTATACAAAAGAAGTAATAAAAATAAATTTGCATGTTAACTATGTTGCCAAAGAAAAGAAGCATGTAAAAGTCAAAAAAATGTAAAATAAAATTTTTTTTCTTCAATCTGCATTCAGAGTTCATCACTTTTCTCTAAGAGAGATAACATGGGTCCTTATAATTTGTCTTGGATTATTATATTAATCAGAGTAGTTAAATCTTTCACAGTTAATCACCCTTACAAATTTGCTGTTACTGTGTACAATGTTCTCTTCATTCGGCTCACTTCATTTTACATGACTATTTATAAGATTATCCAGGTTTTTCTGAAACCATTCTGTTTGTCATTTCTTACAGCAAGATAGTATTCAAATCCAATCATATGCTAAAGCTTGTTCTGTCATTACCCAATTGATAGATAGCCCTTCAATTTCAAATTGTTTACCACTACCAAAAAAAGTTTCTCTAAATATTTTGATATAAATAGGGCCTTTTCCCATTTCTCATGGTCTCTTTGTGATAATGGCTTAAACATTTGACAGTCCTTTGGACACAGTTCCAAAGTGACCTCCAAAATTCATGGGCCAATTTATTACTCTGCCAATAACGTGTTAATATGTCAATTTTTCTACATACACAACAGCTTATACCATTTTCATTCTCTCTTTCAGTAAGTCTGGTTTAGGCATCAGCACTGTAATTGTGACATAAACAATATTTGGTAAAAAGTCTTCTTTACCATTTTTCAAAAAATGTACATAATATTAGAATTAATTATTCCCTAAATGTTTAGTAAAATTTATATATAAATCCATCTGGTCTTGTGAAATTTTTTAGAGAGGACATTTATGGTTTATTCAAATTATTTTTCTTCTCTCACATTTATCAATCCCTCTTTACTCTTATTTCCCACTTCCCTGTTTGATGACCATATATTTGTAAGAGATTTTTTATTCCAAAGTATTTATAATGAGTTCAGTGAAAAGGAAATAAAATATACATATGCATGCACACGCATACATATGGGTGTTTTATATACATGCAGTTACACATATATGTATGTATGTATGTGTAGCATGTATATGTGTGCTTCAGTAAAAAAGTTTTTGTTGCTTAGTCATTCAATGAACACTGTAGCATATCAGTATGATCTAAGGGGATTTCTGAGCAAAGATGCTGCACTGGTTTGCCAATTCATTCTACAATGAATTAAGGCAAACAGAGGGTAAATGATTTGTTCAAGGTCACACCACTAATAAGACTCTGAAGTTAGATTTGAAATCACAGCTTCCTTCTCCAGGACCATGGTCTAATTACACTGAAGCACTTGTCTGCCCAGAGTAAAGTTAACAAGATATAAAGCAAATTCAAACATTATTTTCATTTTTATTGGATAAAATAAATAGTAGATTGAAATGACAAAATGAGAAATTCAGTTTGAAATAGATACACAATGCATAAAATATCTGAAAGTCAGTGCAATAATACATAATTAGTACTCAAATATAAAGTACTCTTTATGATAACTACCCTAATAATGGAAAAAATCAATGACGTTATCAATTACTCATCTTTAAGACAGTCTATGTAATAAAAATAATACTATCAAAATAAAACTATGAATTTAATAGAAAAACTATCAAACCAGAAAAGGTCAAAAGCGAAGCAAAAATAATTTGTAGGAATTAAAGTTCAAGAACTTTAAAAAAAGAAATTTAAAAAAAAAGATAAAACAAGCTAAAATCCAGACAGCAAAAACATAGCATAACACAGAAATCACTGACCTGTTGAGATGTCTTCATGGTGGAGAAGATAAAATGTATGACTTGGAATAAGAAAGACTGAAATTCAATTTCTTTCTCGTGTTTAATAGCTATATGACTCTGGGAATTTTGCTTAACCTAACTTTAGCTCATTTCTTTTAAAGGATCTAATTATAAAATGCCATAACTTTTTCAACAACTGATACAGAAAATCACTGAAGAGAAATATTTTAAAAGCTTACGTAGGTCAAAGAAACAATCGTCAAAGCATAGAAACAATCAATATTTTCATTAATGAGAATAACAATGAGATAACATAACAAAACTTATGGGATGCAGCCAAAGCACTTGCCAAGGAAAAAATTACATCTTTAAATGCTTACACCAATATAAAGAAAGAACAGATTAATGAATTGGGCATGGAATCAAAAAATGGAAAAGAAAAAGTTAACAATTCCCTTTTAAATATCAAAATTGAAATCCTGAAAAGCAAGGGAGAAATTAATAAAACTGAACATAAGAAAGTCTGTGAATTAGTAAATAAAACTAGGGCTGATATTATTAGACAATAAAATAAATAAAGTTAATTGGGAGGGTTTAAAAGAAGGGGAAAAAACAAATTACTGGCATCAAAAATGAAAAGGTGAATTCACCACCAATGAAGATGATATTAAAGCAGTCATTTGAAGCTATTTTGCCAATTATAGGAAAAATTAATAATCTAAGTGGAAAAAATGAATATTTATAAAAATATCAATTGTTGAGATTAACATAAAAGAGAAATTAAATAATTGAATAACACCATTTTAGAAAAATTAGTTGGACAAGCTAAAGATGAGCTCCCTTATTAAAAAAAAAAAGCACCAGTACTAGATAGATTCACAAGTAAATTCTACCAAATATTTTAAATGAAATTAATTCCAGGGCTATTTAGTTGAAAAAAATTGGTGGAGTCCAGTCCAATTCCTTGCATAACACAATTATTATGCTGATGCTTAAAATATGAAGAACAAAAACAAAGAAATCTATAGATCCATATATTGATAAATATTGATTCAAGCATTTTTTTAGGTTTTTGCAAGGTAATGGGGTTAAATGACTTGCCCAAGGCCACACAGCTAGTTAATTATTAAATGTCTGAGGTTGGATTTGACTCTATCCACTGCACCACCTAGTTGCTCCAACTCAAGCATTTTTAAAAATTAAAATGCTATTAAGAGAGTATAGAAATATATCACAAAATTACACATTATGAACAAGTAAAATTTATGGTAGAATTGTTTCTATATTGTAAAACTATCAGTATAATTTATCAGATAAATAAAAAATTCAACAAAAATCGTGATTATCTCAATAGATGCAGAGAAACAGTTTTTGATAAAAGAAAATTCTTAATACTATTGAAAATAGTAGAAAACATAAGAATCAATGGAGCTTTACTTAAGATAATAAGTAATATCTAAAACCATCAGAAAACATTTTACATCATAAGGATAAGCTAGAAGCTTACCAATAAGATCAAGCATGATAAAAGGATGCCCATTTCCACCACCATTATTCATTACTGAACTAGAAATGCAAGCTAAATAAAAAGAGAAGAAAAACAAATTAAAGCAATTGGAATAGGGAATGAGAAAGCAAAACTATCACTCTTTGTAAATGCTATAAAGATATTTTTGGAGAATTTAGAGAAACAAAATTACTTGAAAAAAATTATCAAATTTAGAAAAGTTTCAGGCTATAAAATAAACCTACATTAATAATTAATAATAAATAATAATCAACAGTTATATATATGCAATATATATATATGCAAAGTTCATCAGCAAGGAACAAAATGAAAAATTCCATTTAAATAACTAAAACAAAATAAAGTACTTGGGAGTTTACCTGCCATAAGAAATGCAGGAACTATGTGAATACTATTCCAAAACACTTAAACTAATTGTGATCTAAACAGAACTAAACAAGTGGAAAAAATATTGATTGTTCATGAGTTGACCATGCCAATATTGTAAAAATTATAATTCAACCTAAATTGATTTACTCTTTCAGTTCCAAACTAATTAAATTATTTTGTAAAAATGTAGAGAATGAAAGTTTATAAGATAATTTATTTGAGAGAATGAAAGAACAAAAATATTAGGGGAATTAATAAAATAAATATGAAAAATGGTGGCCTATCCAAACCAGATTTCAAATTATATTATAAAATGGCATTCATCAAAAGCAAATAAATCTGGTACTGACTAAGAAATAGACTGGTGGATGAGTGTAATAGATTAAGCAGCCAACACTGAATAATAAAAATCTAGAGTTTGATAAATTCAGTGATTCAAAGTTTTGGTATAAGAACTCACTATTTGACAATGACAAAAAAATTCCTGGGAAAACTGGAAAGCAGCTTGTCATCACACCCTATATACTAAAATAAGATCAAAAGGGTTACATTATTTAATTTTATCTTTTTATTTTATTTTCCCCCCAGTTACATGCAAAAATCAATTTCACTATTCACTTCCAAAACCATGAGTTCAAAATTCTCTCCCTTCCTACTATGCATTCTCCTTTATTGAGAAAACAACTTACTTCATATGGCTTGAAAGTGAAATCATGTAAAACATTACCATTATAGTCATGTTGCAAAAGTAAACATACCAGAAAAAAAGAGAAAGTGAAAGAAAAATAAAGTGAAAGAAAAAAGTATACTTCGATCTGCATTCAGACACTATTAACTCCATTCTTGAGAAGGGAAGCATTCTTTATTATTAATAATCTCTCAGATTTCTCTTGGATCGCAGTATTAATGAGATAAGGTAGGTCATTCACACTTGATCATCCTGCAATATTGTTGTTTCCTTGTATGAAGTAGATTTCCCATTACTTTTGCTCAGGTAAGCTTTTTTTGGTTTGTTTTTTTTTTTTTTTTTTTTTTTAGGATTTTACAAGGCAAATGGGGTCAAGTGACTTGCCCAAGGCCAAACAGCTAGATAACCATTAAGTGTCTGAGGCTGGATTTGAACTCAGGTACTCCCAACTCCAGGGCTGGTGCTCTATCCACTGTGCCACCTAGCCACCCCTTAGGTAAGTTTTTTATACTAAAGATATGTTGCTCATCATTTCTGATAACTAAAGAACATTTCATCTCAATCATATACCACAATAAGTTCAACCATAGTCAAATCTATGTACACTCCCTAAAACTCCAGCTCCCCTTCACCAGAAAAAAAAGTTGTTATTAAATAACTGTAAACATATAGATTTTTTTTCTTCCTGTAGTTCATCTCTTCTGGAATATTGACTGAACAGTGACATCCTCTAGGCCAAAGGGTAGGCAAGGTTTTATAGTCATAGTTCAAAATTACTCTATATATTTGGTGAATCATTTCACAACTCCTCCAACAGTATATTAATGTCTCAATTTTCCTACATCCCCTCAAACTTTTGTGATTTTTTTCCTTCTGTCCAATTATGGAAATCAAATATTTATAAGTTAGTAGATCAGAATTATTACAACCCGCATTTCTCCTATCAATAGTAAGCTAGCACATTTTTTAAATGACATATAGATTGTATTGATAACCTCATTTGAAAACTGTTCGCATATCTTGATTATTCTTCAATTGAGGAATGGCTCGTATTTTTAGAAATATATTTATGAATAAATCAGTTTTCTCTGTTTGAGAAATGAGAGAAACTTGTGTCAATATTTTTTCCTTATTGCTAACTGTAACTCCTTCCTATCCCCCCACCCTCATTTATTTTATTCTCTATCTTATTTCACTCTGTCCCTCCTCAAAAGTATGTTGCATCTGGTTTCACCTTCCTACAATCTATCCTCTCTTCTATCACTAACTTCCCCTTCCCCTTTCTCTCATTCCTTTGCTCTCCTACTTTCCTCTAAGATAAGATATATTTCTATCAAATTAAGTGTGAATGCTATTTATTCTCTGAGCCAATTTTCATGAAAGTAAGGATCACTCACTCCCCTCTCCTATTAGTAAAACTGTCAGTATAATTTATCATATAAATAAAAAATTCAACAGAAATCATAATTATCTGATGCAGGAAAAAGTTTTTTGATAAAATAGAATACTTAATACCATTGAAAATAGTATAAAGTATAAGAATAAATAGAACTGCAAAAGCTTTTTCTTATCCCTTTTATATGAAATAATTTACTTCATTCCAATTCTCCTTCCCTTTCCTCTCAATGCATTCTTCTCCTGCTCATTAAGTCCATCTTTTCAATATATTATACTTTTAAATTCAACTCTCACCATTGACTTACCTATATATGCTCTTTCTAACTATCCTAATAAATGAGAGAGTTCATATGAGTCATCAAAATCATATTCCCATGGAGGAATGTAAATAGTTCAACAGCATTAAGTCCGTTATGATGTGACTTTCATGTTTAGGTTTTTTATGCTTCACTTGAGTCTTGTATTCTTTTTATCGTGAAAGTTTGCAAGTCCCCTATTACATTGAATGTCCAGCTTTTTCTCAGAAAATTACATTCAATTTTACTGAGTAATTGATTCGTGGTTGCATTCCAAATACTGTTGCCTTCCAGAATATCATATTTCAAGATTCCTTAATGTATACGCTACTAAATTGTGTGTTATCCTAACTTTAGGCTCCATGATATGACTGTCTGCAAAATTTCTTCTTTGACTTTGAAGTTCTGAAGTTTGGCTCTAATATTCCTGGCAGTTTTAATTTTGGGATATCTTTCAGAAGATGATCAGTGTATTCTTTCAATTTCTATTTTATGCTATGCTTCTAGGATATCAGTGCAGTTTTCCTGGATAATTTCTAGAAAATGACATCTAGGTTCTTTTTATAGTTAAATAATTGTTAAGTTATCTTTCCTGGAACTGTTTCCAGGTCAGTTGTTTTGCCAAAGAGATATTTCACTTATTTTCTGAGTTTTTTATTCTTTGGTTTTCTTCTATTGTTTCTTGATTTCTCACAAGCCACCAGCTTACCTTTGCTCTATTCTATATTTTAAGCAATTGTTTTCTCCAGTGAACTTTTGTGTCTCTTTTTTCCATTTGGCCAGTTGTACTTTTTGAGACATTGTTCTACTTAATTACCTGGGAGTATTTTTTCCCATTTATCCCAGTCTTGTTTTTAAGATGTTATTTTCGTCAGTATATTTTTTATCTCTTTTCACCAAGCTTCTGACTCAATTTTCATGATTTCCTCACTTTCATTTTTCTTCCCAATTTTCCTCAAATTCTCTCACTTGACTTTCAAAATCATTTTTGAACTCATCCATGACATCAATTCATATTTTTCTTGAAGGCCTTGGATGCAGAAGTTTTGACTTTGCTCTTTGTATTTTGATCTTCCATATGACCAATGTAATTGTCTGGGGTCAGATTTTTTTTCTTCTGTTGTTTGCTCATTTTTCCTCCCTACGATTTGATTTTAACTCTTTATTAAAGTGGAACTCTGCTTCCAGGGTTGAAGGTGTGCTGTCCCAAACTTTTGAGGGTTTTTGAAGCTATTTTCAGAGATAATTTCTGAAAGTTTTAAAGTCCTCTTAAGAGAGGCTATAACTACTTCCCTAGCCTGTTCTCTGGTCTGTGGGTGACCACAAGTATTTCTTTCCGCTAAGGAACTGTGAGAAGGGTCCCTGCTCTGCATAGGCAATAAGCTCCATTGTGCTTCTTCTCCTCTTTCTGGGACTGGGGTCCCAGACTGCAACCTGGAACTGAGTCAGGACAAAGCAGCAGTGTCCTGCCTCAGTGATAGCAAAGTGACCTCTGCAATCTCCCCCTGACTCCCCTACTATTTATGGTTTGGGAGCTCCAAAAGCAACTGCTGCTGCAGATTCAGTGGCACCTGAGGTTTAATCTTGGTTTCCTGAGGCTAGGTCTGGCCTGCTGAGACTTGCACTGGACTAGGTTCCAGTCTCAAACTGGTATATCAGCTTTTTTTGTTGAACTTCCAAGTTGTTCTTGGCAATCCCTGGACTGAGAGGTCTGGAATCCAGCTGCCCAATGGTCTTTTCTTAGTTGGCTGGGGCTGGAGCTAATTCACTCATAGGTGACCTAGGCTACACTATGGAACCTTTCTAAACCCAGTACCAAATCAAACCCAAGCAGCCTTGGGTTGGAAAATTGTTTCACTCAGTCTTTTCGTGGATTCTGTCCCTCTAGAATTGATTAGAGTCATAATTTAAAGGTATCTGGAGGTCTTTGCTATCTTGGCTCAACCTCTGACTTGGTCCCAGGAATACATTATTTAAATAAAAAAAAGGGTGCAACCATATACAAATTATGAAAATGTAGAATAATTTGTCTGTCAGTTTTATGGAAAAGGAAAAAAAAATTATGACCAAACAGAGGATGTGAAAATGGATAATTTTTATCCTATTAATTTCTTTTAAAAATGCACAAACAAAATCAATGCATTTAAGATTAGAAAGAAATAAAAATGTGAGAGAAATGTTTTTACATCAAGTTTTTCTGTTAATTGTCTTATTTCTCAAATATCTAGAATAATAAATCAATTTACTAAGCATACACATTATTCTCCACTGGATAAATACAAAAGAATATGAACAGGCAGTTTTCAGAAGAAAAAAATCTGAACTACTTGCTTTATGAGAAATTGTTCTAAATCACTATTGATTAGAAAATTGTAAAATAAAACAGTTCCTAGGTGCTATCTTACCTCTATCAAATTGCTTAATATGACAGAAAAATAAAATGTCACATGTTGAAGGGATTTGGGATAAATTGGGATATGAATGCATTGTTGGTGTACTAACCTAGCCACTCTGGAGAACAATTTAAAAATATGCTTTAAAAGATATAAATCTATGTATTCCTTTTGACCTGGCAATGACACTTCTATGTATACATTCTAAGTTAAAAAGAGAAAAATATATGTACCAAAATATTTAGAACAATTCTTTTTGAGGTGACAAAGATTCAAAAATTGAGGAGATGCCCATCAAATGAAGAATACTGGAACAAGTTGAACCACCTAATTGTTATAAAATATTATTGTGCTACAAGAAATGATGAGCACAATTCTTTCAAAAAAACTGGAAAGATTTACATTAACAAATGCAAAGAGAAGTCAGAAAAATCAGAATATTTTCCACAGTAACAGAAATATTATATTTAATGATCAGCTATGAATGATTTAGCTATTTCTGCAGTTCGGTGATCTAAAACAACTCCAGATTCGTTATAAAAATGCTATTCATCTTCAGAGTGTATAAAGATGGAGTATGAATGAAGGTTTTTTTCCTTTTCACTTAATTTGATCTATGCTTTTTTCCTCAATGTGACTAATACAGTAATATATTTTGCATGACTGCACATATATAATCTATAACAAATTTATGCAGAGAAAGGCTTTGGAACTCTTTTTTTTAATAACTGAATGCTAGAAAACATTTGCATTTAATTGGAAAAATTATTTCATAAAAGCTTATAAAGAAGGAAAAATGATGTGGTTTGAAAATAGAAAATAAACAATTGTGAAGGAATTTTATTAGATGCATTTGAATACAGTTTAACTGATAAGATATATATGAAATTAAACTTCCATAAACCAACACCTTCACAGAAAATTCATTTAAGTATATATATATATATATATATATATATATATATATATATATATATATATATAATTGTTTTCCTATACAAATTCTAATATTTGCTGTCCACTAAAATGTGAAAGTGAGTTTGAACTGACTCCAAGACCCTGTTATGTTACCTTCTATCTAAAAATATCCTCTTACTTAAATATAACACATATTTATTAGAACCTATGTGTAAGGCAAGTTCTTAAGGGGGGGTATTTATTTCATAAAAAAAAAGTCTTATGGAAAATGGATACAGTGGCTTTCTCCTTCCTCATAATCAATGAACCACTCACATTGCAGGCTAATAGAAAAGGATAATTATAAAAATGATGAAAAAGATAAATTTGGTTTATCTGGATCATCCCATGTTATGATGCCTAAGATTTCTTATGATATGACCTGGTGATTTTTTTTTCTTTCATTAAACCATAAAACTAAATAAATAGTTAATTTTCAGATGGTTTGTTTTGAAGGTCTTCGGAGACTCATAACATGAGTTTGTATTTTATTCCAGGAGATTCAATCAATTCATTTATAAGGAACATTTCACTGCCAGTTGCATTTTCAGAAATCACACTAATTGATAGCATTCTCCAAAATTACTTTCATATCTAAGTCTCAGCATAATTTGGTAAAGGCAAGGGAGAGATCAGTAACTGTATCAAGGGATTTTACACATGAAGCAATTCATTACCATCATGAGGTTGTGTACACAGAGGATATGCTTTTTAATTGGGAAACAACAAAATGGCAATTCATTAAGGGATTGTTAATGCTTGGTTACATATTATAGGTCTACAACTCTAATATATTTGAAACCTGAAGATGCATTACCTTTGATGGATGAAAATATTGCTTCCAAACAGTGAACTTCTGTACTTCAACTGGCATGCACTCAACATATCCATTAAATTTTCTGCCATAAGTACACTAATGCTATCATAAGAGCTGGATCTAACTTAGGATATTGTATAGTCATCTAAAATATTCATAATGATTGCTATGTTTTCTCTTTAAAAGACTTTTCCTAAATAAACTGATATGGATAGGGACAATATCATTATAGGATTTTATGTTTTATCAATAAGCATCTATTACTTAAGCATCTACTTAAGCATCTTCTCACAGACACTGTACTCACATTTCATAAAGGCATATAATCTCTCACTCCAATTCCTTTTATAATATATATGCCATCTGACTTTTAGTCAAAAAGAAAGTCCAAGCAATCAAAAGCTAAAAATTCCTTCAATTTTAACCTTTTTCCTCTAGTAAATAGGATTTTGATAGTTAAAGATTTTAGTGATATGATTAGATCTTCTATTCTTAGATATCTTTGTTTTAAATTGAAGTTCCCTTGATGCTTTGTCTGCCACAAAACCTCTATACTGAGTTTCAGTTCCTGCTTATACCCAAAAGGTTTTATACTTCACTCTTGGGTCTCAATCCACCTGGCACAGGTTTTGTCCCTGGTGATGTCGTGTTGATATTCAGTCCATATTATTTTCATCATCTTTTTACAGCATTAAACTTATACCCTTTCCACTTTTCAGCTCTTCTGTATATACTGTCTTCTGTCACTAGAATGATGCAAGTTCCTTGAGGGCAGGAACTGTTTTCATTGTCATTAGGTATCTAGAATTTTGTATATGGGCACATAATAATTGCTAATAAATTTTGTCTGCCTATATCTGTCTTCTGTGTTCATGCCTGACCATCTACTAATATATTGCTCCTATTTTTATTAGCTCCTGTATGAGGAAGAAGAAAATCATAGCAAAGTCTTCCCTGATTATTTTAGGCCATGGAACAAATCAATTTGATGAGGGTGAATTCTGGGATACTATGATATTGTGGGTGATTTAGGGCCTATCATGTATCATATATACCCTTCAAAAGCAGACTGGTTGAGGAAGAGAGAGAAATAAAAAATAAATAGGGCAAAAAAGAAAGCTATAAGAAAGAGAAAGAAAGAAAAAAAATATTTATTAAATACTTGCCACGTCCCAAGTGCTATACTTAGTTTTGTGGACATACTAATCATACTAATGCTAATATTTGAAAAAAAAAAGTTTCTAATCTCAACAACTTGGGAGGTAGGAGTTATCTCTGTTTTACAGATGAGGAGAAACTGAAGTTTACAGTTCCTAAGGAACTCATTCAGAGTCCTAGACCTCATAAAAATCTGTAGTAGACGTTTATTCCAGATTTTTATGACCCCTTCTCCAAAATTCTTCACAGTTTCATATATACAATTCCACTTATCAACCATTTCTATACGAAATGATTTCTTTAAGGAGTTGTGTCACTGCTGTTTCTCTTGTTGTTCTCCTTGTCTGGTTCTTCTTCTTCTTCTTCTTCTTCTTCTTCTGCTTCTTCTTCTTCTTCTTCTTCTTCTTCTGCTTCTTCTTCTTCTGCTTCTGCTTCTCCATCTTCTTCTCTCCTCCTCCTCCTCCTCCTCCTCCTCCTCCTCCTTCTTGTTTTTTGAGATGTGTTCTCCCTATCTCAGCTTGGATAGAAGTGTACAGATCATTCATGGACTTACTTCTATTAGTTAGTATTATGGATGTGTAGACTAGTCCATATCTAAATTAGATCAGTACTCATAGTTTTAAATAATCTGATGATTTTTTGCTCTCAGAGAGTCATTTGATTCATTCCCTCAGCCAATGGCAGCATAGAATTCTTTTAGTCCAAAGTGTCCACAAGTCTCAATCTCCTGAGAACTGAGAGTCCATAAGGTGGGACGCTAAACTAAGAGGAAATAGAGGAAATAATAGAGGAATTATTCTTCGAACTAGCAATAGAGGAAAACATGATAGGTCCAGGATTTTTAATAGGGACATGGCATATTTTAGTCAGTCATATGAATAATGATTTTATTGACAGATAAATTCTTTGTCCAACCTTTCCATTTTTGACAGTTGGGAAAAGAAGAGAAGGTGTTAAAGGTAAGGAATGTATACTAATACATCATTAAAATGGTTGGGAAGTTAATATTGCGTTTAATTTCTTATTGTACATGGTGAACCACATGTAATTTATTCCAACAATAAAGGATTTGACTATTTGAACTGATGAAATAATAATTATTTCCCACTGAAACAGAGTGGTCAATTCAGTAGTTTTTAAATGAAGATATAGTATAATGGAAATTTTTTTCTAGTAATTCCCACTGTGTGAGGAAGTAGATGTGGGCAGAAGGAGACTCTTCCCTCTCACAAATTACCACTACTCAATGCCCATGTCTAGTGTTTCCTCGGCACCCTGCCTTCCCTTTGTCCTCTTTTATTAATTTTCATTCCCTCAACATTTATAACCAAATACCAAAATCTGAGATCATTATTTTCATATGTAGAGGCAACTTCGTGAGATAAAAATTGAGGGAAGAGGAAGTTAATAAGTCCAAGGTCTAGGCCAACTTTGGAAAAGTCATAAAATATGAGAATTTGTTCAGACAATGAAGAAAGATGATATCTTCAAAAGTCCCATTCAGTGTTCTGTGTGTTTATGCTTTTATTGTTCAAATAAAAACTACTTAGAAGACCTACAGCAGGAGTTAATGTTTGTTGCATCATGTTTAAGTAAGAGTCACATTTATGATGTTTTTGTGTTATAAATATTTCCTTTGAATTTGAGTAAATAAATCACTATTCTAAACTGATTGTATTGATTTATCAGATTTGTGTGTTTCTGGTACAGAATTAATCTCTGAGGAAAACCAAAGGAAAAAGAGGCAAAGTACTGTTCCTGCCCTCAAGGAACTCCCAATCCAATAGGGAAGACAACATGTAATAAATATAACAAAACAAGATAAATACAAAATAAAAAGCAACTGACAGAAGAAAAACTCTAGAATGAAAAGATTGGTAAGACTTCCTGTGAAAGATAACATTTTATACAATACATACAGGGATTCAAGGAAGCCAGTAGGTAGAATTAAAGAAAGAGAACTTTCCAAGCATAGGAGACCCTGAAAGATCATAATGGGAGTGAAAGATGAAGTAACTTATTTGTGGAACAGCCAGGAGGCTAGGGTCACTAGTTCAAAGAATAATTTTCAGAGAGTAAAGTATAAGAAGATTGGAAAGGTAGGAGGGGGCAGATTATGAGGAATTTTGAATGTCAAATAAAGCATTTTGTGTTACATTGCAGACTGAATACCTTTCTTTCCTTTTTAAGAAGGCAACTTAATTTTTTTTTCCCCTCAGGTCTCTGTGCTGGGAAACCAAAGAAAAAGATGCCTGTCTTTTGAGGCTCCCTGAAGACTAAACCTAAACCCACATGAAATCAGAAGTGGCATCCTTTAGTAGGAGAGAAAAAAATCTTGCCAGCTCCTCTGGGTCCAGCAACATCTATTGTTAAATATGCAAAGAGAGGTAAAAGGTACCATTCTCAGAATGTAATTAATCTTATAATTTTATCTGCCTCCATAAACAGAAAGATACCGGTAATAAGAATGTAATATGAAAATCTTGTCTCAGTTGTTTTGGATTTCAGGGAGATCTAAGACATACTCCCTCTAAACTATATTGCTATGGTGATGAACTTTAGTTTTGAAAACTGTGATAAATCCAAATAAGGCGAAGTGAATCTAAATTGCTCAATTTTCACTGAGATGGAGACTCACTCAAAAATGTACTTCTTCACGCTAAGGGAAGGGGGAACAATACATCACTCCTTCTTCAGACTTGAAGGGGAAAGTGATGACTTCATCAAGTACAGTCATGCCAAACTAACTTCATTTCCTCTTGTGATAGGCTTAGTAAACTGTCAGAACAGGAAAATAAAATTATGATTTCCCGAGATTTTAGACACACATTTGCTAATGTCTCTCATGTTACTCCTGAGGAAGAAAAATAATAAAGTCAGTATAGAAAATTATTATAATTTCTTGTCTTTTCTCTTCTTACATGACTAGACTCCATGAGAAGTCATAAATTGTCCTGTTAATTCTGAAAGAAATGTCTAGTTCTCCAAAAATCTGAGTTGTGGCTTGGATCATTCAGGATTTTTATAAATGGTTGGGCTCCAGTCATATATGAACTGCTTTTAAATTTTTTATATAAATAAAAGTATCTAATATTTGTAGAAAAGGATGAAAGACATATGGTAGGGAGTGACACAGGATCCCTTACATCTATTAAAAAATAAATTTCATTAGGATGAAAGAAAGAGAGAAGAGAAAGGCAAGAAGAAAGAAGAAGGAAGAGAGAAAGAAAAATAAAGAAACAAAGAAATGAATGGAGAAAGAAAAAAATGAAAGAAAGCCCCCAATCACAAGAACTTGACTTTTTACTGAGGATATGCATATTACCACAGAGTAAAGACTGAGGCAGAGGGAGGGTGAGAAAAATAACAAATTCCCAGCTCTTTATTTTGAAGCTAAAGTCAAACACATGACAGATCAAGCAATTTTTTCTTGGCCCACTAAGAAAAACTAACTATCTTAACATTCTTCAACTTTGGATTCTTTGTATTTTAGAACGTCTTTTCCTCCATGTCTGCCTGTCTATTTTATTCATATAATGAATGGAGAAAGGTCCTAGAACATCCTTTTCTCTTGACCCCTTCACACTTTAGATGATATGACTCCAAAACCTATTTTCCTTCATTTTTTGCTTGTTTCTGATTCATGGAATGAAATCTCCAATGAAGGTTTTCAGCGTAAAGACACCAGGAATCCAAGTCATGTAGAGGTTTGGAAACAGTGAGCCTTGGTTTATTTGGTGAACCTAATGCTAGTTAGGAACTGATGAAAAAATGTGAGCCTAAGTGACTAAGTTTTTATTCAAGGGATTATATTCTCCACTAGGGTGAAATGTTATCATGCTTATTGCTGGTCTTTCTTTGAAGTTAATGTATCACTTTAAAACTGAATGGATTTGATGTGGAGAAATGGAACTGATGTGCTAGTCAGTATGTCTCCAAGATGGGTGGATATACAGTAAATGCAGAGGTTAAGTCAATGACAAACTCCTTCAGGAATTGGAGAACCCTGAGGAGTACTAAAATAAAAGATAACTGGCTTTCAGAATGAAGAGCCAGAGACAACATATTACAACCATTTGGCTAGCAGTAGGTTCTCTGAGTCAAAAGTTAAGGACACTTTAGTCACTTTTTACAAGCAAAATTTCAAATTGCTTTCCACAATGGCAGAATCAGTCAATTTATAACTCTGCCAAGAATCTCTTTCAAAATTGACTCATTGATGTAGACGTCATGTGGTTTTCCAGGTCACAACTCACTCATATCCCCCAACTCTTTAAAATTTGTGTCCATTTCTTCAGATAAATCATATATGAATTAAAAGTGCTCTGCAATCCTTATATTATAATGGAAATATTAGCAACAATTACATAGATTACATATATTACATATATATGTGCATGTATCTGTACATGCATTTATGACAAATATATAGAGATACTCATAAGTCCTTATGTGCATTTATAGACATTTTCATACATGCATATCCATGCAGGCATGATATTTTAGGTATATACATATGGACATACATTTCTTTGTGTTCATAAACTAAAACATACATATACTATTGCATGCAAGCAACTCACTTTATCTTTGTAATGAAGCAACTATTCTGCAATGTGTAATCTTCGTGAATTACTAGAGGCACTGAAAGATTTAATCGACTTACCCAAAATTATATAACCAGTATATTTGAGAAGCAGAAATTTTGCTTCCAAGCAGGTGTTTTTCTTCCAAGAACAGGTTTCTATCTGCTCTGCTATAACAGTTTACAGATGTGATGAAAGCTCAAGCTATTTAAAAAGTGAAAAATACTAACATTTTCTATACAATGATACACAGATGTACTCATGGGTGCAGACACATAGACCTATTTTTTTTCAATTCAATTCAGATGAAATTGCTAAATCTAGCTCTATTACCATATACCTGTCTATTTTTATAATTTTATAATGACATTTAATTTGAAATAGTCAACATAACTCGGTAATCAAATTACATTATGTGCAAAAGAACAATTTTCTCTGAATTCCAGTGAAAGGTTTTAATGCTTAGCTATTGCTTGCGTATGCTCAGAAAAATCAAAACTTTCAGACCTGTGTCATTTGCCTTTCAAAGAGAGATCTGTTAACAAGACTATGAGAAGATCAATCTTGATGGAAGCAGCTCCTCTCTGCAGTTCAGAGAACTAAGACAACAGTATTAGACTGGCTCTGGACTATGTTACCCCCATCCAAAGGAAGAAAAACTAAAACAAAACAAAACCCTTCAGAATCTGATAAACACTTTATAAAAATTATTTCATGCATCTCTTTCCCTTAATCCTAATTCCTCATATTGAAAAATGAATAATCTGTAAATACGTTTATCAAAAATATGTAATAACACAATGCTAATCAAACTGTTCACCGCTGAGGGAAAAGGGGTGGGAAGTGAGGGTGGAAGGAAATTTTTTAACTTAAAAATATATATGTGCATATGGATGAAAAAAATTAAATAAAGATGATATTCAAAAAAAGAGATACCTGGCTAATTTGAAAGTCATTGAAAAGATAGTGAAAAATTATCTATCCATAATATGGTAGCAAGATGAGTCGGGGGCTTAAGACAACGGCATAAGAAAAAGAGTTAGAGGGTCCTTGAAAGATATTTGTGGAGGTTTCATTTGAAAGAGGGATTAGACTTGCCATCCTTGACTAGGAGAAATGGTTGGAAATTGTAAAGGCACTTTAAGGCTTAATGTTAGGAACAATCTAACAATGGGAAATATTCCAAAATGGAATAACATGTCTAAGGAGGAAGTATGTTCTCCTTCAGTGAGGATCTCTAAGGAACATGACAACTAAATGCTTTTTGCACTTCCTTGAAACTAGATTTCTGTGATTCATTGATTTTGTAAATCTTCTCCCTATATATTTTAAAAATATTTTTTATTTTGTGAAATAAATATTTTTAAAGGAATTTTAACAATCACCTTTTTTTCTTTAATTTTTGAGTTCTCTCCTCCACTTCTATCCTTGTTAAGGAAAGTACTATGAATTTGTATATACGGTCATGTCAAAAATGTTTCAATATAAATCTATTGATAAAGAAAACACACCCCAAAATGCAATAGAATAAAATAAAAATAATTTATGCTTCAATTAGCATTCAGAGTTATTCCCTCCCCCCTCACCCTCCTCACCCCCTGCAAACTGGATAGCACTTTTCATTATGCATGTTTTGTAATTGTCTTGGAGCATTGCCTTGCCTTGTTCAGATTAGTTAATCTTTCACAGTTGATCCTTCTTGCAATCTTGCTATTAAAATTATATTCAATTTTCCTCGATAGGTTATTCTTAGTTGTAATCCCAAATCCTTTGCCTTTAAGAATATTATCTTCCAAGTCTTAGAATCCTTTGACTGCTAAATTTGGTGTGATTCTGACTGTGGCTCCACATTAATTAAATCCTTCTTCCTGTTTGAAGTATTTTCTCATGGAATCTGAAAGCTCTTGGCTTTGTCTATAATACTTGTAGAAGTCTTCATTTGGGGATTTCCTTCAGAAGGTGATTTTTTCAATTTATATTTTAGCCTCTGGTGTTAGGATATCTGCATATTTTTCCTTAAAAATTTCTTAAAATATAATATTTAGGTTTTTTATTTGATCATGTTTTCAGGTACTCCAATAAGTCTTAAATATTTTCCACTTGATATATTTTCTAGATCATTTTCATTTTATCCAGTATTTCATAGTTCTTTTTTTTTTCACTTTTGTTTTGCTTTGTTTTATTGTTTCTTGATGTCTTTGGAGCCATTAATGTCATCTTAATTCAACACCTAAGGCAATTTTTTCGTCAGTGAGTTTTTGTACCCCTTAACATTTAGTTTTTAAATAATTATTTTCATTCATGAATTTGTACACCTCTTTTTCTCCATTTGACCAGTTTTGCTTATTAGGATGTTATTTTCTTTAATATATTTGTGCATCTTTTGCAACATGTTGTCTTTTCATTATTTTCTTCCTTTGTGGTCACTTCTTAATGAATTTTCCTTCACCACACTTGTTTGATAGTTAAAATATTTTTTTTTGTTTAAGTTTTCGCAAGGCAAATGGGGTTAAGTGGTTTGTCCAAGGCCACACAGCTAGGTAATTATTAAGTGTCTGAGACCAGATTTGAACCCAGGTATTTCTGACTCCGAGGTTGGTGCTTTATCCACTACGCCACCTAGCCGCCCCAATAGTTAAAATATTTTAAAGCTATTCAAGGAATTCTTGTTGGGCTTAGTTCAACTCACATTTTTCTTTGTGGTCATGTTTTTTGCTATTATTACTCCATTGTATTTTTCTGAGTTTATATTTTCACTTTTCTTTTTACTATAGAATCTTATTTTGTTCAAGATTTTTTGTTATTGTTGTTATTAATACTTTCTCATTTTTCCATACAATTTCTTGTTTAATTTTAGGTTATTTTCAGAGTGTGGGGAGTGGCAAGGAGGTATTCTATTTCAAGTTATAAACTTTTTACACTGCTCTTTTCAGGGCTAGTTCTAGGGGCTGGAAAGCTTTGAGTGCTCCAATGCTTAGGGCAAGATGTGAACACTGCTCTTTTGGTCTGTACTATGAAGGTTTCCCAGAAAGGGCCCCTGTTCCCTTGAGATTGCAATCAAAATGGTTTCTCAGAGCCCCTCCTTCCTTGTGACTAGAAGAGATACTGCTCCTTATGTACCCTAATTTCTTGGGGCTAGAAGTAATACTTGGAATGAGGGCTTTCATTTCTTCTTGAATGAAAGTGTTCTTTCTTTGCCCTTATCTATGACCCAGAAGTAGTGACAGTCAATGTAGTTGACAAATAATTATCCCTCAGGCATCCTTTTACCTAGAAGTGCTCCTCTCTGCCCTTGAAGTGGGTATAGACAATATTGATGACAAATCGCCTGTGGTCCTCTATCAGTACTGGCACCAGGGGATCCTATAATCACTCTCTAACCACTTTCCAGGCCCCATTATTTACGCTAGCTTGAAAATCTCCAAAGCTACTATTGCTTCTGTCACTACCATTTAACCCCACCAATAGCATGTTGTGGGCCTACTTCCCCATTTCACAAATTTCTCTTCCTGATATCCTATGCTGTTTTGGACTAGATGAATATTTCATACTGAACAATTGTTGACTTTACCACTCCAGAGTTTAATTTAAGGTAGTATTTTAAAGTTGTTTGGAGGGGAATCTTGGGAAGAGTTCAATTGAGTGTTTCTCTCCTCTGTCATCCTGCCTTCATTACTGAACTCTCCCTTGTTCTTCTTATGACCTTCCTAAGTTGAACACATCATTAAATTTCATTGGAGCTCAGTTCTTACTTGTCAAATACAATCAGTAAACCTAAAGTTTTTAAGGTCTTTTCTATTTCTAAGTCCTAGGAAAAGCTTCATTGGAAACATTAATTCATTTTTATACATCCTCCAACCAACTTAATTATTCAAACCATTTGCTGGGATGTAAGCAAGTCTAGTGTGATGGTTGGACACTTTTTCTTGTAGGCAAGAAAACTTCAAGGGTTCAAATTATACACTAAATAGTGGTTATATCAATTTCCTTAAATCACTTAAAACTTTCAATTATCAAAAAAATTCAGTAAAATTTTGACTTGCAGAGGGACTGCTTTAGCGTATCATCTGTTCTGCTTGATTTCAATTCAAGGGAACAACATATCTAGTCCTCCTGTACCTAAGCTGATTGTCAAAAAGAATTATTTATATTTTAATGCTTTATACTTTCTCAACTCACCCTCAGTTGCCTCCCCCACCCCCCTCCAAATGGATGGCTAGAAGGTAGATTAGTAAAATCCTCCTAAAACCTTCCTTATAGAGGGTTCATAACTTTTACAATAACTCCATTTTCCCATAACCTGCTCTGCTTGGCTTGAATCCATTCAGTTTCAAGGTACCTCTCTTACTATCCACTGGTACCCTACCCATTAATTTAAGCTTTCTTTGAATATTTTCTTCCCTATTAGACTTTAAGCTCCTTGAGATCATGGATTATTCTATTTTTAAAAAATGTATCTCCAGTGCCTGTTGTATATAAGAAGTTTAATGTAGGCTTATTGAATTGAATTGAATGTGATAAAGAAATATTTTTATACATATATACATGCACATACGGATTTATCTCTATGTGTATATATACAACATAACAAATATTTTATATATACATGTGCACATTTATGTGTTTATGTGTATATGAATGTATAAACATACCCATTAGCTTGACTTTATATGTAGGGTAGCTAGGTGGTGCAGTGGATAACTGACCCTGAAGACAGGAGGATTTGAGTACAAATTTGGCCTCAGACATTTGACTCTTCCTAGCTGTATGACCCTGGGCAAGTCATTTAACCCTGATTGCCTCACATCCAGGGCTATCTCCAGTCATCCTGATCTATATCTGACCATTGGACCCAGATTGCTGTGGAGGAGAAAAGTGAGACTGATGACTTAGTATAGCCCTTCCTCCCCACTCAAATCCAATTCCTATACTTGCCATGGCATCACCTCCCTGATATTGTGATCTTCTTTGAAGATGAAGGACAAACAAAGGGGAAAAAAGTATCGGAATTGCTGTTCTAGAACTGATCTGATAAATATATTTGAAAGGTTTCATCAAACTAATAATGGGAATGAAAGAAAGATGAAAGGATTAAGAATGTGTATATTGAGGCAGCTAGGTGGTGCAGTGGATAGAGCACCAGCCCTGGAGTCAGGAGTACCTGAAATCAAATCTGACCTCAGACACTTAATAATTATCTAGCTATGTGGCCTTGGACAAGCCACTTTAACCCCACTACCTTGAAAAAAACCTTAAAAATGTGTCCCTGTATCATTTCTTCTGACTTCCATGTGAGCACCTGCTTCTCAAAAAAAATGTATATATTGTCTAATATAAGTCAAACCCTGTGCTAAGCACTTTACAAACATGATCTTATTTGATATTCAAAATGACCCTGAGAAGGAGATGATGCTACACCCATTTTACAGATGAGGCAGACAGAGGTAAATGACTTGCTTAGGGTGTCACAACTAGAAAATATCTGGGGTCTAAATTGATACTTGCTCTTCCTAACTCAATCTCCAGTGCTATGTCAACTTTTAAACCTAGATGTCCAAGCTCTCCATCTCAAAGTAGAGAACATTTTCTGAAAAGTCTCAGGTTTTTAGGATGCCAAATATCACCCTCTTCCATAATGATGTCTAATGGAGTTCAATTTCATTTCCAAAACAACACCAGACATTACAGATGCTCAGATTTCTTCCCTGCTAGGCATGTCATTTTTCTCTGAATTTAGTCATGACATGCACAACGATTGATGTCTCCTTCCTTTGAATTGCATATCCAAAAATCTGACAGAATGATGGATTCTCATATTTTTATTTCAAAATGGTCTTTCTAGAGGTGGTCTGGGAAGAGTAAAAGCAATACCGAGACTGTTCTGAGACTATGTGTACTCCATGCATTGGCATAGAACTAAAAGGTTAATTTTAAAATATGGGTAGGAGGATTTTTAACTCCTAAGGATTGCCAAGTCATAGTCAGAACTTATTTAAAATTATGGTGCGTTTGAAATCAGTATATACATGAATGAATTTTATGGCATTAAGTTTGAGGCTTCCTTGATGGTAAAAAGAAGGTAGGACATGGATTCAGATGACCTTTGCCTTTCTTCACATTAGCTACTGTAGTCTTAGAGGTAATTTTATTTTTCTAATTTCAGTTTTTTCAACTTCAAAACAGCTATGGGAGGGGCTAGGTGGCACAGTGGATAGAGCACTGGCCCTGAAGTCAGGAGAACCTGAGTTCAAATCTGGCCTCAGACACTTAATAATGACCTAGCTGTGTGGCCTTGGGCAAGCCACTTAACCCCATTGCCTTGCAAAAAATCCAAAAAACTAAAAAAAAAAAAAAAAAAAAAGAAAAGAAAAGAAATAGCTCAGGGAAGAAATAATATGCACACACAATAAAGGTAGAGAAATCTATTTTACCTTAAGCCCATTTGCCTTGCAAACACCTAAAAAAAAAACAAAACCCAGCTACGGTAATAGCTTCTTTTACTTTAATGTAACTAAAGTGAAGAAACCACCTAAATGAACAGAGTTTCAGAAAAACCTGAGTTCAAATTTAGCCTCAGATACTTACTAGCCCTATGGCAAATCACTTAGCTTCTGTTACCTCAAGGGGAATCTTAATAATTGCTGTAAGGAACAATGAGAGACAAATAGTAAAGAAAAAAAAATAACAGAAAACTATAGAATAATGTGCTATGGACACTATATAACTCTCTGCAATTATAATTTTATTAGATTTTATTCATTCAAACAAGCATTCAAAAACAATGCAGTAAATGTCTATATGTCTATACTTTATTCAGAACTAGAGATATCACAAGTGTTGTAGACTTCCATGTACTCAACAGTTTGTTCTTGACACCTCTGAACTAATACAAGTCCTCCATTTGTTACATTAGAAAACGTGCAGGAAGAGAAGAATCATTTTGTTTATTTTGCATAAAGGTTTCACATTACCCCTCAGTAAGACCTGTGTCATAAGCCTCAATGCAATCTCATCCATCCTCAACTGAACTGACAA
Source organism: Macrotis lagotis (assembly GCF_037893015.1). NCBI lineage: Eukaryota > Metazoa > Chordata > Mammalia > Peramelemorphia > Peramelidae > Macrotis > Macrotis lagotis. The sequence goes on from NC_133658.1 coordinate 31,264,692, forward strand.
AATGATTTTCCTAAAATTCAGACCTGACCATAACACTCAGTAAATTCTGAAGTTTCCCTTTACATATGGGATCAAATATAAAGCTTTCTAACTTTAAAGGTCTTCCTTTACAACCTGAGTCTTTCCTGATTTTCTTAGCCTTCTGTCTCTATATGCCTCTGTGTCTTTCCAGTCTAGTTACACCAGACTTCTTGCTTTGTCTTATATAAGAAATTTCAGTTCCCAACTTTGTCTGATAGACCTAGACCACTTTTTCTTTCATAATTTCTTTTTAACTGATATTTTATTTTTCCAAATATATTCTATCAAAGATTTTCAACATTCATCCATATCCTTATGTATATGAAATTCCTTATAGCTCTTCTTCCCACCCCATTCCCCTCAGTGGTGAACAGTCAGATTAATGTTGTACATACATATTTGTGTTAAATGAGTTTACAGATTAGTCATTTTCAGTATGAAGAATTAGGATGAAGAGAAAGAAATATATGAGATTTTTTTTTCAAAAAGTGAATGTAGTATTCAGATTCTGAGAGATTTTGTTTTGTTTTGTTTTTCTTCTTCTGGATGGGGATAGCATTGTCCATAACAGGTCTCCCCAGGTTGCCCTAGCTCTCTGAACTGCTGAGAACAGCTACATCCATCAGGTTGACATAATTTCTTATTTTATGGATAAATTTGCAAATTCAGAAGATGTGGATAGAATAATATATTAAATGCAGGGAGAATCTCATGGAGGAAACTTCATGTGAAAGGAGAAATTTTTTGGAAAGGAATGTTCTTAGCCATCTAATGAATTAGAGTAAATGGCTACTTAATTGACCTGTGTTTAAGTCATGTGTTATGTTTTAGATGATTTTTTCCATGAGATTTTCCCAATGAAGACCTAAGAGAAAAGGTCCATAGTATCATTTATTTAGAGCTGGAAGGGAAAGCCTTCTAATCCAATCCTTTGACTGTATAGATAAGACTTTGAGTCTTGAAGAAGTTTAATTGTTTGTCTGTGGCTAGACTGATTCGAGTAGCAGACTCAGAATTTGAATTCAGCTTCTCCCACTCCAAATGCATGTTTAATTGTTAAAGCCAAACATCCTTATTTCCTAGTGCATATAATAAAATACTGAACAAAAGACAAAACTATTGCTGGTATGTCTGTGTATGGCGCAATCATCCCTAGTAAAAGAACCATATGGAAATCCTGTCACAATATTTTGACTGTTGCTTGTGAAGTGTGGCTGTTAAACTGGTATCTGTGTTTCAATTACAAATCCAGTTCTCAGAGAAATTACAAACATTTTCCTCTCATGGAAATTGAGCAAGCAATTTAGATCTTGGTTTTGAGGTAAATTTTTATGGCATTAGGAAACAGCAAAAACCAAAAAATAATTACATGAAATTTAAGTATACATAAATGTCAATAACTCTCTCTCTCTCTCTCTCTCTCTCTCTCTCTCTCTCTCTCTCTCTCTCATCTATCTATCTATCTATCTATCTATCTCTTAGTGTTATGGTCAGGTCTGAATTTTAAGAAAATCATTTTGTCAGTTCAGTTCAGTTGAGGATGGATGAGATTACATTGAGGTTTATGACACAGGTCTTACTGAGGGGTAATGTGAAACCTTTAAGGAAAATAACCAAAATGATTCTTCTCTTCATTCAAGTTTTCTGATCTAACAAATGGCGAAGTTGCATTAGTTCAGAGGTGTCAAGAACAACCTGTTGGGCACATGGAAGTCTACAACACTCTTGATATCTCTGGATGCTAGAAATCTTTGAATGTTTAGAAAACTCTGGATCATGTCCAGGCCTTCCCTCTCTCTCCTTCCTGGTTCCTCCTTTAAAATGTGTAGGTCATTCCAATCACCAATACCAACACCAACACCAATTATTTTCCTCTGAGATGGCTTTATATTTCCAGTGCATATATCTTATATGGATGTCATTGCATGCATATTATCTCTTATATTGATATATGGCCTTTTTTGGTACCCTCAGCTCGTTCCATCGTTTTCATGTTTCCTAAATGGTTGTTGATAGATTCATTCACTTCAATGTTATCATAGAGCCACTGGACAAATTTAGAAATTTTGTTTTTAATTAACATGTTTGTGAGCAAAAGAACTAATAAACACCCCTTTTTGTGAGTAGGGTAGGGTCCAAATATATGAAAAATTATATTTGAGAAGAAGTAAAGAAAATTAGGGCTGTTTTATATGGCAAAATAATAGCTAATAAATGATATAATAAAATGGCTGAATAAAGACAATTCATTAAATGGTATGTGGTAAACATTGTGCGAATGTTATAAATGGTTTGGGAATACATAATCCAGAGTGATTAAAATAGTTTTTATTAAGACATATTTATAAATGGCATATCTCTCTCACGGGGGCAGGGGAGGTCAAAGAATTCCAGAAACATTAGGTCTTATATGCGGTTTGAAAGGTTTTGTTCCCACCATTGTGTGCCAGTCATTGGCTGGGGTCACAAATCTAATTGTGACATTCGTCCCCATACATCATTTTCCTCTCCTTGCTCATTATATTAATGAGCAAGAACAGCTACTTCTTTGAGTATGTGAAAAGGAGAAGGAGGCAGCCCTAGGTTAATTCAGAACTGGCGGGGGGGGGGGGGGGCGGCGCGGCGCAGGCCTGGTCTAATTTCAAGTTTTTTTGGTCAGATAAGACTAAGTCTTTTAACTTAACTCACACACCTGCCCATAGGCAAAAATACAAGCAGACCTCAGTCTTTGTAACAATCCTTGGAAAGTCTCCCTTCAGGTTCTTTTAGAACCCCAATACCCCATAATCCTCACACAAAGCAAAATAAAAAAAAAAAAGAAAGAAAAGAAGCCTTTTATTTCAAGGAGTTCAAATGACTAGTAGCCAGGGAGAGTTAAGTTAATTTGAAAGAATATAGATTATTGAGTAGAACTGTAATAAAAAGAGCCCCTTGAATGTTGAAAAATTAGAATTAGTGTTATATCTTTGAAATTTTCGTCCATTTTAGATTAAAAAACAAGAAGTATTTTATTATCTTCAAGAAAATCTAAAGATTCATTGAAATGTGGAATTAATGTATGTCAAAAATGGAAACTTTTAATGTTAGTGATACCACTGAAGATGAAGATCCATTTGCCAAAATTATCATTTGTATTATGTGTCACTCTCAAACTTCAATGACTCCCTACTGCTCCTCACATTTATTATCACCTCTTTATCTTTCCATTTTTTTTTAATTTGTCCCTATCTAATATGACCTACATTACTTCTTTCTGATCTAACATATATATACTTTGCTTCATTTTGGAGGAACTTTTGAAATTTCTCCAACTCATTATGTTCAAACTTATTTTTTTTTATATTCCTTCATTTAGAACCACATTTCTGTGACCTCTCCACTACTCCTTCCATCATTCCTTGAATGCCTTTGGTTATCTTTTGCAATTTGACTTTTTTATCATTCTCTCAAATTTCATGCTTCAGGAAATTATTCTTGACTATTTTACCCCATAATTCTCAGTACAAAGTATAATTTAAATTGGAACCTCATAGCTTGATACAATTATTCTTTATTTGCTTTAAATGTGTTACTTGCATTATCTGAATTAGATGGAAAGTTCAGCAATGATAAGCATTTCCCTTTGAGCTGCTTCAATTCTCCCTTCCTCATAGAGTGTAGCCCTCTCATTGATGAGGGCATGCCATGCTGGATGGTCCTGTGCAAGGGTCTCGTAAGCTGTACAAACAATTCTAAAGTTTTTCAATGAGACCTTCAAAGGGTCTCAGTATTGCTTCTTCTGACCCTCTTGCAAGCACTTGCCTGTGTGAGTTCTCCAGAACATAGATTTTTGGCAAGTGTCCATTGGGGCTTCTAATGTGTCCAGGCCATCAAAGTTACCCTCTCTGGGTAACTAAGCTAAGCAGTTTAGTTTGAGGAAAGGATCTAGTGTCTATACCTTCTCCTGCCAGGTGATCTTCAGAATCTTCCTAGGACAATTGAAATAGAAGTGATTCAGTTTCCTGTGATGATTGCCAGTAGACTGTCCAGGTTTCACAGGCATAGAGCAATGAGTTCAGCATGATGGCTCTGTAGAACCTTCCTTTGGTTTGGTAGTCAGTCTAATACCTCTTTTCTCCCACACTTTCTTTTAGAGTCTCCCACATACTGAATTAGCTCTGGCAGTGCCAAGTGTCAAACACACTGTCAGTGTGTACCCCCTCAGAACAGAACAATGCCAAGATAGGTGAACTTGTCCATAGTCCTCAAACCTTCTCCATTTGCTTAATCAATGGTTCCACATATGGATGGTGGCTGTTGGAGTATATATATAACAACTATGTAACTATATATAAATATGAATATATAAGTATATATATATAACTACATAATTATCTATGTAAATATATATATACATATATATATCTTATTTCCTTCTGATATTGAAATACATGAAAGTGTCAATGACTGTAGTTATGAGAATTTTCTTTTTCTGGGATTTAATAGCTATAGATGAAATCAGAGACTATAACACATAAAAAACTGGTTATATTTTCTAAATAAAGGTTGTAGAGGCCAGACTAGAAGTACAGCCAGTTATCTAGAGAGTGCTACTATTTCCAGGACTCTCAGACTTTCACACCAGTCAGAAACAGGTGATGGATGGCTGATAAAAGGGGTGCGGTTGTAATAAATTGTGACTCTTCCACAAAATTTCTTTCCCTCCCTGGTTTTTGTTGGATATGATTGAAGCAACTATGAATGGGAAAGTTTCTGTCCCTGCAATGTGAAAGCAGGTAAACAATCCTTTAGGAGAGAGGTCTACAATCTTTGTCGCCACTCACACCAAACATAGAACAGCCATGACTAGCAAGAAGGTGCAAGAGCTTCTCAGTCAATGTGACCCATTTCCTTTCAGTCTGATTCCATTATAAAAACCATGTTTAGCTATAAAATAAATAAAAACTGTACCTCCTTCCTTTTTTTACAGGAGTTTGACACTCTTAAGTGTATGACTGTGTTTGTGGGTCTGTGTGTCTGTGTGTGTGACTAATCTTTTTCATGTATAAATCTGTATATATGTGTCTGTTAAGGGAGAGTCAAGGGTTTCAATTTAATTTAAAAAGAGTCTTCAAAACTTAGAAAAAGGGGGCAGCGTGGCACAGTGGATAGAGCACTGGTCCTGGAGTCAGGAGTACCTGAGTTCAAATCCGGCTTCAGACACTTGATAATTACATAGCTGTGTGGCCTTGGAGAAGTCACTTAACCCTGTTTGCCTTGCCAAAAAAACCCTAAAAAAAACCAAAAACAAAAACAAACTTAGAAAAAGGGACAAAATTTCTTCCATGTGGACATTCCTTCGACCTACACTTGTACACTTTATCAAATAACATCTGTAATTTGTTTTCCGATACTCCATCCATATCTCTCTCTCTCAAAGCTCTCCACCATAATTCCCCAGAGAAAGAATTGGAACGATTAAACCTTTCTTGGCCTCTTTTTATAAACTATGTTATCCTTTCTATGACTTTCTCTTCTCAAAGCCTTTTGCAAACAATAATTAGGGATCAAACTAATCAATGAGAATGACTAAAAAATAAGAGGAAAATGATACAGATAAAAAAAGATGACTGTCTATAAATAGCATCCAAACCCATCTGCATACACATCTTGGGGCTTTAATTTCCATAGTCAATCTTAGATAAAAAAAAAACTACATTTTTCTTTGAAAAATTCTCTTCTCCCTTATATCTTCTCACTTTGAAAACTTTTTTTTATCATCCTTAATTTGGGGAAACAGTTAAATCACCAAGATATATAGTGATTTGAGGCATAGTCTCAGACAGCCATATGAAATCAGTCCATTTAAATCAGTTCCAAGCATCTGTTCTTTTCTTTCTCTAATATAATTTAAAGTGGAAACTGTGCTTTTATTTAAGGTGTAAAATCGTGCATTGTACAAAATGGTCTGTTTAAGAATGTCATTACCAAGGAAATCAACCTGTGCTAGACAGTGATCTGGGAGTACACAGATTTATCTACTCTCTGAGCAAGTCCCAAATAGGACTCAATATACTCATTTGTCTTCATTTTTAATATTCAGTGACAAGAAGGTCGGCAAGGGCATTCTTGCTCTCTTCCTGGTTGAATCCTTTCCCACATTTTCATTGATGTTGTGATTTATGAAAATGTGAAAAGAGAACAGAAAAGAAAAAAAATGAGTTTAAAGCTGTTATCCTTTGCTAAATGATTTATCTTTTGTGTTACCTTCAGTAACACTGTAGCTTCCCTTTGCTAAGCAAGATATTCTGAGAGATGCCTCTTACCTTAGACTGAGGTAAAGTTAGGAGCTGAAAGGGGGTTGTAATGGGTTCTAGGCATATAATCCTAGTGAAGTGGTACAGTGGATAAAGTACTTTGTGTGTAATCAGGATGATTCATCTTCTTGAATTCAGATCTAGTCTCAGACACTTCCGAGCTATGTAATCTGGTCACTTAGCCCTGGTTGCCTCAGTTCCTCATTTCTAAAATGAGCTGTAAAAGGAAATAGCAAAACACTCCAGTGTCTTTGCCATGAATACTTCAAAGGGGATCAAGAGTCAGCTATAAATGAAAAATGACTGAAAAACAAATGAGTGCATGTATATGTATGTACATATATATATATATATATATATATATATATATATATATATATATATATATATATATATAATATGAGGAAAAGTCTCATCATTTGTCAAACATTTTAAATAGTTCACAAAACTCAATAAAGTGAGTCCCATTTTATTCCCATTACACAAAAGAGGAAAATGTGATGCAGAAAGTTCAGATGACTTACCCAGAGAGACCAGAAGTAGTAAATAAATAGCAGATTTGAGTCTTGGGTACAGATTTCTTGTCTCCAAAGGCAATGGATTGCTGTAATTTCATTGGAATGATATCTCCCTCTCAGTATAGTAACCCACTTCTGCATTTAGTCAGATTGGCTTTGTCTTCTAGCTGGATTTCAACTGCAGAATTTTGAAGCCCAATCAGTGTTTAAATCTATTCTGGCTTCAACTAAACCTCATTTAATTTCTAGATTTTTTTCTCCTCTTTCTCTCTCTAGATCAATTTCTACATCTTGAACAAGAGTCAAATAAGCATTGTTTTCCCTACAACAAAAGGTGCAATTTTCTCTCTTGTTAGGATCCAATTAATCACCCCATGGGACTTCACAAATCAAAATACTCCTTCTCTCTATATATCCTCTGATCCTATATGCACTGTCAACTCCTTAAGAATATCTTGACAGCAGGGAGTTCTTTTTGTTATTTCTATACCCTCTATGCTTGGTAAAATGCTTGATGCATAGTAAATATTGAATAAATCATTTATCATTCATTAATCATGATTTCCTTATTCAAATTAAATTTTTTTTTAAAAAAACTTACTAGTAAAGGAATTCAAACTGATACTTTTTAAAAAATATGACCTAATCTGACAGTTATATTTCCAGTATGAGTTTTTGTCTTTGCTTTTGCTAAATTTCCATGTTCCAGACAATGTCTCACTAATTTGTCAATAGAAATTTTTTTTAGGTTTTTTTTGCAAGGCAATGGGGCTAAGTGGCTTGCCCAAGGCCACACAGCTAGGTAATTATTAAGTGTCTGAGACCGGATTTGAACCCAGGTACTCCTGACTCCAAGGCCGGTGCTTTATCCACTATGCCGCCTAGCCACCCCAATAGAAATTTTTTATTTGGTAACTTAGAAAACTATGTTGTTTCCTTCCCAGGCCCTCAAGGATACCGATTCTTTCAAGAATGAGAACTGGATGAATGCTGTCACAAATCACTATGAATTTTATTGAATGTCTGGACTGTTTCCCTGCTTCCTGGAAAGTGTTTTTTAATGAATTTAATGAATGGAACTATTTCAGGGAGGACATTGGGACAATCTGCTTTGTCATTCTGACTGTGCTCTGCCCTTCTGACTACTGATCCATTGCAGAATTGTTTCAAATGAAAGATCAAATTCTGTTCACATAATTCCAACTTGCCTTTCTTAGGTAAGTGAAGTTTTAAGCTGGTCTTGCTTTGTTGCTCAAAACCCTCAGAAGGTAGCCATGTCTTAGATGAGTGGATTCTAATGTTGGTGATGGTAATGATGATGATAATGGTCATAATATCATCAGTATAAAGCAACAAATAAAACATATAGAAAACACACTTTAAATTTTACAAAGCACTTTCCATAATTATCTCATTTAATCATAAGGAACCTATAAAGGAAAATGCTAAAGAAAAGTCTAAGGATCAAGGGAAGAGATTTTTACTATTCCATCTAATTACCTAGTGGGGAGACATAGAAAAGAGAAAAAAGCATATTTGGATGAATTAGCAAGAAGAAATAAAAGCAGCAGCTAGGTAATTCAATGGACAGAAATCAGGAAAATCTGAGGTCAAATCTGATCTCAGAACCCTGATACTTAGTAGCTGTGTGACCTTGGCCAATCACCTAACCCAATTGCTTCACAAATACCAATAAATTAAAAATAAATAAATAAAAATACAAGCCCAAAAAAGCAACAAAAATCTCAATGGAATGGGAAAAAGGAACAAAACGAAACTCATCATATGCTGAATAGGAATAAATGAAGTAGGGTACTCTGGATAAAGAAAGGTGGGCAACTCTTGTAGTGAAAACAAATTTTGTAATTTTCCTGTACTTTAAATTGGTTTGTAGAAACCAGCTCCAGCTTGTCATAATGCCTCGATTTGGTGTATGGTCTGACCTTGGTTAAGCCCTGAGGGCAGATGCAATGGAAGGCCACTTATGTGCAATACAATGCTGCCTTATACCAGTTGCTTATTAAGTCCCACCCTTAGAATATGTGTAGTAGACTCTGCCATTCCTCAATCTCCATCTCTGGTCCACCCACCACACAAAAGTATTTAAGCAAGCTTCCACCATAGTTCTCTTTTTCCTATATGAATGAGTTGGGCATCTGCTGCCCAATTTCTTTTCCCCTTTCTTTTCTCCAGCTTGGACCTTTGTGGTCCCAGGTCTATGGAGTTCCATCTATATTGATCTCTAAACCCAGTCACTCTCCTGTCTTTTTTCTTTCCCTTTCTCTTTTTCTCTAACTTGAATAGCCTGTTTGCTATTCTCCCTCAGCTATCTTTTCTTTGATTTTAACTCTATTATCTTCTAAGAAGCTTATCTTCTTTACCTCTTAAATTTCCTAAATTTGATTCCCACATTAGGGATCAGTGGTTTCCTATTTTCACTTTAACCCTTCTTTCCCTCAGCTTCTGCTAATCAGCTTATCCTTTAAGTCTTTTTCCCTTTAGCTCTCAAAAATACTAAAACTTACTCTCTTGCTGATTCCCCAAATAACATAACTTTTCAATATTTTGAAGTAGCATGTAAGTCTTTTTTATGCAATCTATGAATTGAAGTCTAAGCCCATCTTATCTTCCTGAGACAGAATTTGGTGTTTTCATCACCCAAATGAACCAATCTCCTTTGGATTTCCCCACCTCAGTTTGCTTCGGCAATATAGGAACTACAATGAAGATTTTAGGGTGATTCCTTAAAAAGCTTGGGGAGCTACAGGAAGATGAACACTCATTTGGGACTTCACTGAATATACTGGGAAGACCTACTGGGAAATGCTCCTTAGTACCTACTGAGGATGAATGATTATATCTCATGCTGAAAATGTATTTGTTATATTACACCTGAAAAAAGAAATCTTTTGTAAAGAGTCTCTAAAGGAAACTTTTCTTCAAAGTGTGGCCTCTAATTGTCCACCCTACCTTTCTTTCCATTTGAAAGAGAGGCAGCTTAATGTAGTGGACAGAGAAAAATTGGACTTGAATTCCTGAAGACCTGGATTCAAGTAATTCCATTAACTCCACCTGGCTGTGTGACCAACTTCAATGGATCAGAAAATAGTCATTAAGTAATTACTAAATCCCAGGTATAATGCTAAACTTTGGGGTTACAAAGAAAGTTAAAATAATCCCTTTTCTCAAAAATTTTACATTATAATGGGGAAAAGAACAAACAAATTATTAGATCCATACAAGACCTGCACTGGAGTTTTATCTCTGATAAATACAGGTCCTGTGACATTAGGCAGATCATTGACCCATTTCATACTTGCTATGAAAAATTCCCCAAGGTGATTAGTTGAAGAAAAAATGAACTCCAAAGAAATATCAAAACAAAATAAGAGTGCGCTTTCTAGAGAAAAGAGGTACATTCCTAGAGATAGGCAATTCATTGACCTATACTTACAGGAACTGAACAACACACCATCCTAAGCATCACAAAGATTCTTTTTTAAATAAATGGAGGGCAGGGTGGCTAGGTACTGTGGATAGTGCACAGGTCCTGGAGTCAGGAGTACCCGAATTCAAATCTGACCTCAGACACTTAATAATTACCTAGCTGTGTGGCCTTGGCAAGCCACTTAACCCCATTGCCTAGCAAAAAAAAAAAAATTATAAAAAAAATTAAATAAATGGGGGGGTGTTCCTGTTTAATTTCAGGTTTATGTAGGCTTCTGTGTCTCAGTGGCCACTAAAGTCAAGAGAATTGCTTATCAAATTCTGGTAAAGTTCAGAGACCTAGCCTTTGAGAGGGAGAAGTGTGAGGCACTAGAATAAATCATCCCCTTAGTGAGAAGAGGATTCAATATGCATGATTCACCTGGAGGAGTGCGCCAGGGTCTAAGCTTTAGAAGGGAGGGCTTTGAAACCTAGATGTTTCCATCTGTCAGTTCTGTGAGTTGTGTGGACATACCATGGAGACCAAGGGAAAGAGGTAATCATTCTAGCAATCCCAAGGCTATTTCTTTTTCATAGAAGTGCTACTTTGTTAGAGGTTCACATACATCCTTAGCAAGAATGAAGTTAGTGAAATATCAGAATTTAACTCATTGATTCTGTAGATAATACAATCCAAGTTTGTTTCTGTTTTTAAGAAAAATCAAATTAGCTGTTATGATTCAGGAGGACTCTAAGAATGTTGGGGTGATTATAAGAATCAATGAAGATATGCACACATGAGGGAGGGAGGGAGAGAGAGAGAGAGAGAGAGAGAGAGAGAGAGAGAGAGAGAGAGAGAGAGAGAGAGAGAGAGAACACCAGAGCCAGAGAGACAGAGGAAAAAAAAACTAATATCCACTCCTTTGTTCTTCAATTGACTTTCCAGAATTCTTTTCCCACCCCAAACTAGCAACTTTCTAAGGCTGGAAGATTTTCCAACTCTTGAAGGCCTCTTCTTTTGATTGGTCAGCTACTCTAAGAAGATTCAATTTAAGGGAAGTATACAGGTCACTTATTTCCATTCTTTCATTCTTCTCTGGGCTCTGCTTCTTATTTTCCTGCTTCCTTTTCCCACCATGAACCTATAGCTTCCTCATCCTGAAATATTATTCCATTCTACCTCTTCCTCTGATTCTCCATATCTTCCATTCACCTTTCTTGGTCACTAAACTGCTAAGAGGACTGAAGTCCATTATCGTTGATCCTAAGGTGTACAATATTTTCCTGGTTCATCTCACTTCAGTCAGCATCAGCTCATGCCAGTCTGACTTGGCTTTTCAGAAGTCCAGAGGTGTACCCTTCTCTGATTAGACAAATTGGAAGTGATAGCTCATGTCACACCTGATCAACCAGGCTATTTAAGGACAACCGTAGATTTCCATTTGGGGGGATATGACTCTCTAGATAGACCTCCGCACACACGCTAGTAAAGTCTGCAACTTAGAGAAATATCAATAAATGTGTTGGGTAACCTTCTTATTTTCTCATCCTAAAGGGCAAAATTTGCAATAATGCTTGTTCCTAACTAGGACAAATTCTAGAAAGACTAATACATTTATTTCCAAAAGGTCAAAACTTGGTGAGGACCCCTCCTCAATAGGGGGGGAGACTTAGTCACCCTTTTGTATTACTAGCATTTGGCCCAGTACCAATAATGTGTTAAATACTTAACACATATTTTAGGCTTATTTGAGAGGGAGGTATATTGATTTCTTCTAAATAATACCAGTTTCTTTTTATTCTTTTCATTTACTATGAGGTTTGAAAATAATGGGCAAAATCAGTATGTCTTAGTAGCAGGAGCTAAACCAAGCTCTTTTTAAGTCAAAGAGCAGTTTTCTGTCCATGACCCCACACTATCTCTTTCTTTCTCTTCATAAAGTCTAAAATCAATGTATGTCATCCTTGATAATCATTACATAGCATATACTTTAGAATCATTCAAAAATAATGCAAAAGAATGGAAGCATGTTTTATAAAGAAGATCGAGTTATCTAAATTAGAACATAAAGTGAGCCTTCAGAGGTCTTCTGGCTCATGAATAACATCTTTCTCTTCCCTAGCAATTCTCTATTGCCCATCCCTCCAGGCACCTAATGCCTGAAGGCATCCTCACAGAGTTTATCTTTATACCATCTGATTCCTTGGACTTTGATTCTTGCTGTTTCTTGCCTAGGAATATAGTGCCAATAGCCACACCTATTAATAATTCAACTATACAAAGTCCAGTGCAAACATCATCTGTGCCTCACTTGAACTAATCTCTCCTACACAGGATCTCTTAGCACTTTGCATGTATTTATTTGAATTTTGACTACGCATATCCATTTCATTTTGTATATCTTGTTAGCCCTGGGCAGGGTGGCTTATAATGATCTTTTGAAAAACAGAATGTATACAATTTATTTTCAAAAAGTTTGAGAATTTCCCCAGGTCCATAATTTTTGGTAGTCATTTATGATCACTTTAGTCACTGGACATGCAGAAACAGTCATTAATCACTCATCTATCCAGTCCTGTCCTTCTGGCCTTGCCTCACTCAACTTTGGGAATTTTAATAGAAATGCTTTTTTTTTCTGATGTCATGGGTAGAATTAACTTAAGTCTGAGGACTACAGACCATCCCATGGGCTATATCATGGATGCCAGAACTTTATAACACCCAGTTTATATATGGTGCATCTCATTTCTCCCCAGGATCTCTAGAAATGTCGTAGACACCCATTTCTTTGAACCATTTCCCTCTTTTTCATCCTGGGTGCATGTGAAAAGAAAATGAATAATTGCCTCTAATGGAACTTATCCCTAAAATAAATAAGACTGTTATAATCCACTAGAACCCTCTATAAAATGTGTCTACAATTAAACAGTGAAATATGGAGCCAGGAATGCATTTATATAGGGGAACACAGCCATCCTGCAGTCAGTGACTTGTTCGCTGAATATTTATGCTATCTAATAAAGTCCATGACTACATATAAAGTATGAAAATGACTTTTATTTCCCTTGCTAAGTCTTCCAAATGGATTTTCTTTTCTACTCATCTTATAACTTTGGCAATGGGATTAAAATCATTTAGTGTCGATAATTGACAAAACCTAGTGCATACAATTCATGTCCAAAAACAAAACAAAAACAATGCAAATGCAACCATGGGGCCTTAATGACTGGGGATGGATTGGCATTACTGCCCTTTTGAAATATTTCACAAACCAAGAATTGAAGGAGGATAAAAAAGCAGTTTGTGAGTTTCTTGAGGTGAGCTACTACATTTCTCAATGCCCTTGAGGTAAAACGCACAGAATCTTGAACATCATAGGCACTTATTGACAGAGTAAATTACAGTACCTAAAAGAATTTTAAGAAATCATTCATTAATTCCATCAGAGTTAGAGGGAACCACAGATGCTCTTTTCCCAATTTGTGCCTGAACAACTCGCCCTTCCATAATGTTCCCAACAAGGAGTCATCATTCAATTAGTCCAAAATAATTTGCTAAGTGATTCCTATGTGTGAGGTCTTCTGCTAGTCTGTGAGGATGCAGCGCAAGGAGAATAAAGAGACTTTGGTCCAAAGAAGCTCATAGGCTCATGCAGGAGAAAAGAAGAAGAGCAACAGATGAATGGAGAGAGAAAGAGAGAGAGATGGATAGGGAGAGACAATAGGGGGAGGGAAGGAAGGGGGAAGGAGAGATAGAGAGATAGAGAGATAGATAGATAGATAGATAGATAGATAGATAGATAGACAGATAGACAGATAGATAGATATAGATAGGGAGAGGTAGTGGGGAGGGAAGGAAGGGGGAAGGATAGATAGAGAGATAGAGAGATAGATATGGATAGGGAGAGACAATGGGGGAGGGAAGGAAGGGGGAAGGATGGACAATAAGAGAGATAGAAAGATAAATAGATATGGATGTATTGGGAGACACAATGGGGGGAGGGAAGGACTATAGATAGGTATAAAATATAGACAGTGCTAGTAACCTAGTCATTGTTTAAAGATCTTCATTCAGAAGATCTCAAGGAAGCCCATTCATTTGATCTTTAAATTGAATTCCACCCGAAAGCAAACCTAAACCAACTGTTTTACAAATTATTTTGTTTATTGTTTTTGTTTTTTTTTTTCAGTCATTTTCATTTGAACACAATTCTTCACAATCCCATTTGGGGTTTTCTTGGTAATATACTAGAATGTTTGCCATTTCCTTTTTTAGATCTGTATATAAAAAAAGAAAATGAGTTAAATGGGATAAATGACTTCCTTAAGACAACACAGCTAGTAATAGTCTGTGGTCAGATTGGAAGTCAGGAAGATCCAATACCCTATTCACTGTTCCACCTAGTGGCATGCACCAATCACCATGGTATTCCATTCCCCCTCAATTCACATCCATACACCCAAGACTATCTGTACCAATGACTTTAGACAAGAATATATGCCCCCAATTTTATGCACATCTACATTATTTGACCTAGTTACTCAATATGTCTTGAATTTTCTTAAATGAGAGAGATCTTCCAAAGAGAGATAACTTGATTCAGAGGCAAGAGCGTTGAATAGAATTCCTTTAAGTCAGACAACGTGCTCGTCATTAGGAAAATTAACACCACACATGAACACACATCAAACACACACACACACACACACACACACACACACACACACACATATATATATATTTGTATATAGCTCTACATATATATTATGAATATATACAGATATATTTTTTCCAAACCACTATACATGTATATATATATATAGATATATAGTTATATAGATATATAGATATAGAGATATAGATATACACATATATATCAGCCAAATTTTTTTACTGAATTCCAGTCCTAACTCTCCAATGTAGTCCAACATTGGAGTAACATCTCCAAATGGTCTTTCAGATCTCTTTCTAGAGAGGAAAATAGAAATTTCAAACTCAATATTTCAAAAATAAAATTTATTACTTCCCTCTGAAAATGGAACCTTTTAAATCTCACCATTTAGGAAGAGAACCCTACTAATAACTGAGACACTCCTTATTAGTTTCTAATGATCTTTAACCTTATCTCTCACTCTATGACATATTCAACCATAGAATCAGATATTTGGAGATGGAGGGGTACTAGATATTTCGTAGCTAAACTTCCTTATGGAAAAGGAAACAAAAGCTTAGATATACTATATCATTTGTCCAAAGTTATACATGAAGGAAGGAGCAAAACTAAACTTTGAAGTTATGTTTTCTGACTCTAAATTCATAACAATTTCCACTGTACCTTGGGGCTCCGGTAGCTAAATCTTATCAATTTTGTCTTTGTGGTATTCCTTTCACTTGTCACTCATAACGCAGTGGGTTCCCAATGATACTGTATTACCATGAACTGTATTCAATTCTGAAATCCTGAAACCCAGAAAGTCAGGTTTTCTCTTTGAATTTATTCTCACTTGGAGGCAGAACTCTAGGAAAATACTGAAATCAAAGCTTAGGTAAAGCTTGTATCTATGATTACTCATCTTAAAATAAAAATATCCCCTCCAATGAAGGTACTTAATATATATTACAAACATTGAACTAGTTCGGTTTTGTTTCTACCAAAAACAATTACATAAAATGTAGAAGATTCATAGGCATATAAAGATAATGCAGGAAAATTTAAATATTCATATTGCGGCATTGAGTTATTTACAGTCATGCCTGATTCTGTGACCCCATTTGGGGTGTTCTTGGCAAAGATACTGGAATAGTTTGACATTTTTCCCCCAGATCATGTTTTGGATAAGGAAACTGAGGTAAAGAAGGTTAAATGACTTGCTCAGGGTCACACACTGTCTGATGTCAGATTTGAATTCATGAGGATGAGGCATCTTAACTCCAGGTCTCATGCCAAATACTTGCCCTATAATGCTTAAATACCTCCTCAGCAATATTCAATGAATTACCTGGAAGAAATAAGTAAAATTTTCATTGAATCAATTATTCTTATTCACCTAAGACCTGCAAGATCTTAGCAATATCATGGAAACACGGTAAGGTCCAGATCTCCTATGGTGCAACTTTTAATGGTTTTAGTCTCCCAAACTCATGTTTCTCATTTGGTATTGCTCAATTTCTCAAGTGCTGTTAAGTAAATATTCTCCCACAAGGATTGCTTGACTTTGAAACCCAGGAACTTGAGAACTATGATATTAATAACCCATGATGAAGTAGTCCCAGGGCTGGAAGCACTAAGTATCAACATTTTTAGCTTGGTCTCTTTGGATGTATGCTCAGAAAAAGTAATAGAGAAGCAGACTAAGGAAGTCATGACAGAATGAACTATGGATTCAGAACACATGGAATTTCATTACCATATGATTCTGCTATAAATTACCATTTCTACCCCTTGTGGTGAAGGAGAGGGAGAGACTAATATTCTACCTCTCACACTGTTTACTTCAATTTAGAAGTTCTAGGGGGAAATGAAATTTAAGGAAAAGATTCTAATGCACTGTTTTCTTCATGTTATACAAGTTTTTCATGACTTGGTGAAATGATAGTATATCAGTACTATCCATATGATATTCTTAGAAAAGGCCGTGGAGTTGCTTGCTATTTATTGATCCAGGGGATTAAGACAAACAGAGGTTTAGTGACATGTCAAGAAGTCAGATTTGAACACAGGTTTTCCTAATGTAAGCCCTATGCTCTATTTACAGATCCACTTAGCTGCTTAACTCACTCTTGTAAACAACAGGGAAGGTGAATCCTCAAAGAGGAATCTTTACTCCTGGACTTCCATCATGCCATCAGGAGTGGGCAATCCTATGAGAATCAGTCAGACAAATCCACAGTATTCTCTAATGAGACGTATTGTTCATGGCTACCTCTATTGGAGTTGTCCTTTTAAGAAAAGGATGTATAAATTCTAATCTCTACACTTTGATAAGCTAGACACATATCAAATTTCTCAGAGGCACTTCTGATCAGCCTCTTCCAGTACATATCCATCTACTCTGACATCATGACACCATCCTAATTGGCAAATATTAAAGTGCCATATACACGTTAGCTATCATTCTCATTATTCTCAGCCCTTCTACTTCTTTCATTGGCATCATAGCACAAAGACGATCATTTGTCTCCCTGTTTCTGGTCTCTATTCCAACTAATTCATCTTCCACATCATTGACAAAGACTTCTTAAGCACAGGACTGATTGAATCTCTTCCCTACTGAAACAGTATCAGTTTTGCAATATTTCCTTTAGAAAAAAATTAAATTATCATATTGATTTTTAAGTTTCTCCAAAATCTGTTTTATTTTTTAAAATTTATCTTCTATTGGTTTATTTCACTCATTTGTTACTACAATGTTTTTTTTTTGGTTTTTTTTTTTTTTTTTTATTGAAGGCAATGAGGTTAAGTGACTTTGTCCAAAGTCCAGCTAGGCAATTATTAAATGTCTGAGGTCAGATTTGAACTTGGGGTCCTTATGACTCCAAGGCCAGTGCTCTATCCACTGTGACAATTAGCTGCTCCCTTACTACAATATTTTTGGGTGATTTTATCATTCATTTTTGTGCAAATCTTGGTTTCAATTAATTGATTAAAAACACAACAATTTAAATGATTTACTTATTTACTCAACAATCCATCTTAGCTCTGGATCTTTATAATTGCCAGAATTCATGACCTTCTTATTGCAGTCTTTTAGAATTTTTAAGTTTATTTCAAACCTCACATTGGTTTGTCTTGGGAAATTTGTCCTGGTTTTCCTTTTTATTAGAATCTATCCTTATTAAAATTATCTTGATTGTACAAGAGTGGAGTCAAAACTACCTGAACACCTAGCTAATTTAGTCTTGGCATTCTACTTAACTGAAAAATAACCAGAATGATGAATGAAAAGTCCAATAGAAGTACTGAATGAAGAAAAATTAAAAAGGTATAGAAAATTATTTCTTTGTGGTTAAAAGATTTAATTTCAGTTTATGAGACCTGTATCAAGTTAGATGCAATTGGAGACTACCAAAAATGTAGCATTCTACTTAAAATCATTGAGAAAGAATATCCTCAATGAATGAGAGACCTAGGTTTCAACTTGTGGACTCCTCCTGCTCTCTCTCCCCTTTGGTTAAAGGAAAATCTTAGTTTTTCAAAGTCCAAAGCATTTCAAATTTCTAATTTTTCTCTTCATATTTTAAATTTATTCCACACAGGAAAGTAATGACTAATAAATGTATCCATATTATGACCTACGAAGTATCTAGATGGCACAATGGCTAGAATGCTCAATCTGGAGTCATAAAGACCTGAATTCAGATCTGGATTCAAATACTTATTGAACAAATGGACATGGGAAATTCATGTAAATGTTTTTTACCTCAATTCCTTGATAAAAATAAAGATATTAATAGGATCATCTCCCAATATTGGTATGAGGATCAAATAGGATAAAAATTAAAAAGTGGACTATCTCTGATCACAGCTAGCACTCTGTAAATGGCAGTTGTTTGTATTAGTTAGAGTCATAGTGGATATAGATTCATCACTTCTAAATTAACTTCTTGGGCTCCCACAAATAAGAGGGGGAGTATTAAGGACTTCCATGAATGAGGAGCTGTAAGTTAGTCATTGTCCCATATGCTAATGAAGTGTGAATCCACTTTCCCTTGAATTTATCTTTTTCCCTTTTTACCTTTCCAGGGATCTTTTCAGTCTCCTGTTTGAAGGCCAAATTTTCTTTTATCAGGAAAAGTTGAAAGTCTCCTAAATAGTTAAATGTTCATCTTTTCCCCTGGAAGAGAAGGCTCAGTTTTGCTGGATAGTGAATTCTTGACTGTATTCCAAGTTCCCTAGCTCTCTGGAATATCATATTCCAGGCCCTTTGATCCCTTAAAGTTGATGTAACCAACAGTTGATGCAGTCCTGACTGAGACTACTTGGTATTTAAATTATTTCTTTCTGGCTGCTTGAAGAATTTTCTCTTTGATCTGATAATTCTGGAGTTTGGCCACAATATTCTTTGGTATTTTCATTTGGGGATCCCTTTGAGGAGCGGGGATTAATGTATTATTAATGTATTATTTTGCCCTCTGGTTCCAAGGATATCAGAACAGTTCTCCTTTCCTATATCCTGAAATATTGTTCCCAAACTTTTTTCCCTCTTTAAGGTGTTCAGGAAGTCCTATGATTCTTAAATTGTCTCTTCTGGATCTATTTTCCCAGATTTATTGTTTTGCCAATGACATATCTTATTTTTCTTCTATTTTTTTCATTTTTTTTAATTTTGTTTAACAAATTCTTGGTATCTCAAGAAGTCATTAGTTTCCATAGAATCCAGTCCTTGTTTTAAAGAAGAGTTTTCTTCATTTACCTTTTGCATTTGTTTCCAGTTGATCAGTTCTATTTTTGAAGGAGTTTTCCATTTGCCCAATTGTGTTTTGGGGAGAATTATTTTCATCTTTCAATTGTCCAATTACATTTTCCTTTTGTTGTTGTTGTTGCTTATTTGTTTTTTGCAAGGTGATGGGGTTTCCTAAGGTCTGACAGCTAGACAATTATTTTAAACTCCATTCTGATCTCTTCTAAGAAGTCTTTCTGTGCTAGAGACCAATTCATATTCTCCCCCAAGACTCTAGTCCTCTCTGAGTTAGGATCCTTGTCTTCAAAGTGACATTCTGGCCTTTTTTCATTTTGGGTCCTTTCCCTCAGGTCTTGTGCTGGTGGAGGGGTTGGTTCACAGACCCTGGGTATTAAGATCCCTAGAGGCCTTGACCACTTCAGGGGTTATTCAATATGTTGGCCTGTAGAAGATGCCAGAAACTTTCTCTGGCTTGTCTGTGATGTTGATTAGTAGCCTCCTCCCTATGCCTGTTGGAGGTGTGGGTCTAAACTATCAGCAAATAATTTGGGCTGGGCCCTGCAGCTAGATAATCTACTTAATCCCCAATTAGCAATGGCAGAGATCTGTAGCCAGCTCCTGAGCCTGGGGCAAAGTGTAAACACCAGACCAAGGCTGTTTGTTCTGGAGAAAGTCTTGTTCTCTCAAAGGAATGGGGTGGGGGAGGGAACTCAGCTAGATTCATGGGGACTCCACTGAAAACACAGGGTCTTATGATTTTGGTCTTCCAGCCAGTCAAACTGATCAGAAAGATATCTGGGCTGCCGTTCTGAAGCTCTCCCCTACCCCCCAACCCCACATAAAGCAAATGCTCCTGTGACTGTTCTCAGGTCAGTTCCTTGGTCTCAGCCTGAAGCCCTCTGCTCTCTGCCAGGACTCACCCACCCTCGCCTGAGACAGATCTTGCTGGTAGATGTTCTTCTCCTCAGTTCTTCTCTGGGTTCTGTAGATTCAAAATCTGTTAAGAGGCTTAGGTCATGTTAGTTCTGAGGGAAAGACAGTAGAGTTTAAAACAGTGTTTGGCTGCTCTCTGCCATCTTGGCCAGAAGAACCCTTGCATTTCTCCCTTGAATTTTCTATGTACTTTTAGGAGAATGTTACAGAATTTTAGGAAGATAGTTTATACTAATTGTTTTTACTAAATAATCTTTGTAAATGACCTTTTTGGTATTAACTTATGTCTTACTAACTAAATTAATATTCTACAGGTAGCCACAAGAGAAAGCTCATCAATGGGGACCCAAATCACTGCAATTAGACTCATCCCTAATTCCGCAGGAGTACCACTAGAACTCCAATGTGAGTGATGTAGACTTACAATATTCCCTCAAAGCCTTCTTTTGAGGGTGGAGTTGAGATTTGAATGCTCAAAGTCAATGTAGACTCCATATTTAGATATTAGTCAGCATGTTATTTCTATCTATAAGTATATTTGTATTAGTTTTCTTGCTGTTTCTTTGTTCTTATTTTGTTATATCCTGTGCCAAGGTATCCCATTTTTTTAAATGAAAACATAAAACATTCTAGTAGTTAGTCTCATAATGTTCATCCTTCCTACCTTTCTAGTATCCTTAAACTTTCTTCTTTTGTGAATCAATCAATGTTCCAACTATACAATATACTACATCATCCATCTCATGCTCATTATATTGGCTATTTTTTATATCTTGAATGCACTTCCTTTCCATTTATACTTCTTAAGTTATTGATGTTCCTTCAAATCTCATATCAACACATAATTTTTGCTGAGGTCTTTCCCAGGATCACTAACCTAGCAATGCCTTCCCCTTCAGAATGTCTCCCTATCTACTATAGTTTTCTTATATGTACCTAGTTAAGTATTTTTCTGGTTGGTTCTTGTCCTTCCTTATTGAAGAAGACTAAAATGATATCACTGCATTTGAGACAAAATGTGTTTTATCTGATTGTGACTAATCAGGACAATAGGAGCTTGGAATCCTCCACCAAAGATCTGGGAGAATAGTGCATGAGAACACTTGGGGTTCTTAGTCTGAATTTACATATATAGCACATTTCCTTTGAACTGGTTTCAATTCACCCTCTCTGATAATGGCATGCCATATTTGGCAGTCCTGTACCAATGTCTCCCATGCTATGCAATCAGTTCTAAAGTTCATCAGAAAAATCTTCATGGTATCCCAGCATCAGTTCTTCTGACCCTCTCGTAAGCCCTTGTCCTATGTGAGATCTCCATAAAACAGTTTTTTGGGAAGTAAATTCTTGCATTCCAATACCATGTCCAGACCATCACCATTGCACTCTCTGTAGTAATGTTGGAATGCTATCTAGTTTACCTTGAGAAAGGACTTCAATGTCTGGGATCTTCTGCTTCCTGGGGATCTTCAGAATCTTTCTAAGACAATTTAAATGAAAGTGATTCAATTTCTTGACATGGTGCTGGTAGATAGATTGTCAAGGTTGCAAAGGCATATATCCATGAAGTCAGCACAATGGCTCTGTAGACTTTCAGTTTGGTAGTCAGTCTAATACCTCTTCTCTCCTACACTTTATTTTGGAGAATCCCAAATACTGAGCTACCTCTGACAATATATGTGCCAACTTCATTATCAATGTGTGCCTCCTTGGAAAGATCACTGCCAAGACAAGTGAATTTGTCCGCAGTATTCAAAACTTCTCCATTTGCGGGATTTGATGGTTTCACATATGATGGTGTGGTGTGTTGGTTGATGGAGCCCTGTTGTTTTCTTGGTGTTAATTGTTAGGCCAAAATTAGCACAAGAAGCAGAGAATCAATTCATATTCTTTTTTTTACATTAATACTTTTTTTACTGTATTGAGTGCACAATCATCTGGAGATAGAAGATCATGCCCAAATTCTGGTATTGGAATAGGAACACTGATGTCAGTTACTGTTGTTACCTTTGTATTTATAGCACTTGCTGGCAAAAAGTAAACACTTCAGCATCCAGTCGTCTTTACAATCTACCTCTCTATGCCTTTCTGGTCTTCACATTATTTGCAACCATCCCATTCACTTGTACTCTTCTATGAAGTAATGCTCATCTCCTTGATGATCCTTGAAAAATACTCTCTGGGCAGTTATATTGGCCCCCTCTTCTTGAATAAATTCATCACTGCTAAAAATAATTCTACTTCCAAAGAAAGCTTTTCCTGGTTAGTCTTAATTCCAGTGCTTTCCCTTTGTTGAATATTTGGTAGGGTAAGGCCTTGTTCCCCTGACATAGGAAAGGTCAACAGGAAAGGTCTCTTGCACCAGAAAGAGAAAGGAGCACAATGGCACAATGCAATACAAGCCATGCCAATGCAGACTGAACCTCCAGTATATTTTGTTTGTGTGTGTGTATATATATATATATTTTTTTTTCTCTCCTATAATATTGTGAACTGAAAGATTGAAGTAAATGTTTTTGTTAGTAATTTGTCTATTAATAGCATAATGTCCTGAATATAGTAGGTACCTGATAGACGTTCCCTGAATTAAACCCTAACCTCTGCCCCCTTTTATTTTGGATTTGGTTCTTTAAATAAGAGCAGAAGTGAATGGAAGTTTGAAAAGTCTGTCTTCTTTATTACAGCTTCAGGGAATGCAGTAGAAATCTCCTTGGCTCATTAGTGGTGATTATAGAACAAGAGCAATTCAAAGAGGAAGTAACAGCTGTTCAGAAATGCAAGTGAAGAAATTAGAGCAGAAATGCAGGTAAAATATGGGCACTTTGAAAATAATTGTAGTTGCATCAAATAGGTGCACTTTGAACATTATTTAAAAATACCTTTTAAAATGCTTAAAATCCCAGGAAACCTAATTCAATAAGGAATGGATACGACAGCTACTTCAAAAGGGTGGGGGTGGTAGGGGTACTATATAAGTTATTCATTTAAATCCCTGTTCTGTCGCTGAGTCCAGATGGTTTTTCCCTCTTTTGAGGACTTTTTAGGAGGTTACAGTTCTTCAGTCAGAGAACTTTTGAGTCAAGAGTTGACAAATTGCTCCTATGAAGGTAATTTTATGTACCTTATTGCACATTTGTATGAAAATGCCCCACTACCAGAAAGTACTCAAGTCAGAATACTAAGAAAAAGATCTATAATTAGACTGATTTGCAAGAGTTGTTTGGATTAACTTTGATTATTATAGTCAATGGAACATTTAGCACTAACATTGTGAAATAAAAATACATTTACCTTTTGTAATTGAATTAATATTTAATTTTAATGTCACATATCTATTTCCTCTTCATTGATAACCATACTCAAGTTCAAGGACAAGATTTCCAATTTAGCTTTCCTACCACCTGATACATTTTCCCAATGGACCACTCTGCTCATGTCACTCTCTCCCTCTCTCTCTTTCTCTCACACACACACACACACACACACACACACACACACACACACACACACACACATTCAATAGATCAAACACCATGTATTATTCTTCACATGAAGTAATGTGTGTAAAATGCTTAGATTACCTTAAAAATCTACAAATCAAAATATCAGTAGCCATAGTAGCAACAGAAGTAAAATAAATAGAAATAATTATAGATGCAGTAGCAATATGAACTGTAACTGCAATAGTAACAATAATATTAACAATGGTATTAATAGCAATAATAGAATAATTGAAGGAAGTAGCAAGAGTATCAATAGTCGTAGAAATAATAATAAAAATAAGAGTAGAAGCACCAAAACAGGAGCAAAAGGGTTGCTGTACTTGTGCTATAATGCCTAGTAGTAAGCACAATCAAAACAAATAGGAGTGCAGAGTCAAGATGGTATAATAAAACAGACACTTGTTTGAATTTTCCCAAGTTTGCTTCCAAGTATAAAATAATGCCCCGACCCCCACCCCATCCAAATTCATTCTAGAGCAGTACAACCAACAAAATGAGCTTCTAGGACAAGACAATTTAGAATAATGATAGGAAATAAACTGTCTCATTTGGGTAAAAGGAGATCAAAATTCAGTGACGGATGCCTAGGCAAGAAAAGTCATGAACCAGCAAGCCAGCAATAGAACCCTAAGCCCCAGTGCACGTCAGCAGTAAGACTTTATGGCCTCAGGTACAGATGATAGGGTAAGGCCTTGATCCCCTGACACAAACTCAGGAAAGGTCAACAGGAAAGGTCTCTTACACCAGAAAGAGAAAGGAACACAATGCAACACAAGCCATGACAATGCAGACTGACCCTCAGCAATGCAGGAATAGGCATCAAGGCAAGTGTATTAATGGTAACAATAATGGTTTCCAGATCCTTCAGCCCATGGATGCCAAAGACAATTTAGAAGATCAGAAGTTTCTCATGCCATGGTAAGAATGCCGCAAAATCCAGTCCTGTTTGTTGCTTCAGTGCAGCTCAGGTCCCAATAAACTAAAAACAGGCTTTGGGAGTCATTGAATCAGTAGAGATGGCAGTTGCTTCTGGAGATCTCAATTCACATTTAGTAAGGAGTTGGAAGGAGATTACAGGGGTCTCTTTGCTAGCACTAAGAAACCTCTGTTGATTTGTTGATATTCAAATATGGGTCACAGTTCCAGGGAGAGGAGAAGCAGGGGCACACCATAGTTTGCTTCCACAGGGGAGCAGAAACAATCTTCACAGTTCTAGGGTGGAAAAGAGTGTTTGTGATCACTCACAGACCAGAGCACAAGTCTGGAGAGTAGTAAACATCTCTTCTTAGATGATATGATATCAGTATCTCTGAAAAGAGATGCAAAGAACCTCAGAAGTTTGGAACAGTGTCCACCATTCTGGAAATAGAGTTCAATTTCAACAAAAAGTTAAAATATAAAGTTAAAATAAGCTAGAAAGAAGAAAAACAAAAGTAAATGAAAATAAAAAGGAAATTTTGACCATAGAAAGCTACTATGGCATCAAGGAATTTCAAAATATATATACTCAGAAAAAAGATGACTAAATTAAAGCTCCTCCTTCTAAAGTCTCTAAGAAAAATATGAATTGGTCTCAGACAATGGAAAACTTCAAAAATGCTTCAGAAATCATGTAAGAGTGGTAGATTGGAAATGAAAGGGATGCAAGAAAACCATAAGGAGACACAAAAAAGAAATTAATGAAGAAAATAACAGCTTTAAAAACCAGACTAAGTCAAATAGTAAACAAGACACCAATTAGAGAAAAATGTCTTTAAACCAAAATTAGACCAAATGGAAAATGAGGGAGAAAAATTCAATGAAGAAAATAACTTCTTATAGAGTAGAATTGGTCAAAAGAGATAAAATAGTTACAAAGATTCCCTGAAGAAAATAATTCCATAAAAATTAGAATTTAGTAAAAATAAGCTAACTTTATGAGTGCTCAAGAACATTTTTTTACAAAACCAAAAGCATAAAAATAGAAGACAATGTGAAATATTTTTATGAATAGTTTGTTTTTCCAACTAGATAAAATAATAGTTTTTGCCAAGTTTGTAAGGTTTTGAGTTTTACAATTTTTCTCACTCCTCCCCTTTCTTCCCCCCCTCACCTTAGCAAAAAACTAATATGATATAGGTTTTTTACATTTGTAATTATGCTTAACATAGATTCATGCTGAACATGAGAGAAGAATCAGAAAAGACAGAAAAGATTAGGAAAAATTGACAAATGGGGCAGCTAGGTGGCATAGTGGATAAACCACCGGCCCTGGAGTCAGGAGTACCTGGGTTCAAATCCGGTCTCAGACACTTAATAATTACCTAGCTGTGTGGCTTTGGGCAAACCACCTAACCCTGTTTGCCTTGCAAAAACCTATAGCACATAAGACAAATTTAAAAATTAAAGATAATAGACTTTGGTCTTCATTTAAACTCCAAAGTTCCTTGGATGTTAGTTTTCATTTCAAGTCCCTTCCAAATGTCTTTGATTACTGTCCTGCTGAAAAATAACAAGTCCATCATGGTCGATCATAACCCCGTGTTATTATTGTTAATGTGTATAATGGTCTGGTTCTGCTCATGTCACTCTGCATCAATTCATACAAGTCATTCCAGGTTTTTGTGAAATCCCCTCCTTTGTGATTTCTTATAGAAAAACAGTGTTCTATCACATACATATAACAGAAATTGTCCAGGCATTCCCCAGTTGTTGAATATTCCCTCAATTTCCAATTCTTCGATCCTACAAAAACATCTGCTATGATATTTTTGTACATGTGAGGCTTTTATGCTTTTTCATGATCTCTTCAGGATATAAAACCCAATAATGGTATTGCTAGATCAAAAGGTTCACAGATTTTTTATCGCCTTATGTGCATAATTCCAAATAGCTCTCCAGAAAGGTCGGATCAGTTCACAACTCCACCAACAATGCATTAGTGTCTTGAGTTTTCCCATAGCCCCTCTAACACTGATCATTATCCCTTCTAGTCTTCTTATTGACCAATTTGAGAGGTATAAGAGGGTACCTCAGAGAAACTTTAATTTGCATTTCTCTATTAAATAATGGTTTAGAGAAGTCTTTCATATAACAATTGATAGCTTTGATTTCTTTGATAATTGCCTTTCTATATCATTTGATCATTTATCAGTTGGAGAATGACTTTTTTAAAATAAATTTGGCTCAGTTTTCTATATATTTTAGAAATAAGTCCTTTGAAAGAAACACTAGATATAAAAATTGTTTCCCAATTTAATATGTACCTTTTAATCTTGATTACAGTGGTTGTGTTTGTGCAAACTTTTTACTTTAATGTAATCAAAATTATCCAGTTTGTTTTGGTATAATAATGTTCTCTATCTCTTCTCTCTTTTTTTTTAATTCCCCTTTCCATAGATCTAAATGGTACCTTGTTCTCCTAATTATCTTACAATATTGCCTTTCATGTCTAAACCCTATACCTATAAGATCTTTGATCTCTTCCTAGTTTCTCCATACTATCTTCCAGTTTTCTCAGGAGATTTTATAGAAGAGTCAGTTCTTATCCCATAAGTTTGAATCTTTGGGTTTATCAAATAGTAAATTATTGTAATAATTTACTTCTTACTCTTTTGCACCTAATCTATTCCATTGATCCACCATTCTATTTCTTAGACAGGACAAAACAATTTTGAAAACTAATGCTTTAAAATATTTTAGATCTGGTATGGCTAGGCTACATTCCTTTCCATTTTTCCCCATTAATTCCCTTGATATTCATGACTTTTTGTTCCTCCATATAAATTTAGCTACTATTTTTACTATTTTTTCTACTCCCTAAGGTAATATTTTGGAAGTTTGATTGGTTTGGCACCAAATAAATAATTTCATTAAGGTAGAATTTTCAATGTAATTATATTAGCTCAGGCTACCCATGATATTTGTCCAGTTATTTAGATCTGATTGTATTAATGTGAAAAGTGTTTTACAATTGTTTTCATGAAATTTCTGAGTGTATCTTAGCAGTTATTTTATGTTGTCTGAAGTTATTTTAAATGGGACTTCTCTTTCTATCTCTTATTGGTATCTTGTGAGTAATATATAGAATTGCTGATTATTTATGTGAGTTTATTTTATATCCTACAACTTTGCTAAAGTTCCTAATTGTTTCCAGTAGGTGTTTAGATGATTTTCTAGGGTTTTTCTAGATATACCACCATGTCATCTGCAAAGAGTGAGAGTTTTATTTCTTCCTTACTGATTCTGAGTCTTTCAATTTTTTTCTTCCCTTAATGATAAAGCTAACATTTCTAATAATACTGAATAATAGTGGTGATAACAGGCATATTTGTTTCACCCTTCATGTTATTAGGAATGCTAGTTTATCTCCATTACATATCATGTTTGTTGATAGTTTCACATAGATACTGCTTATAATTTTAAAGAATATTGCATTTATTTCAATGCTCTAGAGGGTTTTTAGTACGAAAGAGTCCTGTATTTTGTCAAAAGCTTTTTTAGCATCTTTTGAGATGATCAGATGATTTCTATTAGGTTTGCAATTGCTATGATCAATTGTTGCTATCCTTACCTTTTTCACTTTAGTTGAAGCATAATATATTCTGCTCAAGCTTTTCACTTTTACTCTGTGTTTCTCTGTTTCAAATTTGATTCTTGTAAACAGCATATTTAAGATTCTGTTTTTTTAATCCACTCTGCTAACCACTTCTGTTTTATAGAAAAGCTCCAATTTACATTCAAAGTTGTAATTACTAACTCTTTATTGCCCTCCTTGCTATTTCCCATCCGTTTTTATTTTATCCCCCCCCCTTCTTTCACTTTATCCGTCCTTCCCAATATTATGTATATGTAATGGGAAATATTTCATTGGAAAAGCAACTGACCTAGAAAATAGATTTAGGAGAGTTAATGTAAGAATTATTTGAGTCCCTGAAAGTCATTAATAAAATAAAGAATTGGGAAGGCTAGGTGGCACAGTGGATAGAGCACTGGCCCTGGAGTCAGGAGTACCTGAGTTCAAATCCGGGCTCAGTCACTTAATAATTACCTAGCTGTGTGGCCTTGGGCAAGCCACTTAACCCCATTTGCCTTGCAAAAGCCTAAAAGTAAAATAAATTAAATTAAAATAAAATAAAATAATAAAATAAAATAAAATAATAAAATAACAAATCCAGAAAATTACTTTCAAAAATTTTTCAACTTAAATTGCATTAATATTCTAGAACCAGAGTGTAAAATAGAAATTGAAAGAATCCACGGGTCTCCTCCTAAGATTCCAAAATGAAAATTCCCAGGAATATTATAGCCACATTCCAGAGCTCCCAGGTGAAGGGAAAAGTTTTCAAGAAAACAAATTAACCATTCAAATATCATGAAGCCAGTCACTATAACTCAAGATTAAGCAGCTGGCTACATTATAGACCCATAGGGCTTGGAATATTATATTTAGGAAAACAAAAGACCTTGGATTGCCACCAAAAATTAACTACCCAGAAAAACTGAGTGAATTGTTCCAGGGGTAAAGATGGACATGCAATGAAATATAGAACTTTCAAATATTCCTGATGAAAATACTGGAATTAAACAAAAAATATGATCCTCAAATTCTACTCAATGGAAGTATAAAAAGGTAAACAAGAATGGGATATCATAAAGGACTAAATGATGATGTTCTGCTTATATTTCAACATGGGAAAAGATAGTGATAACTCATACAAACTTTGTCATTATCAGGGCATTTAGGAAGATTATATATAGACATAGGGCATGGGTGTGAGCTGAATATGAAGGGAAGGGATGATCTCTAAGAAAATTAAATTAAGTGTTGAAAGATGAATGTCCTGGGATAAAGGGAAAGGGGGAGGTAGAATAGGCAAAAATGATCTCACATAAAATAGGTCAGAAAAGTTTTTATGAAGAAGTGGAAGGGGAGAAGTGAATTGGAATGAGTGAGCCTTACTCTTATCAGAATTGTCTCAAAGAGGGAATTGAGTACACTCAGTTGAGTCTAGAATTCTATCTTATCATACAGACAAGTAGAAGGGAATGGGGATAAGGAAAATGGAAGATGGGGTTGATATAAAGGAAATTAGATTGGGGAAGGGTTAGTCAGAGACAAAACATTCTTGTGGAAGGAAAGGGTGAAAAGAGATAATTAGAATCAATAGGGATGGGGGAATGGGATGGAGGGAAATACAGTTAGAAATTTATAGCTGGAAAAAATGGAGGAAGAGACTCATTTCTAGAATATAGAGAAGTGAGTCAAATTTGTAAAAAATAAGAGCCATTCCCCAATTGATAAATGATCAAAAGATATAAACAGTTTTCAAATGAGGTAATCAAGGAAGTAATATTTTTTTTAAAAAATGTCCTAACTCATTGTAGATTGGACAAATGCAAATAAAAACAATTCTGAGATATTACCTTATACTTATTAGATTGACTAATAGGACAGAAAAGGGAAATGACAACTGGTGAAGGAAAATGAGACATTAATACTTTGTTGGTGGAGTTGTAAATTGAATTAACTATTCTATAGAGCAATTTAGACCTGCTCCAAGGGCTATAAAACTATGCCTACCCTTGCCCTGGCAATGCCACCACTACTTTTATTCCAAAAGAGATGATAAACAGAGAGTAAAAGGATCTTACCTTTTCTCAGCATTTCTGAAAGACTTATGATGAAGAATACTATTCATCCTAAAGACAGAGCAAATGGTTTCTGAAAACAGACAAAAGCATGCTTTTAATTTTCACATTATTTTTCATGAGGTTTCTCTTTTTTTGAGAGGGTGGAGGTTATGTTTACTTTTACGAAATAACTATTGTAGTAGAGTTTTTCTGTGACTACACATTTATTTTACCTAAAAAAGAAAAAAAGTAAGCATATTATAGTGAAAGAGTTCTACTAACCCAAAAACTGGTGTGGTGTACTGTTTGGTGAAGCACGGGGGTATCAATCATCATTCATCAGAAACATTCCTCCCTAGTTAGATAGAAGAGATGTTGCTGGTAATGCAATGACATGCTGAGCACATATAGGATTCGATAGCTCAGGAACCACAGTTGCCTTGACCAGGTATGTCTCTGTATACATTTGTCTCTTGGGTCATGTACTCTATGTGTGTTAGCAAGGATGTTGTGTGCATTTGAAGGAGAGATGGAAGTTGATGAGGGTTCATGGGGAAGATGTTTTATAATTATCATGCATATTATGACATTTTGATAAATTTCTTTGAGTTAAAAAAATTATGAGCTAGATGCTTTCAGGAAAAAGCTGGAAAGACAACAGGAGCTGATGCAAAGTGAAATGTACTGTGTACAAAGTAATAATTTTATTGTAGGATGATCAGCTGTGAATGAATGCCATCCATCCCTAGATAAAGAGCTGACAGTGTCTGAATACATATTGAAGAATGTTTTTTGAACTTTATTTCTGAGGATTATTTTTTGGAGGGTCTATGTTTCCTTTTATAACATGATTATTATGGAAATATTTTTGCATAACTACCCATTTACAATCTATAAAAGGAGAGAATTTGAAACTCAAATTTTAAAAATGACAGTTAAAAATGTTTTTACCTGAAAGTGGAGAAAAAATACAATATTCTTAAAAAGGTAGAAAACAATTTCTTAAGAGATATGAATAGGGGTGGCTAGGTGGTACAGTGGATAGAGCACCGACCTTGAAGTCAGGAGTACCTGAGTTCCGACCTCAAACACTTAATAATTACCTAGCTGTCTGACCTTGGGCAAGCCACTTAACCCCATTGCCTTTCAAAAAAACTTAAAAAAAAGAATTATGAATGGATAAGTGGAAGGAAATGCTTCTAAAAGATATCAAGAAGCAGTAAAATAAAATCAAACAAAGAAAAAAAGAAAAAAATGTGAAATATGTCATAGAGAAGCAACTGACCTAGAAAATTACTTCCAGGAAGATAATTTAATAATTATTGAACCACTGCAAAGTCATGATAATCAAAAATGGACCTGAATATCATATTTTAAGAAATCAGTAAAACAGTTCTAATGTTCTAGAACCAGAGTATCAAACTGAAGTTGAAGAAATCTGCCAATCAATTCTTGAAACAGAAATCCTGATGAAAATTCTCAGGAAAAAAATAGCAAAATTCCCAAACTCACATGTTTAGTAGAAAATGCTGTGAGCAACTAGAAAGGAAAATAAAAACTGTAATGTTGAGAAGTCACTGATGGATTGCACATAAACTGGTGGCTTCAATACGGAAGGATTGCAAGACTTTGAATGTAATATTCAAGAAGGTAAAACAGCTTGGATTCAAACCAAGAATCCCCTACCTAACAAAATTGAGCAGAATTTTTTGGAGGAGTGAAAAATGAACAATTTGAAACAATTAATATGGTCATCAAAGAATAAAACTATCACTCTTTGAATCTACTATGTTGGTATACTTAGAGAATACTAGAGAATCTCTTCTAAAAAGAAGTTGAAACAATTAAAAAATTTAGCAAAGTTGTAGGACATAAAATAAACCCATATGGTTCATCAGCATTTCTATTTATTATCAACAAAATCTGGCAGCAAGAGATAGCAAGATAAATTCCATTTAGCATATCTGTAAATAATGTAACATGTTTGAAAGTTCATTTGCCAAGATAAACCCAAGAATATATGAACTCATTTAACAGAACAATTTTCACACAATTAAATTAGATCTAAAACTTTAGCAAAATTTCAATTTTTTCATGTGTAGCTTGTCAATATTACAAAAATGATAACTTTATCCAGATTAACATACTTATTCAGTGCCATGTCAATCAAGGTACCAAAATATTTTATAAAACTATAGAAATTAGCAACAAAATTTTACTTGAAGTAGTAAAGGTAAAAAAAATCAGAGTATTGATGGGAAAAATGTAAAAAAATACAGTTAGCCAGAGCAGCTCTCACACTATTTTATAAAGATATCATCAGTAAATTGAGAAATAGAGTAGTAAACTAAGAAAATAGATTAGGAACATGATACATAGTATTAACCATATTAATTTTTTGTTAAATCCATAAAATCAAGTTTTGGGGAGAACTCACTATTTGGAAAAAACTGGGAAATTGGAAATAGAATGGAAGAAACTAGATATAGACCAATATCTTAAAATGGATAGGTAAATTAGACAAAATAGGAGAATAAGAAATAGTTTACCTGTACGATTTAAGAAGAGAAGAATTTATGACCAATAAGGAATAGGGAGCATTATGACATACAAAATGAATAACTTTATTATATTAAATTTAAAAGGATTTGCACAAACAAAAGCAATGCTACCAAGATTAGAAGGAAAGTAGAATGCTAGCACTGGGAGGAATAATAGCAAGTGTCTCTGATAAAAACATCATTTCTCAAATGTTTAGAGAATTGAGTCAAATTTATAAGAAGGAATCTCATTCTCCAGTTGATTAATGGTCAAAGGATATGAACAGGCAGTTTTCAGAAGAAGAAATCAAAGTTATCTAAAAAGATACTTTAAATCACTCTGCATTAGTGAAATGCAAATAAAACAATTCTGAGGTACCACCTCATACTTATCAGAGTGGCTAATATGATCAAAAAGGGAAATGATAAATATTGAAGAGGATGTGGGGAAAATTGGGACAGTAATGCACAATTGGGCAAGTGATCTGATTCGACTATTTTGGAGAACAATGGAGAGGAACACTATGCACAAAAGGGAATAAAATTGTGCATATCCTTTTCTTCAAACATTACCACTACTGAATTTTATTTTTTTAAGAAAAAGGATCTATGTGTGTGTTTTATGCTGATGCAAAAAAAAATTGTTAAATTAAGAGATATCCATTACTCAGGAAATGACTAAGAAAATTATGGTATTTGATTGTAGTAACTTATTATTTTGTCATAGAAATGATGAGCAGGATATTGTTTAGGAAAAAAACTAGTAAGACAAAAATCTATGCAAAGTTGAATGAGCTGAACCAGGATAACACTGTACACGATAACAGTAATAGTGCATGTTGATGAATTATGAATGAATTAGCTTTTCTCAGATATACAATCATCTAGGTCAATTCCAAAGAACTCATGATGAAAAATCCTATCTATATCCAAAGATAGCTCTTATGGTATCTGAAAGTAGATCAAAGGAAAGTACTTTTCACTTTTTTGTGTGTTTTCTTTTTGTTCTTTCTTCTTATACAACTATGACTAATATGGTAATGTTTTATTTGACAGTACAAGTTATATAACATTGTTTACCATTTTCAAAAGAGGAGAAGGAAAGGAGGGAGAGAGAAGAAGTTGGAACTCAAAATCTTGTGAAACTGATGAAAATTGTCTTGACAATGTAATCAGGAAAAATAAAATATTAAAAACACAAAAATAGTCATTAGTTAGCAATAATGATAGCAATGCACAGTAGAATCACTTACACTAATAGAAGTAGCAATAGTAGTCGTGGTAATTGGTATCCATAGTAGTGATAGTATTATTACTTTTAGTAGTAATATTGAAAGATGGTAGTAATAATAAACATAGCAGTAACAGCACTAATGGTAAAAGCAGAGTAATAATAGTAGTCATAGCCACAATTGTAATATTAAAAATATTGGCAACTATATTAACTGCAACTAGAGTAGTATTAATAACAGTGTTTCCTATGGTTGGAGTAGTAGTTAGACTTGGAGTTAGAGTCGGAATTGTACAAGTAACAATGGTGGTGGTGGCAGTAGTAGTTGTAATAATAAAAAGGTTTTGTAGAAGCAATTGTTGTAATAAAAGGTGTTGTAGTAGCACTTGGAATAATAAGAGTCATCAGAGTAAGTTGTTATTTTTGTAGCTTACAGATTTTTATGATATGAATTCCAGAACTTTGTCATCATGGATGAAAAAGCAGTTAGGAATGAAAAAAAAAAAGAATGAAGAAAATCTATGCAGAAGACTTCAAGGCTCGCATCTGATATTTCATTAGAAATTAAATTGGGGCAGACTGAGTCATTACACCCCAACACTTCATCTTTTCCCTCCTAGGTGCTATTGTGTCCTATAAAGTGGAGTGTTGTGCAATATCAAGAAAAGAATCACTTGGAAATTCTGATTCTGACATCCACTACCTGTATGACTTTCAATAGACCATTTAATCTCTGTAGACCTGTTTTCGTACCTATAAAGTAAAGGCATCAGATAGGATGATCTCTATAGATCCTTTGAATTCTCATAATCTTATTTTTGGAGCCCAGATAAGTGGTGCCCTGGATTTATGAGGATGAGTGTTTGAATCCTGCCTCAGACACTTTGCACTTACTAGCTGTGTGGCCTTTGGCATTTCACTTAACCTTGATTATCTGGCATCCCAAACCATCTCTAGTCATCATGACTCATTTCTGACCATTGGATCTAGATGACTTTGAAGGGAAAAGTCTGGTGATTTAGCACCATGTCCTTTTACCCAGTCAGTTCATGTGCTTGTCACATCATTCTTTATCTCATTGTCTTCTCTGTAAGTATATACATATATATATATATATATATATAGACATATATATAGACATATATATATATCCTATTTATCTTATTCATATATTCATATATATGTGTATATATATATATATATATATACACATGTGTGTATGTATTAGCTCTTTTCATTTTGTCATGCTCATCAGATTGTGACTTTCTTGACAGTATATTGTCTATCATATAGTTCCTGGCATATAAAAATTATAAACAATGATTGTAAAGGGTCTTGCCTCTTACCTCCATGAGAATAGTTATTCTTCATTTTATACCTCCTTATCTCCTTCCATCTTTCCTTCCTTCCTTCCTTCCTTCCTTCCTTCCTTCCTTTCTTCTTTCTTCCTTCCTTCTACAGAGCCTAACATGGTGTCTTTCTGGTATAGTAATCATGTGATTAGCATCTGAATTTGATTCTTCTAGAATACACTGAAGCTAGCTCCACAAGGCCAAATACTCTTTCCTCCTTCCCTCAGAAAATTCTACTTGAATTTTCCCATCCTGAAAAGGCATTCACTTTTATTTTTACCAAAAAGAAAATCCATTGAAAAACTTGTGAACCATGAATAAAATATTTCTGAAATCTAATTCAGCATATGGCTGGTCCAGCCCCTAGAACAGCCCTGTCTTCTTATGCTTTATCCAAGTTATAATGGCACAAAGGAGATTTATTGAGTGGGCTGGGAGTGAATATTTCTGGTTTAGGACAAGAAAAGCCCAGGTGAAATTCTATAGGGAAAATTCCATGGTCAACTTGAATTTCAAAATAGTCTAATATGTGCATCTGAAATAAGCCAGTACAGCCTCATATGAGTCCAATTGTCAGCCTCATGCTTCCATGGCAATCATATTTACAAATGTCTTATCATGCTGTAACCCAATGGAAGCCCTTTGCTCATTCTGGCACATTTCCGAGGGAAAGAAAGTAGCTGTCAATGCCCTTTTATTCTTATTAAAAATGTCTGTTAATAGTAATCAGCAAATGCCACCTGCACCAAGAATTTAAACAGGCATAGACTCACATGCATGTATGTGTGCACGTGCGCACACACTCACACACACACACACACACACACACACACACACACACACACGTCATCACCTTCACCAACAGCACTAACAATATCACCAAAAAGTGTTTCTCTCTTCAATGTTCTGAATTTTAATTATCTAGAAAAATATCACAATATCTGCCTAGTCTCTTCCTCTTTATGTTGACCTTATTAACTATGGAGAGTGCTACTTCCTCCTGTTATTTAAAGTTAATTAATATTTCTGCCATTCGTCTCTAGTGTCTGTTTTTAATCACCAGAAGAAGCCTTTCAGAAGTTCCAGGAATTTTCTCTCATGATCTACAATCAGGCTTTATCTGTGAGATTCCAAAATATATGAAAGAATCAGGAAGAACTTTGCCAAACAATAAAAAAAGTATTTTTGCCTGTGGCTGAAAAATATCTGGATATTTATTATTATATTCAATTATTATATGACATTATGTTAAATTATGATGACATTAAGTAAAATAATTTGGGGGATGCGGTAGATTTAAAGTAATAAGGATTCTCTTATTGTAGAATATATATGTTCACATATTGACTCTGTGACTCAGGGTAAGTTATTTAGTATCTCAGAGTACTTAACCTCCCAAGGCTTCTATGCAGTAATTTGCCGAGAAGATGCCAACTTACATTAGGGAAGGGGAAGGGATGAAGCATTTATTAGTCCCTACAATGTGTTAAGCATTAGTCTAAGAGTGATTTACAAACATTATATCACAGCATCCCTGTGAAATGGGTTGTTTTATGATTCGCATTTTACAGATGTAGAAAATGAGGCAAACAGAAGTTTAGTGACTTACTGTGGGTCACAAACCTGGCAAGTGTCCAATGACAGATTTGAACTCAGGTCTCCCTGACTTCATTCTACCATCTAGCTATTGGTAAGGATAGTCTCACTTGAGAGGAATCCATACTAAAAATATTACAACCTTATTTCCTATCTCTAGTTTTGTTCCTTCCAATGTTTGGGTATCATGGATGAGTTGGAAGATAAAATCAGAAAACTATGCAATTGGAGCTAGTCTAGACCTTAGAGGTCATCAGCGTCAACTACTTCTTTTACTGATGAGGAAAGTCATGTAGAGATGTACCATGACTTCCTTAATACAAATTGAGTTAG
Source organism: Macrotis lagotis (assembly GCF_037893015.1). Taxonomy (NCBI): domain Eukaryota; kingdom Metazoa; phylum Chordata; class Mammalia; order Peramelemorphia; family Peramelidae; genus Macrotis; species Macrotis lagotis. Next base: position 31,302,455 of record NC_133658.1, read on the forward strand.
AAGAGCTGAGACATAATGTCAAATGATCTTGATTAAAAGCCAATTTTCTTGTAGGTAAGTGTAGGAGGCAGAAGTATTTAGTTATTAAGTATTTGAAGGCTTGGACAATATTCTGGTTGGTCCAATAGTGCATAAGGAGAAAGAATGAATGTAAGTTCCAAAGGGGGTAAATTTGGTTTAGATGTGGAGATCCAAAAATAGGATAAGAAGTCTTATCAACTTCCCAATCAATGGAGATCAACTGTGGAGCTTAGATAACAGCTTGGATGGCATGTTGAAAAGGGAATTCACAACGAAATACTGAATGAATGTTAAGGGATCTGGAGGGCTACCTAACATTGAAACCATCTGAAGTCATATTTAGGAAAGCCTTTGGTTGGGTTAATTGTGTAGTTGAGAGATTGTCTGGAAGAGGGCTTGCTTGCATTTATCCTAGAGAATAAGAGATTAGTTAGATTTAGTCAGATGAAGATTCCCATGCAATGTCAGATATGGCATTTCCACTGGGGCCAGCATCTCCACACTTTCCAAACTAGAAGCATAGACTTGACCCCTGGAAAAATCCCAAGTTTGATAAGGCTGCTTTCACATTTTGAGCTCAAGATCTCACATTCTAGCGACACTCTCAGTTTCTGTTTTTGTACAACCATTCCGTTTTTATGTGCACCCTCTTTCTAAGTCCCTTTATTATTGTCTTTCTCTATAAGAATGTGAGTCCTTTGAGGACCAGCACAATTATGTTTGCTTGTATTGGAATCTCTATCATTTTGCATAGTGCTTGATGCATTATCCACTCATTTCAATTGTGTTCAACTCTTTACGACCCCACTTATGATTTTCTTGGCAAAGATAATGAAGTGATTTACCCTTTATTTCTGTAGCTTATTTTATAGATGAGGAAAATGAAGCAAATGGGGCTCAATGAATTGTTTGGGATCATATAGTTAGTGTGTGGGCAATATTTGACCTCAGAAAAAAATGAATCTTCCTAAGTCCAGGTCCAACATTCAATATACTATGTATGATTATATGTATATATGTACATATATAGGCATCTATGTATGTATATATGTATCTGTCCTTCTATCTATCCATCTATCCTGGGGCAGCTAGATGGTACAGTGGATAGAGTTCTGATCTTTTAGTCAAAATGAGTGGAGGTCAAATCTGGCCTCAGATACTTGATACTTAGTAGTTGTGTGATCTTGGGCAAGTCATTTCATTTTGATTGCCCAACATCCGGGCCATCTGCAGTCATCTGTATACATATCTAGTCACTAAAACCAAATGGCTCCAGAGAAGAAAGTGAGACTGGTGACTTTAGCATGTACACTCTCACTCAAATCCAATTCATGTGCTTGTTGTGGCATAATAACCTGATGTCACGATCTTTGAGAATGAAGGATAAGCATCTATCTATCTGTCTCTTTATTTATCTACCTACAGATCTATGATAGACCTTACCATGCAATATTAGGAAAGTAAGAGCTTTGTTTACAAGACAAAAATGGTTGTTCCAAGTTTTTATCAGAGAGATTACAAGAATATTCTAAATTAATGATTGTCACACAGTGCATGATAGATATAGGGAGTTATTGCAAAGGACGTATCACTTTGAGTGACTGTATAATTTAAAAATTATAAGCGTAACATCTGTATAAGGGAGAAGGGAGGGACTTTTAGAAAAGTTGACAAAATAAGGGAAGAAAAGGGGAACATAAGATTACAGGGAGAAGGTAAAAAGAGAGGTTGAGAAGGCAAATATCAAGTAAATATAAAATGAAGGGAAATTCATAAGTACTAATCATAACTAATGGGAATGGAATGATTCTTCTGTGAACTGAAAAACTATTTTTGACTCTTTTCTAAATACACATACATTCATTCTGTCATGTACTTTCTCAATAGAAAATGATACTACCTTTGTAAATTTAGGCAAATCATTAAGATCATCTATAAAAATAATCGAGTTTAGACTACAAAATCTATGAGGTTCTCAGCTTCTTCATATATAAAAATTTTGGGAACATATACCCTTTGAAGTCCTTTTCAGTTTTTGTTGAATGACTTATAATACAATTTAGAAATGACTGCTGTGGCACAATGTTTTATGTTAAAATAGATTCAAGGAGGGATATAACATGCCCTCTGACTAAATCCTTCATTTTGGAGATGAGGAACTAAAGACTAGAAAGGTTAAGAGCACAAAGGGACAGAAAGTTTTTGAGGTGAGATTTTATTCCAAATCCAGGATCCTAGTCATTAGGCCAGTGTGGTGAAAGAACAAAAAATGTTGGGAAGCAATTAAATACGGGATTTTTTAAAGCCTTTTGATATTGTTGGAGAGATAGTTTAATCATTTTTTCTTATAATGTTGCTTAGAAGTTCAGGGAAAGTGATTTTGTAAGACACTTTGAAAGAAAAAGAATCTTTTAGCTGACAATCAGTGGGGATCACTTTGGCTACCTTTCCCTGCGGGGGAATTCTTGGTCTCCCTGGTGCATTCAGCACTAGCCTAATAAGTCACAAAAGTGTTGGAAGGCAATAATGGGGTCATACCCTAGCCTAACACTCAGGAACAGCAGTATTATGTCTGTAAATTAAATGAATAATCTTTGTATTATAAAAGGCCCAAACTCCTGCCTTTTCCTCTCAACCTCTCAAATTCTTTCCTACTTTATATAGTTACCCATCCAACTGTAGGTAAACCAAAGAGACTGGAATTTCTATCTATCTATCTATCTATCTATCTATCTATCTATCTATCTATCTATCTATCATCTAACTATCATCTCTCTGTACATATATATATATAAACTAGTTTTTCTATATACATTTATACACACATATATTTCTAGATATATCTACATCTAGATATATTATCTATAATCATATATATTATACATATCTACCTCTATCTCTATCTATATGTCTACATACATTTATCAGATTGGTCCTCATTTTCAAATCAGAAGATCTGGGTGCAAATGTGACACCTTATAATTGCATTTGAATTCATGAGGTGGTAACTGAATGACTGAATAAAAAAACATTTATTAAGCACATATAATAGGAAAACACTAAGTAAAGTTTTAGGAATAAAAAATTGAACAAATGAGACTGCTTCTTTAAAGGGGATCATATTTATTTTATTTCGTGGAGATAAATCATAAATGAGAGTTAAATTTCCATGCAGATTCAGAAATCAGAAGTATTCATTGATGGAATAGATTTCAAAACTTAGAGATTCTCTAGATGCATCAGTAACATAGATAACAGATGCTAGTTGTTAAGATGGCTTAGAAGAAAGGGAAATGTTTAAGGATTCAATGTCAGGGACATGATAAAGCTTGTTGGTGGCACTGAAGAATTATAGTTGGTGACATAAAAGTAAGAGGAAGACAAAAGCATAGAAACAGCTTAGTAAGATTAACAACTAAATCAAATCTAGAATTGAGGATTTGAGAAAAATAGGTTCTGATGCTCTGTCATGCTTTCTGGTCAGTAAATCCTGTTGTGGGATGAATTAGTTGAACAATGTTGGGATGTTTTTAGATTAAGGTTAGACTTAAAGGAATGCTTAAGGGAAGATTAGGTTAAGGTTAGAATTAAAAGGATACTTAAGGGAAGATTTCATAGCTTTCATTACATGTTGACAGATTCTCATAAAGAAAAGAGATTATGAGTTTTGCCGAGTCACAGAATACCCAACAAAAAGCAACAGGAAAATAGTAGTACAAACTCAAATTGTTCCTGGGTGTCAAGAAAGACCAAAAAGGTTTTAAAAAATCATAAGAGTTGTCCTAAACCATACTGGCATGAATTCAGAGGCAACAGCCCCCTTATTATTTTAATTACTTCAAATAAGAAGTTTATGTTTATTTATTGGAAATATCTTAATGGGACTCTTTTTTCCCCCATATATGGCTTGAATAAAACTTTGAAGTGCTTTCCAAATTATAAATTCTATGAATGAGGCACCAATCATCTTAAGCCTAATTTAAAACTTATTCCTTAAAAAATTCTTCCCTACTTACTTTTGATTCTGATCTTATCCGAAATATTGACATTAGTTTCCTTTAAAAAAGTCAAATGTATGCTAAATGAATTTAATGGGGGGCAAATAGATAATACACAAGGATAAAAGAGGGTAACTTCAACATTTCCTTCTCAGAACTGGATAAATATAATGAAACAATGAATAAGAAAGAAGTCAAGGAGATGAACAGAATCTTAAATAGGCTAGATGTGATAGATATATGGAGAGAGAACAGAACAGGAATAGAAAAGAACATTGATTTTTTTCTCAGTGGTATAATACCATTGCAAAAATGTGGCATATATTCAGGATTAAAAACTTTATAGTTAAATATAGAGAAGCAGAGATAGTAGATGTACAATTTTCAAATGATAAGGAAATAAAATTATATATAATAATACTGTATATAAAATAAGGGACCATGGAAATATATATTAATATTATTGATTATTTAATTAATTAACATCCATTTAAATTATCTATTTAATATTTTGATTTGATATTTTTATAAAATAAAAGTTTATTATTATAAATTAATTTTGTTTAGAAATAATAATTTGATTTTGAATACATTAATGAAATAGTTATGAAATAATTTCTAAATAAATGATGTAATAAATTTAATGATTTCATAACAATAAATTGATATTTATTTTAAAATAAAATTTAATTGATTGATTGATATTAATCATATTTATAACAAATATTAATTGGAGCCAAAATACATTAATCTTAAAGAGTGAGTAGGTTAAAGATCATGCTATAGAAACAACAAAAAATTTTGTTAATGAGAATGATGATACAACATACCACAACCAATATGATGCTAAAAAACAGAAGCAATAATCTGAGAAAAATTTATATTTCTAAATGGTTATGTCAGTAAAATAGAGAAAGAGCAGACCAAAAAATTGGGTATTCAATACAAAACTGGAAAAAGAAGAAATTAAAAATCCCCAATTAAACATCAACTTGGAAATGCTAAATATTAAAGGTAAAATTAATACAATTTGATGCAAGCAAATCAATGAATTAGGAAATATAATTGAGAGTTGGTTTTAAGGAAAAAATTGAAATAAAATAAATAGCACTTTTTGGTTAAGATGATTTTAGTAAAGACAAAAAAGAAAACCAAATCACTTCTACCAAAAATAAAATGGATGACTATACCAGTAATCAAGATAAAATCAAAGAAGTCATTAGGCATTACTTTGAATTATATACCAATAAATTTAGTAATTTAAGTAATACAGAAGAATACTTACAAGAATGTAAAGTGTCTATTTACAGAAGAAATAATAGACTGTCCAAATAACACTATTTTAGAAAAAGAAATTGAACAATTCAAAAGTGTTCTTCCTAAGAAAAAAGTATTAGAAAAAATGGATTTACAAGAAAATTCTGCAAAATATTTAAAGATCAATTAATTCTAATATTACATAAAATAGTTGGAAAAATAGACAAAGAAAACCTATCAAAATTCTTTTTTATTACACACACAGTCTGTGTACATGGAGATAGAGTGTGTGTGTGTGTGTGTGTGTGTGTGTGTGTGTGTGTGTGAGAGAGAGAGAGAGAGAGAGAATTATGGACTAATTTCACTAACGATCTGAAATCAAAAGTCTTAAAGAAAGTAATATCTAGGAGACTTTAAAAATATATAATAACAGGGGCCACTAGATGGCGCAGTGGATAGAGCACTGGTCCTGGAGTCAGGAGTACCTGAGTTCAAATTCTGCCTCAGACACTTAATAATTACATAGCTGTGTGGCCTTGGGCAAGTCACTTAATCCCATTTGCCTTGCAAAAAAACCCTAAAAAAAAGTAAAAATAAAATAAAAAAATATAATAATGATGATACAATTTGAGTGTGACTTTATCATGAATGCTATTCATAAGGAAATCTATTAAAATAATATAAATTATAAAATTGATTATAAAAATAATAAGATTATATCAATGAATACAAACGGAACTTTTGAAAAAATGCAACTCATTCCTAAAAGAAATACTTAAAAGGAAAGATATAAAATGAATCTTTTTCTTAAAATAATAAGAAACATCTACCAATGATCATCAATAAGCATTATTTTTAAATGGAATAGGGTAGAGGCTTTACTGATAAAATCAGGAATGAATAAGCATGTCCATTATCTCCAATATTTTCAACATTTTACTAACAATTCTAACAAAAGCAATAAGCGAAGAAAGAAATTGAAGGAATAAGAATAATCAAATGGTATCAAAACAATCTATTTTTACAGATGATATGGTGATATGCTTGGAAAATTCTGGAGATTCAACTAAAAAAGAAGCTGAAATAATAATTTTATCAAAATATCAAAATATAAAATAAACCCATATAAATAATGAGGAATTCTATATGTTACCAACAAAATCCATCAAGAAAAGACAGTAGAATATACATAATTTAAAATAGTCCCAAATATCCTTAAATACATGAGAAAATATATGTTAAGACGAATTCAGGACCTAGATGAACTTAATTGTAAAACACATTTAATATAAATAAAGCAAAATGTAAATAAATAGAGAAACAATAATTGTTCATTACTGGATAGAGACAATACAATAAAAAATGACAATCCATTATAATCAACTTAGACAATAACTGCCCAATTAAATTACCAAAAAGAATTTGTTGAAGTAAAAAAAAGAATAACAAAGGAACAACAAAATATAAAAAGAAACAAAATGTAAAGAAGAAAGGATTAGAAGTACTGGATCTTAAAGTGTATTATAAGACAGCAATTTTCACATATATACTGTCTAAGAAATAGAAAGGTGGATAGTGAAACAGTGTAGACTCAATACATAGTGGTAAATGATAATGGTAACCTTCCATTTGACAAAAAATAATTTAACTAATGGCAAAATAATTCACTATTAGGCAAAAATTGTTGGGGAAACTGGAAAATAGATTAACATAAATTGGGAATAGACCAGTATCTTTCTCCATTTACCAAGATAAGATCTAAATGGATACAGAATCCATATATAAATGAAAATTAAAAAAGAGAAGTCTTAAGGAAATTAGAAAAACATAAAGCACATCACCTATCAGAATTGTGTATAGAAGAAATTGTGGAGTTAAAGAGCATTGTGAGATGTAAAATGGTTGATTTTAAATTAAATTAATAAAAGATTCTGTGACACTAGAACCAATGTAACCAAGATTAGAAAGAAAATCGAAAATAGGGAAAAATTATAAATACTTTCTTGGGTGAAGACATCATATTTCAAATATACAGAGAACTTTGTCAAATTTATAATTATTAGTTGTTTCCAAATAAAAATGCTCAAAATAAAAAAGAATAATTTTAATAGAAGAAATAAAATTTTTGACAGTTATATGAAAAATAATTACATAAAACAGTATTGATTTGAGAAATGAAAATTAAAATAACTTTGAGATATCAAATTGTTTTACACCTATCAAACTGGCCAAAGTGATAGAAGAAGAAAATAACAAATAAAAAAAATGGAACACTATTACATTGTTGGAACTAGAAGTGACACTATTAGGGTTTTTCCCCAGGAAATCAGAGAAAAAGAACCTATATATTCTAAAATATTGATAGCAGCTTCCTTTATGTTGACAACAACCACAACAACAACAAAAACCTGAATGTTGAGAGAATGATTATCAATTGATGAAGGGCTGGAAAGAAGGAGGGTGACAGTTTAGGATTTAAAATGTAGCAGTCACTTAATATTTTTTTTTAAAAAGTCAAATGGGTTTCAAGATCCAAATGGATTTAATTTTATAATGCATTTTGAAAACACAGAAATGAGTCATATTTATACATATATATATATAGGTGAATATATTATAATCTCCATTTTATTAATTAATTTCCTGCTTTAAATGCCTTCTAAAATTAAGGAAGATCATATGTATGAGTTCCCAAATGCTTCATTTTAAAACAATTTGAGTTAATATAATTATCATACATCACACTAATGGGGCAATTTTGAGTCAATTATGACACAATTGCATAGCAACTCATTGATATTTTTTCCCTGGAGAAAACAGTAATCTTTCATTCTGGATATAAATACATGGTCTTTGTTCAATGTTTTGACCCAAATGGATACCAATGCATGATTTTAATTTGTGGTTAATGGATCCTTGCACAATTTAAAGGTTTGGATTAGCTCCATCCAGATGTGTTTCATAATGTGACATGTCAAGAAAGATCCTTCAATATATGAATAGGAAAAGCTTTGACCTGATTAACAATGGACTGATGGGAACTTTATACTTCAGTCTCTCTATGAACCTAGTTGACAATTAGAGGAATACTCAGTGAATCAGATACTTAACTAGTTTGACTCAATTCAGTCACCAAGCATTCATGTGTTTAGAGCATAGTGTTACTGAAATCAGAAACTTAGACTGAACACAAAGAAATTCAATGAATTCCTTCATTGTTGTAGTTACAAATGCCAACCCAGTTCTATGTAGAAAATAATTTGTGAGTTCCAAAGCATAGAAGATTGAGTAAAGGTAGATTATTATAGTGGGTCACTTCTACTTAATAGAAAGCTGCAATCTTTCCATATTAACTCATAAAGACCATTGTTAAATTCTCCATGTGAATATTTAAATCTCAAAATGGACAATTGCTACAAATTAAGGTTTGAGTTGTTTTGTTGATTGTCTAGACTTTAAAAAATCATATAGAAAATTTTAATAGATTGAATTGATAAGGAAAAATGCATGTGTAGTAAGAAACTTTATAAAATGTATCTCTCACTGGTGCAGAATGTAAGTTTTTTGAGGACAGACTTATGATTTTGTCTTTTTTCCCTTAATGTCATATCTAGTCCAGTGTTTAATGCATAGTAGATCTTGATGTTATTTGGGACTGATTCAGGATATGTTGATTTGGATCATCTTCTTATGTGAAATATTGTAGGGGACTGTTGTGTATGGGAGTACTGTAAATCTTTATCACCTGGTGTCCTCTAGCACCAAAGTGTTATTTTGACTAAGGGCCATGGGAGTGGGAGTGGAGCAGGGACTGGAGAGGATATTTAAACACTTGTATTTGATTTATTGAACAGAGATCTTGGAGATCTAGGAGTACTTGGAGAACTTTCCATCCTTATCTCCCTTGTCTCTCCCACCCCTTCAATGTTTGCCTGGGTAAAGATAGGCTAGCCCGCAGAAACTTAACACTTCTTGAGCAACTAATCCAAAAGGAACTTAACAAATGGCACCCAAACAGGGACATAAAGGCGGATCTATCTGGGTGGAGTCTGGGATAAGGACCAGCAGATACAAGCAAGAAGAACCAGATGACATCCCAGGTCAGAGGACTCCAGAGAAGTAACAGATTGGTTGTTACCAGGGGCTGATCTTTTTAAGTTGGAACAAGGAGGTGTAATGTGAAAGTAAGAAGAAACAAATAAATATTTAGCATTAAGGAAAGAGAAAGTGAGAAGAAACCATTAAATATTTAGCATTGGGGAGCCAGCAGAAAGTGAAATCTCCGAGGCAGTGCTGCAGGGGTACAAAGATTCTTCTTCAGCTGCAGTCCAACACTGGAGCACCAGCACCATTAATGGGATGCAGGGGACCTGCTTGCTATTCCTTTTGGATGCTGTTACCTGTCTGGCTGCACTAAGCATGACCCAAACCCCTAAACCTACTATCAACTTCAGAGACTTCTCATCTTTGCTGCAGACCCTGATGCTTACCAGAAGCCACAACGAATTTCACCCTCCAGTCTACAACCAAGCTCATAATGACCATTGCTCCAGAACCAGAAAGTTGTGAGGTACACACTCACTGTATTTCCTGAGTTTAGAGTAAAAATGTCACATGCTATTGGACAGTTTGTAATGGTGATGCAACAATGTCAAATTATACTGCTGTTAACAACTCAAGTAATTGCAAATGTTCTCTCTCATTTTCTGCGGCTTTCACCCTCTGCAGAGGGAGGGGGTTAGGGAGAAAGGAAATCTTCCTTTTTGGAACTTCAAAACTCAAGTCTATGTCTCCAAAAATTTATTTTAGAAATTAAGATATCCCCATGGCTTCTTCCTGGTTTTGGGAGGGGGGGGTTGGGCAATAGGCTATAGATTAGGAAACTTCATGGTCAAGTTAGTTAAGAAAAAAAAGGGGAAGAAGACCTTTATCTGGGATCAGGAAATTTAGACTTTGTCTTTAGAATAAAACCTGTGATTATGGCTAATATTTTATATGTGTGTATATGTGTATTTAATCATCAATAGGACATTTTCACCTCTCTCTACTGGCCTGGAGAGGTGAGAACATGTTTCTATATTCTGAAATGCTGGTCAGGGTATCAGTCTCAGCTTGGTAAATGTGATAGAAGAGAGTTGTTTCTTTGTTTGTGTCTAAATTCCTGTGTTTGTGTGTAATTCAGATCTGAAATAAGTAAAATTCAATGGTACTCCTTTTAGTTTGTTTTGAATTTAATTCCTTAAAAAGGTCTAATTTAAGTAATTAATGGAGTTGGAATCAGAGCCTAACTGCTGATACTATTTGAAAGTTTGTAAGTTGCAAATTTTATGAAATGATCTCATCTGTGAACTAAGCTTTTGTTAAATTGGTATAATTGTCAGTTACTTAGGCTATATATTCTTTGTCTCATCTATCAGCACACATTCATGGTAAAGTAAATGTCACAAATCATGACCCCCTTCTGGGATAAATCTGTGCATTCATGTATTCATTATATAATTGAATTAAGGAATTTTGCCTCAAAAAAAAAAACAAAAAAGGGAATATGTAAGGGACTATTGTTATGTGGGAGTACTGTAAACCTTTATCACCTGGCATCCTCTAGCACCAGAGTGTTATTTTACTAAGTACCATGGGAGTGGGAGTGGATCAGGGACTAGGGAAGATATTTAAGCAATTGTATTTGGTTTAATAAATGGAGATCTTGGAGATCTAGGAGTACTTGGAGAACTTAGAGAACTTTCCATCCTTGTCTCCCTTGTCTACCACCCCTTCAATGTTCACCTGGGTAAAGACAGGCTAGGCGACAAGAACCTAAACACTTCCTAAGCAGCTAGTCTGAAAGGAACTTAACAAAGGACCAGTGTGGCAATTGTTCTTGCCCTTCATTATTGAAAAAAGAACAAAATGACATCATTATATTTAAGACTAATTACAGTGTGTCCAGCTGTGGCTCAATAGACTAATATGAACTCTGAGTGTTCTACCACAGGTGGGGCATAAATAGTCCATGTGAACACCTGGGGTGGGTACTCTAAGTTTACAGATGTCACATTTTCTTTGAGCTGCTTCAATTCTGCCTTCCTTTTAAGTATAGCACCCTCACTGATAAGGGCACACCATGCTGGGTGATCTTGTGCCAGTGTCTCTCATGCTGTACAATCAATTCTAAAGTTCTTCAATGAGACCTTCAAGGTATCTCAGTAATTGCTTCTTCTGACCCCCCTGTGAATGAACACTTGCTCTGAGTTCTCCATAAAATAGTTTATTTGGCAAGTATATGTCTGGCATTCTAACAATGTGTCCATCCCATGTTGCTGCACTTTCTATAGTAATGTTGGAATGCTAGGCAGGTGAGATCAAGAAAGGACCTTAGTGTCTGGTATCTTCTCATGCTAGGTGATATTCAGAATCATCCTAAGTCAATTTAAGTGGGAATGATTCAGGTTCCTGACATGGTGCTGGTAGACTGTCAGGGTTTCACAAACATATAGCCATGAGGTCAACAGCTCTGTAGACCTTCACTTTGGTAGTCATTCTAATACCTCTTCTCTCCTATACTTTCTCTTTTTATGGTTTATTTATTCATTTTCATATTATTACAATAATCTTGTTGTGAAAGTAAACATAAATCTCCCTCCCCTAAAAAAAAAGTAGAGGAACTTCAAGAGAAATGAAGGGAGAGAGAAAAAAGTATACTTCAGTCAGTTCAGATTCCATCAGTTCTGTCCCTTCTTTATCATAAGTCCATCAGAGAAGTTGCTTCGGTATTTTTCCCCACAGTTGCTATTACTACCTGCTAGTCGTTCCCATTCACTTTTATTCTTTTCTCTCTGTCCTTTTGCCCAGTTCCTCCTCAAAAATGTGTTGTATCTTACTACCCTCTCCCACAGTCTTCTCTCTCTTATCACGTACTCCAACCTCCCCTCCCCCATCCCCCTTTTCTCATAATTTTCTTGTCAAATTTCTCTAAGGTAAAATAGATTTGTATACCTTATTGTGTGTGTGTTATTTCTTCCCTGAGCTATTTCTTTTTTTTAGTTTTTTGGTTTTTTGCAAGGCAATGGGGTTAAGTGGCTTGCCCAAGGCCACACAGCTAGGTAATTATTAAGTGTCTGAGGCTGGATTTGAACTCAGGTACTCCTTACTGCAGGGGTGCTGCTCTATCCACTGCACCACCTAGCTGCCCCCACTGAGCTATTTCTGATTAGAATGAAGGCTTACTCATATTCCCCTTGCCTTCTCCCCTTCCACTCTCTTGCAAAAGGCTTTTCTTGACTCTTTTTTGTGAAACATATTAGCCCATTCTACCTCTCCTTTCTTTCTCCCAGTATTTTCTTTTATCACTCATTGGCTGCATATATTATACCATAATATTCAACTCTCTCCTGTGCCTTATCTATAGATACTCTTTCTAACTGCTCTTATAAATGAGAAGGTTCATATGAGTTATCAGTATATACTTCCCATACAGGAATACAAGCAGTTCAACATCATTAAACTTCTCAAAATTAGTCCTTCCCATACAACCTCTTAATGCTTCACCTGAGTCCTGTACTTGGGGATCAAACTTTCTGTTCAACTCTGGTCATTACAACAGAAAAGTCTGAAAGTCCCCTGTTTCATTGAAAATGCATCTTTTCCCCTGAAACAGGATGTTCAGTTTTGCTGGGTAGTTGATTTTCACTTGTAATCCAATCTCTTTTACCTTCTGGAATATCATATTCCGAGTCCTTAATGTAGATGCTGCTGAATCCTGTGTAATCCTGACTATAGCACCATGGTAGTTGAATTGTTTCTTTCTGGCAGTTTTGTAGTATTTTCTCTTTTAATTGAGAGTTTGGGAATTTAGCTTTAATATTCCTGGGAGTTTTTTTCCCCTTGGGACCTCTTTCAGAAGGTGATTGGTGAATTCCATCAATTTCTATTTTACCCTCTGCTTGTAGGATCTCAGGGCTATTTTGCTGGATAATGTCATGAAAAATGAAGTCCAGGCTTTTTTCCTGGTCATAACTTTCAGGTAGTCCTGAAATAATTTTTAAATTATCTCTTCTGGATCTGTTTTCCAGGTCACTTCTTTTTCCAGTGATATAGTTCACATTTTCTTCTAGGTTTCCATTCTTTTGGCTTTATTTTATTGTTTCTTGATTTCTTGCAAAGTCATCAACTTCCTTAACTCCATTCTATATTTCAAGGATTTATTTTCTTCAGAGAGTCTTTTTTATCTCCTATTTCAATTGTTCAGTTCTGCTTTTTAAGGCATTCTTCCTCCTCATTTACCTTTTAGCTGCTTTTTTTCACTTGACCTGAACTGGTTTTTAACATTTATTATTCCAACATTTTTGTATATTTGCTTCACAAAACTGCTGTCTTGGTTTTCATGATTTACCTGCATTGCTCTCATTTCTCTTCTCAATTTTTCCTCTATCACCTTAATTTACTTTTCAAAAACTTTTCTGAACTCTTTCACAGCCTGAGCCATTTCCTATTTCTCTAGGAGATTTTAACTACAGAAGCTTCAACTTAGTCACATTTTGAGTGTGTATTTTGATCTTCCATGAGACCAAAATAATTTTTCTGGTCAGGCTCTTCTTTATGTATGTTTGTTCAATTTTTCCACCCATGACTGAATTACCACACTTCCAAAGCTTTTGGGTTTTTTTGGCGGGATAACCCCCAGACCCCAATTCCTTCAAGGTTTTATGAGAGGCTCCGATCACTCTCCTGAATTGTGCTCTGGTCTGTGGATGACCACAAGCACACCCCTCCACCCTGAACCTGTGAGGAGGGCTCCTGTTCTTCTATGATAGTATGGGGTTTAGCCTGCAACCTGGAACTTAGTGTCAAAGCATCATAATCCTGCCCCAGGCATAGCAGAAGGACCTTTGCAGTCTCTCCATACACCCTTGCCATCTGTGGGCTGAGTGTTCTAGAAGAGGGTCTATGTGATGCTGTAGACTCCTGCTGCTTAGCTGTTGCAAGGCCAACACTGGCTTGGCCTCCATGTTCACTCTGGTGTGGCAGAGTTCTCTTACCACCCTTTCAAGAAATCCCTGGAAATCCCTGAACTAAGAGGTGTGGGAATTGCCCCCTTGCCACAGATCCAGGCACCTCCTGGGAGCCAGACACCCCATGAGCTGCTCCTGAAAGACTGGTTTGCCCAACTGGTACAGCTGATTCCAATCCCTGATCCTAGTGAAAAAGACCTTTACCATGGATCTTCCAAGTTGTCTTGGACTGGGAAATTGTATCATTCAGTTTTTCTGTGGACTCTGCCCTCTAAATTTTGTCGAGAGTCATAATTTTATGGCTTCTGGAGTTTTGGGGAGATAGGTTTCTGAGAATTCTTGCCTTTACACTGCCACTTTGGTTCTCCCTTCCAACCTTCCACTCCTCTGCCACACTTTCTTTTGGAGCCTCCAAATACTGAACTAGCTCTGGCAATGTGAGTGTCAACTTCAGTGTCAGTGTGTACCTCCTTGGAAAGGACACCACTAAAGTAAGTGAACTGTCCATGGTACTCCAAACTTCTCCATTTACTGTAATCGATGATTCCACATATGGATGGTGTGGTGTAGCTGTTGGAGCAATTGTATTTTCTTGGTATTAATTGTTAAACCAAATTTAGCATAAGCAGTGGCAGAGAATCGATCCATACTTTGTTGCATCTCTGTTTCAGAGTCTGCATTGAGTGCACAATCATCTACGAACAGAAGATCATGAAGCGACACTCCCTCCACTTTGATCTTGGCTTGTAGCCTTTTCAAGTTAAAGAATTTACCATGAATGTGGTAGCTGACCTTGAGGCCATGTTCATTCTTATTGAAGGCATTTGATAACATGACTGAAAACATCATACTAAAAAGCAGGGGAGCAAGGTCACATCCTTGTTTTACTCCATCGGTGACTGGGAAATCTAGAGAGCATGATCCACTTTCCAGAACCTGGGCAAGCATGCCATTATGAAATGTACATACAATACTGATGAACTTCTCCAGGCAACCAACTTTTGACATAATTTTCTATAAACCCTTGAGATTGATGGTATCAAAAGCTTTGGTCAGACCTACAAATGGTGTATATACCATTTTGCTTTGCTCCTTGCATTTTTTCCTAAAGCTGTTGGGCAGCAAATACCATATTAACTGTCCCTCTACCCTTTCTGAAGCCACACTTGTTCTCAGGGAGGTGACCAATTTCCAGTGAGACAATGAGTTGAACTAGAAAGATCTCCAAGGTTGGAATTCACAGCACATGGTTATAAATGTTTTCTCTGAGGATTAATGAAACTCCAGTCAAGTCATTTCTACACTTACATTAGTTATCTCACCTACAAAATAATTAGATTAGACTAAGACTTTTAGGACTTTTTCAGCACCAAATCAATGATCCTGGCATACAGTGGAAGCATTAAATATTTTAGTTTATCACTACCTTTCCCAATTAGGAAACCTACTTTATATAACATCTCACTCCCATTAAAATTGGGATGCCTCCTGAGAAGAAAGCAATAGCACATATCCAAATAGAGTTGTATTATTAAGAAACCCTTTTTCTCACCACAATCCAGGGGACCAGTAATGTAAGAATTGTTAATTCCATTTTATAGATGATGATAGGAAATTTTACACAATTTAAATATTCAAGGTTGTATTGCTGCTTGCTCTAAATTTTTGAAGAGGACCAGTGAAGAGAGGGTGAATACTTGACTCATGGGAAATTTGAATTTGTGAGACAGAGGTGCACAATTGTCCCCTTCACATAGACAAATGTCAAGAAAACTGGCAATGGCTTGTAGTATAGTAGAATACCTTGATTATTTCAGTATCTGACCAAATTGTAACTACTCCATAGTACATACTTACACTTGCCATTACTGGCTGTATGACCTTTTGCAAGTCACTTAACACTGATTGCCTCACATGCAAGACCATCTCCAGTCATCCTGATTCATATCTGACCACTGGATACAGAGGGTTGTGGAGGAGAAAGTGAAGCTAGTGATAGCACAGCCCCTTTCACTCAAATCCACTTCATGTACTTGTCATGGCATCATCTCCCTGATGTCATGGTCTCCTTCAAGAATGAAGGAATAACAACAGATCTTTGGAATGAATTGTTCTCATCTCATTCTGCTAGAAGTCTTTACATGGCTGGGGTAGACACTCCTTTAGTTCAGTAATGTGCTTGAAGTCTGTAGGTTATCTTCAACCTGGGTTAGTCCATCTGCTGAGATCTCTTACCTGTGGGTGTGATTTTACCACTTGTTACAACATTGTGGAGACACAGGTGAAAGTTGAGTGCCAGGTACACACCAAAGGTAGATGAATGACAGGTTTTTAAAGGGCTCAGAAGCCCTCCCACCAGCTGTGCTAATCCTCCCTGATTACCCTACACATCAAGGTGATTGACTATTAAGTAGAAAAGCCAGGACTCAAAATCATGTATTTTTGCTCTATATCCAAAGTTATTGTAAACACTTGCTGTGACAACAATTTTTGCTTAATCATATTGAGTTTTTCTGACCCAATTTGGGGATGTCTTGGTGAAGATATTGAAGTGGTTTGGCATGTTCTTCTCCAGTTCATTTTACATAGAAAGAAACTGAGGCAAATAAGATTAAGTGTTTTACCCAGGATTATGTAGTTCATGTATAAGGCCAGAATTTAACTCAGGAACGTGTGTCCACCTGACTTCAGACCTACTCCTCTATCCACTTCACCACCTATCTGAACACATGACTAAAATGAGGGGAAAATAAAATAGAAACCACTTTTCAATACTGTTTCATCCTAATTTTCCAGAAAATTGGTATAAGGTTCTTCTTTGGATTTATACGAAACAACGATTCCTCTACTTTTGTTTTTTACACACAATATGCACTTGGTGTATATAATGAATATTGAAAATATTAATTAATAAGTAAATGAATACATGAATGCAAGGTTATTAGTAATTCAAAATCTCCTTTTCATGGGATCTCCGGGCTACATTTATCCCAAAGGACAATCAAGATATTCTCAAAATTAAAATATGAATTCATTTCAATTAAAAATGCCATTATAATAGATTTAAGGGATTTAATAGAGTGTATAATATATTCACAAAATAACT
Organism: Macrotis lagotis; assembly: GCF_037893015.1. Taxonomy (NCBI): domain Eukaryota; kingdom Metazoa; phylum Chordata; class Mammalia; order Peramelemorphia; family Peramelidae; genus Macrotis; species Macrotis lagotis. The sequence goes on from NC_133658.1 coordinate 31,319,845, forward strand.
GAATGCATTATGAATGTAGTTTTGGAGAATAATTTTGACAATTTAAAAACTAATAACATTGGTCATTAGTAAATTGTTTTGTATTATTGTGTTAATTTTAAAAATATAATTTGTATTAATTTTAAAAAGGCAATTTGTATATACTTAAATGTGCATGTGTTGTATACAACTTCTGCCTTGATAGAATTTAGGTTTCTTGTTTAAATGGACTATTTAACTTTTTTTCCCTTATTTCTCCAAAGGTAAACCTAATGTTTGCACATGGGAGGTGGTGGATGTCACATGCAAAGTGGTTGATTTTTTCATTAATTGATTGATGAAAGAAAGATGATGAATATTGGGTCACTTTGCCCATACTTGCTGTCAAAGGATTCATACTATTGTTTATTTTTTTCTCTAAGGAAAGAATTTCTGTTTGACACATTTAATCCTATCAACTATAACCAGCTTTGAGTAGAGGCAGTCTGCTTATCCTATTGGCAAATCTAATCCTGTCTTGGTAAAGTGGCTGAGCTTTATTGATCTGGAAGGAGTCTGTGTAACAAAGGAGGGTTATCAAAACAGAGTTTTATCAAAATCATAGAAAAATAAGATCATCAGAGTTGTTGGGAATGGTGTGATCAGTTCAAGTTGTATTACCCTCATTGTTTTATGATAGATGTTCTGATATGAGCTATTTTGAATAAAACAATGTAATACAAAAGTGTATTCTATATTATCAGGTGCTGTGATAAGGGGATATGCAGTATGGAAGGATACAGGCTGTAAAATCATGAAAATATGCTATTGCTGCCGCCTCATTTTAGAGCTAGAATAACCTGGTACAGTTTAGTGTACACACTTATATATGTATGTACTATGTATGTATATGTCAATCATGTATACAGATATAATTCTATTATATTAAATTTATTTGTACAAATATTTATCATCTACTTTATTTCATTAACCACACTAAATATGGGGATAAATGGGAGAATAATTTTTTCCCTTGGGAAGATTATACCCTAAGAGAGATATTAGCATGTGGACTGACAAGAAAATGCAAAATGAATTTAAAAATAAAAATAAATATATAAAATATATAAAAGTATAAACTAATTCCAGTGATTTGGTGGAAATTAATAACCGAGGAAATTATAAAAGATGACTTTTATCTCTGGGTACTTGATCTAAGTCTTAAAGGGAGCTAGAAATTCTAACAAGTGACTATGAAGAGCAAAACCTCTCCAGGCTGGGGCATCAGCATGTTCTAAGATATAAAGTAGACGGAAGATGAAATCCAGGAGACAGCAAGTAATCTAATACAACTGGATCTTACAGATAGATAAACAGAGATAATACCTAGGAATGGAAACGGCCTATCTACCACTTCCTATACCTCCTTGTCCAAGTTCAGAGATAAACCTCACTTGTCATTTTTAGCTCTGCCCTGGAGATTCTAATGATTATGAACTGACACTATTATTCCTATGTCATAGCCAAAGATGTATACAAAATGGTGAAATTAGAGTAAAATACTTTTATATAGGTACCTATCCATCTATCTATATTATCATGTTTAGAAATATCTATGCCCATATATATAATGTATGTATTTATCAACATTCATAAATGCATAACTTTTTCATATAGTTGTTTTGTGTTTATAATCCTATATGCTAATAACCATTGCTCTGAGATGAGACCTATAGTCTCTTCCAGATTACAAAAGATATCTATGCCCCAGGAAATTTAGGAACCAATGAATGAGAAGAATATATATTGAATTTTCATGGGTGACAATCCTAAATTGCACGGTTGAAATAGAGAACAATAGACCAAAAAAGTGAGAATACAGACTGCTTTAAATAAAACTGACACCTTGTCTACAAAAGAAGCAATTAAAGAATGAAAATATATGTTAGAAAAGTGGGAAATTAGAAACAAAAATATATCTATAAACTACAATGTTAACACTCAGTTTCCTGTTTTTCAATTCTTGGTCCTCCCTAATTGCAATTTAATTACATTTATGTAAGTTATTTTCTAGCCCAAGCACCTCTGTCCTCCATCTCATTTCACTGTGGGGCTTTGGGTTTATTAAATGAAATCTGAGCCCTTTCCCATTTATCTTCATTGCATCTGATTTTATAGATTGAAGTTCCATCTATTTAATGTGTCAATTCCATTCTTTCGTCTATGACTTTAATTCCTTCCTCCAGAGCATTCAGTATCCCTTGTGCCCCGGTATTAGCTAGAAGCTTAATTAGCATGATCCCGGCTAACCCTTCCAAGTTTTCACTGATTATAGTACCCACACAGGGAGCTGGAAGTCAGCCCTATGGCACTTGATTCTCCCCAACTCATCATGATTAGGGACCAGAATGTTTCAATGGGATCTGCATGTCTGTCTGTGTGTGTGTGTGTAAAACCAGATTCTTAGGAATTCTTGACTCCAAGTTAACAGTCAACTTTAAATTACAGACACATGATAAAATTGTAATAAGTCTACTACCTCCCCTTTGCCCCCATTATCTTTCTGGGACATCACCATTTTTGGTGCCTGGGAAATATAAATTGGTTTCAATATCAGTTAAAATGACATGCCTACAGCATAGACTTGTGCTGCCTCTCCCTGAATATTCTACTTTTGTCCATAATGGGCAGACATGCAGCATGACAATAAAGAGAAGAACATTGGTAGCAGGGGATTCAAGTTGAATATTCTTTAAGAGAATTGCTGAATAGCCCAGCCAGGAGTTCAACTCAGTAGGAGCAATCTGTTTGGGGAAAGGCTGAGTAAGCAAAGGACTGAATTCAAGATCATCTGTCATGAATTACTGAGGATAGTGTTGAACTAGGAGTTAGGATACCTGGATTGGAATTTGAGTTTCTACACTGAAAGTTTTATGTCGATTAGCATGACTTAACTGCTATACCTTATTTTTGTTACTCTTAACATGTGAATGATCACATATTTAGAACAAGAAACTGAGAGGTCATGCCCAGTTCAACCTCTTCATTTTACCGATGAGGAAACCGAGGCCCAGAAAGGGTAAGTAAATTTCCCAAGGTGACATCTTTGATTCCAAGTACAGCACCAAAAAATAAACATTCTTTCTACAATCTACCACTTAGTACTTTCTGAAGAAAGGGTTTTGTAAATCTCTCTCTCTCTCTCTCTCTCTCTCTCCCCCTCTCGCCCTCTCTCTTTCTCTGTCCCCTACCCCCTTTTGATATAGATGAATATCTATAGAGATAATCTTAATGGCCTTGGAGTCTTTCTAGACAGGCGTTCAAGTCTGGACTCAGACACTTGCCACTTACTAGCTATGTGAACTTGGACAAGTCATTTGACCCTTATTGTCTCTCATCCAGGATTACCTTTAGTTGTCCTGATTCATATCTTGCCACTGAACCTAGATGACTCTGGAAGAGAAGGTGAGACTTAGCACAGCACCCCCTCACTCAAATCCAATTCATGTGGTTGCCATGGCATAACCATCCTGATATCACGGGCTTCTTTGAAAATGTAAAATAAACATAATTTTATAATACTATATATATAAGTTTTCAATACTTTATAGAAACTATACACATATATAATTTATATAATAAAATGTTTTCTGCTTTAACAAATTTCATATATATAATCTTATGCACATGTATTCATATAGACATGTGTATGTATGTATATGCATAGACATATGAGTTATTAAAGCAAAAGTATTAAAGAGGATAAATTTCAAGGAAAGGACTGAGACAAGAATCAATTTAAGAGAGGTACCTAGTGGCATTCACAAATCAGGACATCTTTGAATAAATAGGGGGAAATGGAGGAAGAAAGGAATGTAAACAATGAAAGATAAAGTAAAGATGGAAGACTGAGAGGAAAAAAGGAGAAGTTCAAAACCTGTAGGAGGGCACTAGGTAGCCTGTAAGAGGTAATAGTAGCAAAAGGTTGGCGTTTGTTGCCTTAAGGGGAGCTTCTGAGGTCCAGTGATTGATAGCTATGATGATTATACTGGGTTATCAAGGCTTAGACTACATTTTCTTTAAGTTGCTAGGTTTAGAAAAGGAAGTGATAGATTGAATTAGCTGAATGACATGGTAAAAAAAGAACTGATTATGAGAAGGGGCTTCAATTAATGGCTCCAAATCACACGAGAGTGTAATCAGTAGCACACTATATGCATATCATCAATTTTCTCGTGTTTAAAGTGGGAGAAAATATTAACAATACTATTTTATGGCCTGATTTTTTTTAAAAAGTGTGGAACACAAGAGTCATATCACATGGTATGATCCGTTTCCTCTACCGTTGCCTTTTTTTTCCGTGCTAAATAGACCAGATGTGATCTTCGCCAGTATACGGTCACATACCAGCCCAATATTATTGCTAGTCTTTGAACTTTCCTATCTAATGGCTCCTTCTAAGCTGTTACAAAAAGCAAACAACAATAACAACAGAAAGCATCTTATCCTTAAAGCAAGCAAAACCTGATTCCATCATCCCTATTACTTGTCAGTCTTTATTTGCCATTCCCTTTTCTGTTGAACTCCTGGAGAGAGCCCTGTTAACTTGGTTCTTACTCTTCTCTTCTCATCCAGTTTTAACGATCTTCAGTTTGCCTTCTTGACCTTATCATTTAACTGAAACTGCTCTCTCCAAAGTTAGAAATTCTGTCTTAGTTGCTTTCTTTAAAGGTGAAAAGATGTCACAAGCAGGACCTTCCAGATTTTATTAATCTTATACCTCACTCCCATCACTGTATTCTAGCATTCATATAACTTCATCTGCTTTCTGTATTTCTCTTATGACTCATCATTAGCTGATTCCTTGAAGTTTCACTGGCTGTTCATTATGTAATGTCTGGGATTGTCTCCCTCTTTCAGTTTTCATCAAAACACAGCTCAAATCCTATCATTTGCAAGAATACTTTCCTGGTCTTTCTGACTTCATTTCTCATGTCTTCCCTTCTAAGCTTACCTTAAAATTACATCTACTTATTTTGTATGTTTTTGTTTCTTTATGTGTGTGTGTGTGTGTGTGTGTGTGTGTGTGTGCGTGTGTGCGTGTGTGTGTGTGTGTGTGTGTGTGTGTGTGTGTGTGTATATATATATATATATATATATATATATATATATATATATGACTTCTCTAATAAAATGGAATTATCTGAAAGCAGGAAATGTTTTGGCCTTTTTTTTGTAATTCCCACCAGATACAATGGGCCATGGTTAATGAATGCACACTGACTTACTAACTAGCTAGCTGACTGATGCCTAAACACTATGCATGATGAAATATCTGGCTCTTCAATTAATTAAAATTCCAGAGCCTTCAGAGAAATTAAATACTCCAAATAAACCAACAAGTGTCCAAAGTGGGTGTGAGTATGCTACTGAACCTTACAAAGGATGATTTGTATGAGACAAATGGTGAAAACTGTTCAAGTAAATTCATTATCATAGAGATAACTGTATACAGTGGCTAGAGAGCCATAAAGAGCCCGCTACAAATCCAAAAAGACCTGAATTCAAGTCCGGCTACTGACATAAACTGTGTGATGAATCCATTTAATGTTTCAGTGGTTGATGCAACTATATAAGATGATCAAGTTATAAACGACATGCTTGACTTTTGAGAATATTAGCATAATCAAGAGTTCTTTGTGCCAGACGAAATTATAGATCAAATATTAAAATATTTTAGAATGGATTCACCAAAAATGAGAAATGACATAACATCAATTTGAGCAGTCATCCGTTTAGGTATTCTCTATGTTATTATTTTTTAATAAGTCAGTGAGATTAAGTGACTTACCCAATGTCACACAGCTACGTAATTATTAAATGTCTGAGGCTGGTTCAAAATGATGTCTTCCTGACTTCAGGGCCAGTGCTCTATCCACAGTGCCATCTAGCTGCCCCTCCTCTATATTATTATTATCACAAAACTATAATCACAATAGTTAGTATTTGTGTGCCATTTTATGCTTTAAAATGTTCTTTATGTTTCTCATTTCATTTAATGATCATCACTACCCTTTGAATACATATTATAATTATAGATGAAAAATTGAATCTAAGAGATAGAAAGTGACTTGCCCGGGGTCACATAGATAGCAAGTGGCTGAGACAAATTTCCCAATAATATGTCTTCAAATCCAGGTCCAGCATTCATTCATTATGTTCACAATCAGCCTCTGGAACCTCCACAATAGAAAGAGAAATAGCATGGATCCATGGTCAACCCTCATAAGGTGAGTGACAGAAAGATAAGCACAAAGATATCCAAGGCATTGTCTATACAAGTAGAGGAGATGACAATCTGGCAAAGTAGATTAGGTTAAAATTTCCTATCTGGGCACTTAACAGTCATATGATCTCAGACAAATCATTAATACCCATCTTTGTGAGTGATTACTTGGATGACCTTGGATATACTCTTCATTTCCATGGTGTTCAGTTTCTTTGTCATTAAAATTAGGAGCTTGTAGTGAGCACTAAGGTCCTTTATAATACTCAACAAGTCATCCTTTCGTTCTATGAGCTAAGTCCCCTTTTCCCTAGTCACAAAATGTGCCTAATAAAGGTATTTACCTTCCATGGTTACTGTGAACATAGAATGAAATAATCTGCGAACAGACCTTGGCAAAATTTAAAGCTCTTATAAAGTCAACCATCATCATCATCATCATTTTTATTATTATCCACATGCTCTGAAGTATTAAAATTCAAACATACCTCAAAGGACTGTTATAAGCAAAGTTCTTGGTGATTTGTAATGACTTTAGAAATGTTAACCATTACTACATCTGAGAAGCATTGCCATAAAATGGTGATACTGCATTAAGCTACATCACTTTTAGGTGACTTCAGTGATGGAAAATTCTATTGCTGTAATAACTGAGAGTATGATAAACAATATATATTATACATCATGATCATAGCTGTTCAGCTAAATATAAGCAAGTTATTAGAGGTATCAGTCAAATTGTTAGCAAG